>NW_024070202.1:112903770-112943830 GCF_014754425.2 Oryx dammah
AAAAAAAAAAATCAGCACTGAATTAAATGCATTGGTACACCAGCAAGGTGTACCGACAGTTTCATGATAGTTTTCTTTCCAGGAATGTTTTATTTATTTATTTATTTTTGGTTCTGTGCTCATGTGTGTTCATCAGTCACTTTCTTCTTTTTGTTTTTAATCTTAAGTTGTTTGTGAAATATAGTATTGATAGAGGAAAGGGATCATATACGTTTACAGCACACTAAATTTTCAGTTGTCACAAACTGAACACACTCAAGTAACGAGCACTCAACTCAAGACACAGAATGTTGTTGGCAAACCGAAACCCCTTATGCCCTCTACAGGTGACCTCTCACTGAACTTGCAACAGCATAGATTAACTTTAGCTGTTTTTCTACTTTATAGCAATGAATAGCATGCATGAGGTATTCTGATGTTTCCGGCTTTTCTTTTGCTTAACATTGTATTTAGAGATGTATCCATATTATTATATGTAGGAATAAGCTGTTTATTTTTACAAAGAATGCTCAAACTACTGCACAATTGCACTCATCTCACACACTAGTAAAGTAATGGTCAAAATTCTCCAAGCCAGGCTTCAGCAACACATGAACCGTGAATTTCCAGATGTTCAAGCTGGTTTTAGAAAAGGCAGAGGAACCAGAGATCAAATTGCCAACATCTGCTGGATCATGGAAAAAGCAAGAGAGTTCCAGAAAAACATCTATTTCTGCTTTATTGACTATGCCAAAGCCTTTGACTGTGTGGATCACAATAAACTATGGAAGATTCTGAAAGAGATGGGAATACCAGACCACCTGACCTGCCTCTTGAGAAACCTATATGCAGGTCAGGAAGCAACAGTTAGAACTGGACATGGAACAACAGACTGGTTCCAAATAGGAGAAGGAGTACATCAAGGCTGTATATTGTCACCCTGCTTATTGAACTTCTATGCAAAGTACATCATGAGAAACGCTGGACTGGAAGAAGCACAAGCTGGAATCAAGATTGCTGGGAGAAATATCAATAACCTCAGATGTGCAGATGACACCACCCTTATGGCAGAAAGTGAAGAGGAACTATAGAGCCTCTTGATGAAAGTGAAAGAGGAGAGTGAAAAAGTTGGCTTAAAGCTCAACATTCAGAAAGCAAAGATCATGGCATCTGGTCCCATCACCTCATGGGAAATAGATGGGGAAACAGGGGAAACAGTGTCAGACTTTATTTTGGGGGGCTCCAAAATCACTGCAGATGGTGACTGCAGCCATGAAATTAAAAGCTGCTTACTCCTTGGAAGAAAAGTTATGAGCAACCTAGATAGCATATTGAAAAGCAGAGATATTTCTTTGCCAACAAAGGTCCATCTAGTCAAGGCTATGGTTTTTCCAGTGGTCATGTATGGATGCAAGAGTTGGACTGTGAAGAAAGCTGAGTGCCAAAGAATTGATGCTTTTGAACTGTGGTGTTGGAGAAGACTCTTGAGAGTCCCTTGGACTGCAAGGAGATCCAACCAGTCCATTCTAAAGGAGATCAGCCCTGAGTGTTCTTTGGAAGGACTGATGCTAAAGCTGAAACTCCAGTACTTGGGCAACTCATGTGAATAGCTGACTCATTGGAAAAGACTTTAATGTTGGGAGGGATTGGGGGCAGGAGGAAAAGGGGTCAACAGAGGATGAGATGGCTGGATGGCATCACCGACTCGATGGACGTGAGTTTGGTTGAACTCCAGGAGATGGTGATGGACCGGGAGGCCTGGCATGCTGCGATTCATGGGGTCGCAAAGAGTCGGACATGACTGAGCGACTGAACTGAACTGAATACTATTTCATTGTATAACTATAACCCAAATACTTAATTTGTAATATGAAGATATTTATATTGTTAGCCCCATTAATTTGGACCATACTGTTTTGCTTTTTCATTTTAAAAATCAGCTTTTTCCCCCAGATGTTTTACTTCTCAGGTTTTATTGCGGTAAAGTTGGCAAATTATAATTGTATATCTTTAACTTATTTACAACTTGATGGTTTGATATGTACATTATGAAATAGTCATGACAAGCTAATTAACATATCCATCACCTCACATAGTTACCATTTTCCTTCCTTCGTTTCTTTTCTTGTGGTGAAAGCATTGACACTATGTCCAGTGGTTTGCTATTCTGGGTATCCTGCTATAAATACTGTGGACATTACTGTTGGTTGACAAGCACACATTGCTGTTGGCTATGCACCTTGTGGTAGAATGGTGAATGTGGACTGTGTGTAATCTTCAGGTTTCTGAGATACTCCACAGCGTTTTCCAAAGTGATTCTATTAATACTTGTTGTTCAGTCCCTCGGTTGTGTCTGACTCTTTGCGACCCATGGACTGCAGCACACAAGGCTTCCCTGTCCGTCACCAACTCCCAGAGCTTGCTCAAACTCATGTCCATTGAGTCAGTGATGCCATCCAACCATCTAATTTTCTGTTGTCCCCTTCTCCTGTTGCCTTCAATCTTTCCCAGCATCAGGGTCTTTTCCAGTGAGTCAGTTCTATTCATCAGATGGCCAAAGCGTTAAGGCTTCAGCTTCAACATCAGTCCTTCTAATGAATATTCAGGGTTGATTTCCTTTAGGATGGACTGGTTTGATCTCCTTGCAGTCCAAGGGACTCTCAAGAATCTTATCCAACACCACAATTCAAAAGCATCAACTCTTCGGCACTCAGTCTTCTTTACGGTCCAGCTCTCACATCCATACATGACTACTGGAAAAACCATAGCTTTCACTAGACAGACCTTTATTGGCAAAGTAATATCTCTGCTTCTTATTACACTGTCTAGGTTTGTCAAAGCTTTTCTTCCAAGGAGCAGGCATCTTTTAATTTATTTATTTTATTTTTTGTGTGTGTAATAAAGTTTTATTAAAGTATAAAGGAGATAGAGAAAGCTTCTGACACAGGCATCAGAAGGGGGCAGAAAGAGTACCCACTTGTTAGTGTTAGAAATGGAGTTATATACTCTCCAATGAATCCAAAGAATGTCTGGAGGTTGTAAAGACCTCACCAGACCTACTCCCATAATTTACATTTTAAGATAACAGAATTAGCCAGAAGGTTTAACCCAGAGACTGTCCTCAGGCAGGATACATTACTGTTATATAACCCTAAGGAATGTAAAGGGGAAAAAAGGTTTGTTCTTTCTTCCTCCTTGAGAATTCCAGACCCCTCTCTCTTTGGAGACCCCTAGACCTCTTATCAACCTGCCTAGGAAATGACTCTCTCATTCGCCCGTTTTCTTTTAGGAGAATTACGTTGCCAAGGGAAAGGGGCATCGTTTTCATTCCATAACTACTTCCTGCTGTTTAGGGGCATAATCCCTAAATTGTTGAGGCAACATATTCTCCTAACCCTCATATTGAGGGTCTCTGATCCAGGGGCCCCAAGTAGTAGATGGAGGAGGTGGTGGCACTCATAGGAGCTTGGACAACCATTTGTAACTTAAAAGCTTTTAGACGGTTAGAAAACCCCATTATACAGTTACAGACGTAAGGCAAAATAGTCATTAAACCAAGTTAAAATCAAAATGAAGAGTCGCATTATGTCCATAGTTACATCAGTCCATCTTAAGGTTGTTAGATGTCATCAGTTTAAGAAGAGGCATCATATGCGATTGTTGTTGAAGGTATTTGCAGACTTGGAGAAAGTCTTTTCCTTGAAGTGGAGATGTCCACCACGGGAAGGCTTCCACTGACAAAGAGGAGAGCACTCCACAGACCCAGCAGTTAGACTGATTGTGGAATTCAGCATAGGAGTGAGGCCAGGACAGGAGGGCATTGTCTTGAGGATCAAACGGCAGACTCAGGATTTTTGGAGTCAGCAGAAGTAGGCTCACATAGGTTATCAGGCCCATCTTTTGGCTCGTCCAGACAGTCCTATTATGGAAGTAGATCAGGAAGAAAGTGGGCCAGGGGCTTCAGTAAGCACGGAGTAAGTTGCCCCAGTATCTAAAAGGAAATCAACACATTGGCCCCCCACAGTTATTGATACCCAGGGTTCCTCAGGTGTAATTAGGATGGGAGCTTGTATGGGTCCCCCCAGGCACCTTCAGTCCGGATTGTCTTGAGAGTCAGACCCCTGAAACCTATGGCTCTAGGGGCAGTCTCTCTTCCAGCATGGTCCTTTGCAGACCGGACATGGAGCCGGGGGTGGCTTAGATGCTTGAGGGCAATTCCGCTTGAGATACTCCTCCTTTCCACAGTAATAGCAAACCCATCCCTTTTCACCTGGGTCCCTGTGGGCATTTTTCTCAGGCTGTTTAAGAATGGTTCTCATAGCCATTGAGAGGGCTTCCACCTGTTCCTTTGTCTTTTCCTGTCTTTCTTTTCCTCATATTCCCTACCATAATAGACTATCTGAGCCAGTTGTAACAGAGTATCGAAAGACTGATTTGGTCCATACACCCGCTTTAATAGCTTACAGCGGATATCTGGAGCCGACTGAGTGAGAAATCTATCCTTTAACATCACCTTTCCCTCTTCACTTTCGGGATCAATCTCAGTGAATCTGTGAAGGGCTTCTCTCAATCGATCTAGGAATTTACCAGGAGCTTCCTTCTCCTCCTGTTCTATGTTTGCCAATTTGCCATAGTTCACAGGCTTAGCACACGCCTGCCTGAGTCCTTCAAGAATACATCTGAATGGAAGCAACCTAGATGTCCTTCAGCAGACGAATGGACAAGAAAGCTGTGGTACGTATACACAATGGAGTATTACTCAGCCATTAAAAAGAATACATTTGAATCAGTTCTAATGAGGTGGATGAAACTGGAGCCTATTATACAGAGTGAAGTAAGCCAGAAAAAAAAAAACACCAATACTGTATACTAACACATATAAATGAAATTTAGAAAGATGGTAATGATAACCCTGTATGTGAGACAGCAAAAGAGACACAGATGTATAAAACAGTGTTTTGGACTCTGTGGGAGAGGGCGAGGGTGGGGTGATTTGGGAGAATGGCATTGAAACATGTATATTATCATATGTGAAATGAACCGCCAGGTTTGATGCATGATACAGGATGCTCAGGGATGGTGCACTGGGATGACCCAGAGGGATTTTATAGGGAGGGAAGGGGGAGAGAGGTTCAGGGTGGGGGAAAAAAGGAAAAGAATATATCTGACAAAATGACTCTGATCCCATCTTCCTTTAGCTGTGTTGTAGTCCCAGTCTGGTTCTGTAATTGGGACCACCTGATTCCCAGTGGGAAGGGTGGTTATCTCATCCTCCCTCTTCCCTACTGATTCATTACCAAACCATTCATCTCCATAAGCAATTGCTTTTTCCAAAACTCGAGTTTTTGAGTTGGGAGTCAGCATTTGTCCCAAGATTATACATCACATCCTTCCAAGTAAGGTCATAAAGCAGAGTAACACCTTTAAAAGCTCTAATATATTTTTCTGGGTCCTCTAAATAGTCTCCCAGATCCTCCTTGATTTCTTTGTATTTCTTTAAATAGTCTCCCAGATCCTCCTTGATTCTTTGTATTTCTTGACAAGAAAAAGGCTTATTAACTCTCATAGACTGATTATTTCTCCCGGTGGGTGCTTCATGAAGAGGCAACAGCTTGTGTGGCTGTTGCTCAGTCTCTCTGGATGCTCTGCGCATACGATCCCAGGGATAGATTGGAGAAACCTGCTTTTCTTTATCTCTTTGTCTCCTGTCCTCCATCTCATCTAGCAAAGTAGGAGGACAGGAGGGAGCTGAAGGAGTCACACCCAAATCCACACCCTTAGGACATAGGTCTGGCATATTTCACAGAGAGAAAAAGGGCAACACATATGCTACTTCTACCTGTTTCCCTTGTTTTCTACAGAACTGGTCTAATTGTAAAACAGTATTATACTTAAAAGACCCTCCAACTGGCCACTGCTTGCCATCCTCCAATGGATACCATGGCCATGCAGTATCACATAGGAAGACCAGATGTGTCTTCTATAAACCCTGGGGATCAAATCTATCCCAGCTTTTCAGGATACAGTTCAAAGGAGTGAGACTGGAATTGTTAGCTCCCATCTGTAAGAGAGAAAAAAATGGTACCAGTGTCATCTTTCTACCGGAGGCGTCCCTCCATGCACTAGATGGGGGTGTAGACAGACTTTACTCCAAAGCTTTCCTTCCCTGGTCAGACTTAGTCTGTCCCTTACTGATGCAGGCGACCTACTCGTCCCTCCCAGTTCTACCACCAAGACGGGGTGGAGATGCACCAGGGGTAGACCTGATGGCATCCCTGACTGACGTCCAGCTCCTCACCATTAAAACCTTGCTTGCCTCTGATGCCATCCGGGGTGCAATCAGAGTAACTTTCTGGAATGCCTCCCAAGCTAAGACCGCTGGGGGCAACATTCATCACCTGAGTGCCTGTGCACGACCCTGAGTATATTCCTGACCACAATAAGACCGATACGAACATAAAACTGAGATGTTTCTTCCAAGGGTCACCACTCCAGTATAAGAGCCTCCTCTGGTCTACTAAGAGCCAGCGTTTCCAAAGGGAGGGGGAAAAAAACCCATTGTAGTTCCAATCTGAGTAACCTTTAACCTCAGAAATGCTCTTGTAGCTAAAGCTCCAGCTAACTTCCAAATGTTTGATTCCTAGTGAGTCTAGGCGCTTCCTGACTACTAATCCAAGTTTGAGACCTAAGTCACAGGACACAATAACAGCACAGATCACAAGTCCCTTGAAAGTCTATGATCTGATAGATTAGGTTAGTACTTCTAATTTCCAAGGAGTTATGAAATGGTCAAAGAGACTGAAAAGTTTGACTGAAAAAGGAGAGTTCAGTCCACACACTTTACCCATTTCTGCTCAGGCCAAAGGAGACATTGGGTGCCTCTTGGCATAGGCAGGTCAGTGTAAACCCGCGACAGATTTCTGCCATAAGCCGTATGAGGTCACCACAGAACCGCAGAGCAGGGCTCCTCACTTGCTTCACACAGGGTGTTTCATTCATTCACCCAAGCACACAGTAGAGTTAGTAAAGTACAGCAGAAGACGTGCTCACTAGGAGAACAAAGAACTAGAGCTCCAAGCATCCTTACCTTGTCTTGCAGAATCCCGGACGAGCCCCTAAGATGAAAGGTTGTTGCAGAACCATGCAAAGACGCTGGGATTCTTGGCTTCCAGAGGAGAAGAATTCAATCTGGGGCCAGAGACGAGGCTTGATCACTCAGAGCTTTTGTGTAATAAAGTTTTATATGAGAAATAGATGGGGAAACAGTGGAAACAGTGTCAGACTTTATTTCTTGGGGCTCCAAAATCACTGCAGATGGTGACTACAGCCATGAAATTAGAAGATTCCTTGGAAGAAAAGTTATGACCAATCTAGATAGCATATTCAAAAGCAGAGACATTACTTTGCCGACTAAGGTCCATCTAGTCAAGGCTATGGTTTTTCCAGTAGTCATGTATGGATGTGAGAGTTGGACTGTGAAGAAAGCTGAGCACCGAAGAATTGATGCTTTTGAACTGTGGTGCTGGAGAAGACTCTTGAGAGTCCCTTGGACTGCAAGGAGATCCAACCAGTCCATTCTGAAGGAGATCAGCCCTGGAATTTCTTTGGAGGGAATGATGCTAAGGCTGAAACTCCAGTACTTTGGCCACCTCATGTGAATAATTGACTCATTGGAAAAGACCCTGATGCTGGGAGGGATTGGGGGCAGGAGGAGAAGGGGACGACCGAGGATGAGATGGCTGGATGGCATCACTGACTCAATGGACGTGAGTCTGAGTGAACTCTGGGAGTTGGTGATGAACAGGGAGGCCTGGTGTGCTGCGATTCATGGGGTCACAAAGAGTCGGACACAACTGAGTGACTGAACTGAACTGAAAGTATAAAGGAGATAGAGAAACCTTCTGACATAGGCATCAGAAGGGGGCAGAAAGAGTACCCAGGCATCTTTTAATTTCATGGCTGCAGTCATCATCTGCACTGATTTTGGAGACCAAGAAAAGAAAGTCTGTCACTGTTTCCATTGCTTCCCCATCTATTCGCCATGAAGTGATGGGACCGATGTCATGATGTTCATTTTTTGAATGTTGAGGTTTAAGTCAGCTTTTTCACTCTCCTTTTTCACTTTGCTCAAGAGGCTCTTTAGCTCCTCTTCACTTTCTGCCATAAGTGTGGTATCATTTGTATATCTGAGGTTACTAATATTTCTAGCAGCAATCTTTTTTTTTTTTAAACTGAAAACAGCAGAGTATTTTATTTTTTAAAAAACCATCATTCAGTAAATGTTGTTACACTATAAAACATCTAGTTTTCAACTGAAAGGTTTTCTAAAGAGATGATTTGGAGCCTTCTACATTTATCATATGCCTTTTCATTATTCTTTTCCATTTTTGCAATTCTGGATCCAAATTGCATGGCCCACTTTGGCAGAAGAACAGAGGCTGTTTTTGACCAAGTTCCACTGCTGCAAGACACAAAATTAGTTTTTCACCAATTCCACACGGTAAAGTCAAGTTTGCCTTTTCCCAGACTGGTAGGGAATTTAGAAAGGAGACAACATTTTCATCCAGGAAAGTAAATCTTGCTTCTTTTCCATGATCACTAATACCTCTATCATCATGACCAAGATTTCTAGAAGAAATTCGACCCAGTTCCATTTCAATTTCCTTATTCAGTCCTTCCAGCCCATGTGTCAGGAAGTGGGCACAATGACAAGAATAATCTGCAAGCTTCTCATCAGCACCAGTTCCAGTAAGAACTACCTTTGCACTGCCCTGATATGGTTTTGCTTCATCTTGGGTCACTAACCAACGAGTTCCTCTGGAAGCAAACCAGACTGCACAGCCAATGCTATCATCCAGGACTGTATCCAAGGTCTGGATTAAGTGTGATATTCAGTTCAGTTCAGTTCAGTCGCTCAGTCGTGTCCAACTCTATGCAACTCCATGAATTGCAGCACGCCAGGCCTCCCTGTTCATCACCAACTCCCGAGTTCACTCAGACTCACGTCCATTGAGTCAATGATGCCATCCAGCCATCTCATCCTTGGGCGTCCCCTTCTCCTCCTGCCCCCAATCCCTCCCAGCATCAGAGTCTTTTCCAATGAGTCAACTCTTCACATGAGGTGGCCAAAGTACTGGAGTTTCAGCTTTAGCATTGTTCCTTCCAAAGAAATTCCAGGGCTGATCTCCTTCAGAATGGACTGGTTGGATCTCCTTGCAGTCCAAGGGACTCTCAAGAGTCTTCTCCAACACCACAGTTCAAAAGCATCAATTCTTCAGTACTCAGGCTTCTTCACAGTCCAACTCTCACATCCATACATGACCACTGGAAAAACCAAAGCCTTGAATAGATGGACCTTAGTCGGCAAGGTAATGTCTCTGCTTTTGAATATGTTATCTAGGTTGGTCATAACTTTTCTTCCAAGGAGTAAGTGTCTTTTAATTTTATGGCTGCAATCACCATCTGCAGTGATTTTGGAGCCCCTCAAAATAAAATCTGACACTGTTTCCCCATCTATTTCCCATGAAGTGATGGGACCGGATGCCATGATCTTAGTTTTCTGAATGTTGAGCTTTAAGCCAACTTTTTCACTCTCCTTTTTCACTGTCATCAAGAGGCTTTTTAGTTCCTCTTCACTTTCTGCCATAAAGGTGGTGTCATCTGCATATCTGAGGTTATTGATATTTCTCCCAGCAATCTTGATTCCAGCTTGTGCTTCTTCCAGTCCAGCGTTTCTCATGATGTACTCTGCAAAGAAGTTCAATAAGCAGGGTGACAATATACAGCCTTGACGTACTCCTTTTCCTATTTGGAACCAGTCTGTTGTTCCATGTCCAGTTCTAACTGTTGCTTCCTGACTTGCATATAGGTTTCTCAAGAGGCAGGTCAGGTGCTCTGGTATTCCCATCTCTTTCAGAATTTTCCACAGTTTATTGTGATCCACACAGTCAAAGGCTTTGGCATAGTCAATAAAGCAGAAATAGATGTTTTCCTGGAACTCTCTTGCTTTTTCCATGATCTAGCAGATGTTGGCAATTTGATCTGTGGTTCCTCTGCCTTTTCTAAAACCAGCTTGAACATCAGGAAGTTCACAGTTCACGTATTACTGAAGCCTGGCTTGGAGAATTTTGAGCATTACTTTACTAGTGTGTGAGATGAGTGCAATTGTGCGGTAGTTTGAGCATTCTTTGGCATTGCCTCTCTTTGGGATTGGAATGAAAACTGACCTTTTCCAGTCCTGTGGCCACTGCTGAGTTTTCCACATTTGCTGGCATATTGACTGCAGCACTTTCACAGCATCATCTTTCAGTATTTGAAATAGCTCCACTGGAATCCCATCACCTCCACTAGCTTGTTTCGTAGTGATGCTTTCTAAGGCCCACTGACTTCACATTCTAAGATGTATGCCTCTAGATGAGTGATCACACCATCATGATTATCCGGGTCGTGAAGATCTTTTTTGTACAGTTTTTCTGTGTATTCTTGCCATCTCTTCTTAATATTTTCTGCTTTTGTTAGGTCCATACCATTTCTGTCCTTTATTGAGCCCATCTTTGCATGAAATATTCCCTTGGTATCTCTAATTTTCTTGAAGAGATCGCTAGTCTTTCCCATTCTGTTGTTTTCCTCTGTTTCTTTGCATTGATTGCTGAAGAAGGCTTTCTTATCTCTTCTTGCTATTCTCTGGAACTCTGCATTCAGATGCTTATCTTTCCTTTTCTCCTTTGCTTTTTGCTTCTCTTCTTTTCACAGCTATTTGTAAGGCCTCCTCAGGCAGCCATTTTGCTTTTTTGCATTTCTTTTCCATGGGGATGGTCTTGATCCCTGTCTCCTGTACAATGTCTCAAACCTCATTCCATAGTTCATCAGGCACTCTATCTATCAGATCTAGTCCCTTAAATCTATTTCTCACTTCTACTGTATAATCATAAGGAATTTGATTTAGGTCATACCTGGATGGTCTAGTGGTTTCCCCTACTTTCTTCAATTTAAGTCTGAATTTGGTAATAAGGAGTTCATGATCTGAGCCACAGTCAGCTCCTGGTCTTCTTTTTGTTGACTATAAAGAGATTCTCCATCTTTGGCTGCAAAGAATATAATCAATCTGATTTGAATATCTTAAAACTCAGAATGGCACCAGGCCCCTCACCCATAAGATGAATTTTGGGATAATCTTGACACCAAATTGTTCATCCTGGGCCATAAAATGATTAACTTAATCTTGAAGAAGGGCAGATCACCATACAAATAGTTTCATTTACACAGATTAGAGGAACAATATCTGAGTATAACATACTGGTTTGTCAAGTAGGTTCTGAGCCAAGAGGCAAAACCAAGTTGATGACAGAGTTTGGGGTAAATGCATAGTACAGTAGCATAGCTTAAGATAAATATTTACATAACAAAAAGGCTTTGGTTATCTCTAGGTTTGAAAATAGTTAACTTCAGGTGAAACCAGGTGTCGTTATGGCAACACAGTATTTTAAGAGAAACCTCTTTTTAAATTTGTATAGAGAAGGAAAAAAATATCGCTAGTTTGTTTCCTCCTGCCACTTAAGAGACATAAAAACGTCTGACACTTGCAGGCTATTTCCTCTGTTTGGAGACCCCTGGCCTTCCTACCTGTTACCCTCTCAGGGTCCTCAGTATTAGATGGGCATAAAACACCTACTCGCAGCTGATGGTTCTGATATTCTCCTGGGTGAGGGTGTCCAGCCCAAACTTCACCAGAGGAGCTTAGGACTGTGACTCCAGTGTGAGCTGTGCTGTGGAGCTGGGGGTCTGGCTGAAAGGCCCCCACCCTCACAACACTCCTTGTTGGGAAAAGTGAAGGTAATGTGGCGTGTTCCATCATGGCAGGGAAAGGACAGACACAGAGGCTGTCTGCTTCAAACTTCACCATTTTCCTGGAAAGCGTCTCCAAGCAGATATGCTCAAGGAAGCTCAGGCTCCCAGTTCATGAGGGGATGATCCCACCTGGTGGGAATAGGTGGCCCAAGAAGAAGTTTCAAAACAGAAGCATGAAACGTGGCATTCTACCATATGATCCCACAATTCCACTTCTGGGGAGCATACCCCATAGAGTTGAAACAGATGGTGAATATATGTGCACTGAGGTACATGGCAGCATTATTCACAACAGCAAAAAGTGGAAACAACCCCCCAACTCCATATATATCTGAATGTGGATTCATATATACACCTACAGTGGATTATTATTCAGCCTTAAAAAGGAAGGCAATTCTGACACTTGCTCCAACATGAATGAAGCTTGAATATATTATGCAAAGTGAATAAGCCAGACACAGCAGGGCAAAAATTGCCTGATTCCAGTAATGTGAGGTCCTTAGAACAGTCAAACACATGGAGACAGAAAGAGCAGTGGACGTCAGGTGGTGTGGAGGAAGAATGGGGAGTTAGTGTTTAATGGGGACAGGGTGTCATTCAGGAAGATGGAAAGATCTTGAGATGCTCAAGTGATGACTGCCCAGCAATGCGAATGTACTCAAGGCTACACCTAAACATGGTGCAAACAGTACATTTTATGTTATGCATTTTCTACCTTATTCCCCACAAAAAAAATTTCAGAAAAAAGAAAAGGAAGGATGCAGACGCTGGGCTTCCTTTGTCCTGCCCGCACCAGCACCGTCTGGCTCCGGGGAGGCTAAAGTGGGGGACGGGCTCTGACCGCGGCCCCCCACCTTCTCTTGATGCTTCCAGGGCTGCGGGGGGATGAAGGGACCCCGCAGACACTGAGGCTCATCCTGGTCAGAAAATCCGGGAGCAGGAAAAGTGCCAGGGTAAACAGCATCCTTGGGAGGAGAGTGTCCGAGTCCAAGCTCGGCGCTCACCAGGTGACCCAGGCCTTCCAGCAGGGGCACTGCACGTGGGAGGGGAGGGAGCTGCAGGTCATTGACACCCCTGACATCCTGTCCCTCTGGGACGTGCCGTGGGGGACCGCTCAGGGCATAGGCGAGGCCGGTGCCCGCTCCCCACCAGGGCCACACGCGGTGCTCCTAGTGACACAGCTCAGCCGCTTGACCGAGGAGAAGCAGCGGGTGGCCAGGCTCCTCGAGGAGGTGTTCAGGGCGGGCGTCCTGGCCCGCACCGTCTTGGTGTTCAAGCGGAATGAAGACCTGGACGGCGGCTCACTGGAGATGTACCTGCGGGAGACCAACAACCAGGCGCTGCCGAGCTGGACGTGGTCTGCTCAAGGCGACACTGCGGCTTCAACAAGGGGGACGGAGCCGAGCAGGAGGCCCAGCTGAGGGAGTTCATGCGGCACGTCGAAGGAGTCCTGTGGGAGCATGAGGGCGGCGCCTACAGCCCCCCGGCAACCCCCCAGCCCCACGCCGCGCCCGTGAGACCTGGGGCCTCTGCCAGCGGGGCGTGGAGGAGGAGCGCAGGGACCAGGCCTGGCTGCGAGACCTGTGCCGCATCCTGAAGGAGCCCCAGCAAGCAGGACACCAGCTCCCGCCCAGCGCGCCCATCTGAGGCCTCTGTGGCTTCCTGCCTGCTTCCCTTGGCCCGGAGTCTGGCTCCCAGGCCCCTCACTTGCCCACTTCATCCCAGGGGTCCCTGGCCCCTCCTGTCTCCAGGGCAGCCTCTGATCAGGTGAGAAAAGGTGGTGGGCTGCTGAGTGCTCAGGTCCTTCATCACACCTTCCAGAACACAAGGGCCCTCCTGCTCTGTGCCCCCAGCCATTCCTCCCGTGTCTCTGGCATTCCCTCTCTGCAACAGAACTCTGAGAGAAGCCAAGCCTCCTGAGGCAGGCCTGTGCTCCCTTCTGCTGTGGAACACGGCAGCATCCGCGCCACTGGCTGCTGCTGCTGCTAAGCACTTCAGTCGTGTTCGACTCTGTGCGACCCCATAGACGGCAGCCCACCAGGCTCCCCCGTCCCTGGGATTCTCCAGGCAAGAACACTGGAGTGGGTTGCCATGTCCTTCTCCAATGCATGAAAGTGAAAAGTGAGAGTGAAGTTGCTCAGTCGTGTCCGACTCTTAACAACCCCATGGACTGCAGCCCACCAGGCTTCTCCATCCATGGGATTTTCCAGACAAGAGTACTGGAGTGGGGTGCCATTGCCTTCTCATCTGGGCCACTGGAGTCTCAGCTTAAAACTCGATGCAGCAAATCAGCATAGAACGTGGACTGGGCAACTCTGCATCTCTTGGGCTGTGTCCTTGCCCCTTAAAGAGGGCAGACATATTGGCTTTTAAAGCCCTGTGCCATTGGGGCAGGACAGGCTCTGGGCTGGGGAGGAGAGGGCAACTAGAAACGGGGGAGGGCCACAAGGAGCTGCTCTCAATTCGCTCCACCTGCAGCAAAGGGGCCCCATGGGAAGGAGCAGAGCAGGGCAGGGGTATCCAGGGGCCAGGTCTGCTCAGGAATTGGGGCCTAGACCTGGCTGCAGGACACGCACCCCCCGGAGGTCCAAGTGAGCTGGGTAGCAGAGGAGCTCTTCCCAGGGAGGCTTGGACAAGGGAGGTCACACACCTGGCACCACCCCTCGTGATGCCCACCCCCGTGATGCCCACCCCCGTGATGCCCACCCCCGTGATGCCCACCCTCCCGCATGGAGAGCAGAGGAGACTTCCAGCCCCGCCTCTGCTGACCTGCAACGCAGTCCCTTCTCCCCTGAGAGATGGGAGAAAGCGAGGGGTGTTTGGGCCTGTAGGCAGGTTCCCCAGCCAGGTGTTTGGGGGTGTAGAATGGAGGGAGGAAGGAAGAATGG
This sequence comes from Oryx dammah, assembly GCF_014754425.2. Taxonomy (NCBI): domain Eukaryota; kingdom Metazoa; phylum Chordata; class Mammalia; order Artiodactyla; family Bovidae; genus Oryx; species Oryx dammah. Next base: position 112,918,485 of record NW_024070202.1, read on the forward strand.
GAAGCTACAAAGAAAGAAGCAGGAGACCACATGAACGTCCTCGGGAGCAGCCTACGGGCCTCAGAGAGTCCTGCACCTCAGGGTGTCATCTCGTCCTCACCCAGAGGACCCCTGAGAAAGCTGGAGCAGGTCCTTAGCTAAAAGGGTCTGGAGTCAGAACAGAGACACATCGGAGTATGCTTAAGACAGCCTTTGTGCCAGACCATTTACTAAGCAGGTGATCATCTCCTGCTGAACTGAAACAGCAGTTATCATATGGTAAATTTTCATATTCCCTATGATTTCTGTGAGAAATTTTGCCTCTCTTCTTGCCTTCCATCTTCTCAACTCCTATATGAATAAAGTATTGACTTGATTCCTGTGGCTTTGATTGTAATGCGAACTCTCCCCCTCCACCTCCAATTTCCTCCCCAGCCACCATTTTTGTATTTCTTTTGTTATTTTCAGGCATTTCTTCTTCTGTGTGAAAATTAAAATTACTTGTTGAATTTTCTAAAAAGAACATTGTTGTTATTCCAGTTAGAGTTGTCTTATGTTTATGTATTGAATTTGGGAGAATTGGAAGCAAGATAAGTTAGACAGAGAAGGACAAGTACTGTGTAATATGTGGAATCTAAAAAGTCAAACCTGTTCAAAAAAGGAAGAGAATGGTGGTTACCAAGAAGTAGAGGCACAGGGGATAAGATTGATGATGTTCCAGGCACAAACTTGTCACAAGCACTAAAAAACCACAGAGATCTATAGTACAGTAGATTGAATGTAGACAATAATATTTTAGTATAAGTATGTGATGTGCTAAAGATTGTTAAAATGACAACCAAATATGATACACCAGTCTACCAAAGTAACAATCAATTCAGTTCAGTTCAGTCGCTCAGTCATGTCTGACTCTGCGACTCCATGAATCGCAGCACGCCAGGCTTCCCTGTCCATCACCAACTCCCGGAGTTCACTCAGATTCACGTTCATTGAGTCAGTGATGCCATCCAGCCATCTCATCCTCTGTTGACCCCTTTTCCTCCTGCCCCCAATCCCTCCCAGCGTCAAAGTCTTTTCCAAAGAGTCAACTCTTCACATGAGGTGGCCAAACACTCAGCACACCTTAAATTTACAAAGAGAAAAGAAAAAATTTAAAGTCACATTAAATATCTGAAACATTAAAAAAGAAACAAACTGGGAGAATCTGTAAATTCTTCAAGGATAAGTGAAATAAAGTCATTTTGTTTCTAAATGAATAGATCCATTACTTCATAGCCACTAAACTAACAGCTAAAATCATTTGCATTTCCTTTAAGATAAGAAGATAAATATCTTTAACTTAGGTACTTTCATTTTAATCCTGTTGGCTTAATTGATCTCATCCTAGAAAATACAAGTATTTAAAAAAAAAAGAAAGAAAAGAAAATACAAGTATTGACCAAATGACAGGCACCATCACTCACAAAACGTCAAGTCACTAAATGGCAAATGACAAGTCACTCAAAACATGTCATTCATTAAAAATTCTAAAGGAATTGCTTAAAATTTCTTGGAATATGGGGTTTTCTCTCCTTTATTACTAAAAATCAAGGAAAATCCCTCCCACAACATTTCAGAAGGAAGGAGAGCTGTTGCTTCACACCATTACTCCCTGAGCATCAGAGAACAAGGAAGGCATGGTCAATTTATTCTGGAAATCCCATGGTCTGTGTACCAGAAAGAAAGAGGTGCTGAGGATGAGGTCATGGGTAGGGGGAGGAGAGGGGTTTGTCTTGGCCAAAGCTGTGAAAATAGTGACCGTTGGAATTCATTATTCTAAAAAAAAAAAAAAAAAAAAAAAAAAAAACCCTACACTGGAACAAAGCATGAATGAGAGAGATCTGGAGAGTCCAAAGTGACCAGTGAGTCCACGGGCTGCTTCCTTCTTGGTGGGTCAAAGCAGTGGCTAAAAATCTCAAGGAAGTTTTCCAGCTCTGAATTCTCCTGTAATAACTTTCATATGCTTTGTAGAAAATTCAAAATAATGAGAGTTTTTAAACAACTGTTGGAAGACACTGAGAGTGACTAAGCACAAGGAGAGGCTATGGGGAACTTGACACAAAGGCATCGCCAGTAATTTAAGTGCCTGCTGGAGCAAACCCAGGATCCTTCAGAAGAGCATAATAATATCCCGAGTCTCTGCAACATGCTATGGACAATATCCTTTAAACTATTAAAAGTTCTTATTTTCTAACACAAAGGTAGAAAGTTATACAACTTCCCTCTATACATGTTTATCTGCATCTCATAATGCTTTGTGTGCTCTCTTTTCACTATCACTCAGTTTATGATATTTTGCATATTCTTTGTGATATCTTTTATCACTCATGGATTATTAAGGAGAATGTATTTAATTTCCAAATATTTGAGTATTTTCTAGAAATTGCAGTATCCAGTATGGTAGACACTAGCCATATGTGGTTATTGGGAATTTGGAATATAGCTATTCCTGGGAAACTAAACTTTTATTTCATGATAATTTGTTTTAATTTAAATTTAAACACTGAAACACTGTAAACTATTTTACTATTCAACACAGTTCTGTTGTTTGGGCAGAAATACACTTCACTCTAACTGCTGTATCACATATGATTGTTGTATTGCAATGTAAACCTTGGGCACATTTACTGTTTCTAGTGTCAGAACATAATAAGCACATCATCCGATTTAGTCGATGTCTGAAGACTGTTTCCCTTTGAACAATCTTCCTGATGAGTGTTGTGGTACTTTATGAACACTTTGTGTAGACAACATGGGTTATAGAGACACAGAGCTACATTTAGTTGGTTATTAAATTTAAATCCTGATGATTATTTTACTTATAATAGATTCCGATTAAGTTTTAGTTAAAAGTAAGCATGGAGAAAATTTAAGCTTCAAAATGAAGGCATGATATTGATGCAGAATGAATGGAGATGACAAAGCAGGTACTAAAACTGGAACAGGAGAGAGAAAAAGAGCCGGGAAGATGTTTTACAACATTCACCATGAATGGTAATTGCAATGTGCTGCAGTGCAGTGAAACCAAGAAAAAAGAAACAAACAAACAAAAAAAGGTGTTATAGATCTTTTCAGTAAATATATACAGGGTTTGATAAAAGGTTTCCTCTCAGCCATCAAAAACAGACTTGACAAAACTAGTAATGGAAGCTAGAATCGAATGGCCAACAAAAAACACTCTGGATGTCTTTTAACAGACTCAGGACTTGCAAATGGGCCAGCTATAAAATGGCTTGGATTATTGGGTGAAAAAAAAGAATTTCAATAAAAGAGATGATGAAAAATATTATTACTTTGGTTATGGAAAGTTTTCTTGCAAATTTTTTAAGAAAAAACTAAACATTCTAACCTATACAAAACATGAAAGACCTTTTACCAAATAATTGCCCAGAGAAGACCTTTACGATAATATCAAAGATCAATGGACTTAAAGTTTTAAAAATTGCAAGTCTTTTTCTTTAGAGCTACATGAGAATTGTGACTTTAGACAAGATTGATGTAACATTTTGTGTATGTCTTGATTTTTTTAAGCCTTTCTCCTCTTTATTTTAGCAATGGATGGAAATGTGTGATTTTTTCTTGGCATGAAAATATTTTCAATGCATGGTGATCTTGCCTGATGGGTTTAGTATTTTCTGCATAACTGATACAGGAACTCCTATACAGCTCTCCTTCATCCTGCTTTAAAAGTCAGAAAAAAGCAGCAAACTGGGAGGGAAATAGCTTATCCCCAGAGTAGTAATGTTTGAAGGCTTTCAAAGTATGTTGGTTTCCCCCTCCTTCCAACTGCGTGTCTCCATTTTCTTCTTACAGCTCACAAAATGTAAGGGTCTTATTGTTGTTATCAGTCGTTCTTTGTAGGTTTTTTTCTTTTTTCTCTCCCCAGATGAAAGTCCTATCTCTCCTTAGTTTACTTCTCTATGCAGTATTTGACTTGCTCAGTTCTTGCCTGATTGCGTCAATGAGCTCTTATTTTAGCTGTGCTTAGTCGCCCAGCATGCATGGTGTACCCTGCATATAAGTTAAATAATCAGGGTGACAATATATAACCTTGATGTACTCCTTTCCAAATTTGGAACCAGTCTGTTGTTCCATGTCCAGTTCTAACTGTTGCTTCAAGATTGCTGGGAGAAATATCAATAACCTCAGATATACAGATGACTCCACCCTTATAGCAGAAAATGAAGAGGAACTAAAGGGCCTCCTGATGGAAGTGAAAGAGGAGAGTGAAAAAAAAACTGGTTTAAAACTCAACATTCAAAAAATGAAGATCATGGTATCCAGTCCCATCACTTCATGGCAAATAGATGGGGAAACAATGGAAACAGTGAGAGACTTTATTTTTCTGGGCTCCAAAATCACTGCAGATGGTGCCTGAAGCCATGAAATTAAAAGACGCTTGCTTCTTGGAAGAAAAGCTATAACCAACCTAGACAGCATATTAAAAAGCAGAGACATTACTTTGCTGACAAAGTTCTGTCTAGTCAAAGCTATGGTTTTTCCAGTAGTCATGTATGGATGTGAGAGTTGGACTATAAAGAAAGCTGAGCACCAAAGAATTGATGCTTTTGAACTGTGGTGTTGGAGAAGACTCTTGAGAGTCACTTGGACTGCAAGGAGACCCAGTGAATCCTAAAGGAAATCAGTCCTGAATATTCACTGGAAGGACTGGTGCTGAAGCAGACACTCTAATACTTTGGCCACCTGATGTGAAGAACTGACTCATTGGAAAAGACCCAGATACCTGGAAAGGTTGAAAGCAGGAGGAGAAATGGATGACAGAGGATGAGATGGTTGGATGGCATCACTAACTCAATGGATATGAGTTTGAGCAAGCTCTGGGTGTTTGTGATGGACAGGGATGCCTGGTGTGCTACAGTCCATGGGGTTGCAAAGAGTTGGACACAACTGAGTGAATGAACAGAATTGGACTGGGCTCTCTTCCATTTCCAGGAGAAGGAGGTCTCCTAACTGTGGTTTCTGTTATATCTCCACTTCATCTTTACCAGGGAGTCCTAGGATATTGGCAACAATATGGTATTTTGCTTTATTAGATTCAATTCTTTGTGTGTATACTTTTCCTTCAGAATCCTGAAGAGGAGAGGGTCTTTGGCACCCTGGATCTAGGTGGTAATACTTGGAGCAGAGAAAATGCTTTGAAAAATTTTGAAGCCACTATCCCTTTCTTTATCAAACACGAGATATTTGCTCCAGTATAATCACTATCAAATCACTGTTGAGGACCAGCTTCATTGGCAATGCCAGGGAACTGTTAGGAGTGCAAATTCTCAGATCTACTCACTCAGTAACTTTGGATGTTAACAAGTCTTCCAGGTGACTCGGATGCATGCTAATGCTTCACAAAATATGGGAAAATCTGAATGATCAGATTGCAATATTTTAAAAGATATTAATCGATTTTTTTTTCAAAAGATGACAGCCTTGTCAACCAATGGATCGTCCATATCCTATCACTTCTCCAATTTTCTGAAAAGCTTTAGTCACTAGATACTAACATTTTACACAGTAGAAGTCCAGCTAATTAGAGTTGAGAACAGTCACTCCTCTTCTAGGGTAAAGGAAACAGGAAGGCAGAGGAATAAAATAATCACATATGGTCCTAAACTTTTCTCTCCAGCTTCAGGAAACAAGAGATATATATATTAGACAGCAAAGTTCTGGTCACTTCTTGCATTGTGGTCTGGGTAGTGCCTTCTGGAAAAAACTTTTCAAACATAGATGTCCCTTATGTTGTCTTTGTTTCAAGGATGGAAATACTTTCCCTTTCTATTTACTTTGGTGGCTCTTCAGTACTTTCTGGTATTTGTTCTTTGTTCACTTCAGTTGAGTTCAGTTCAGTTGCTCAGTAGTGTCCGACTCTGTGACCCCATGGACTGCAGCATGCCAGGCCTCCCTGTCCATCACCAACTCCCGGAGTTTATCCAAACTCATGTCCACTGAGTTGGTGATGCCATCCAACCATCTCATCCTCTGTCATCCCCTTCTCCTCCTGCCCTCAATCTTTCCCAGGATCAGGGTCTTTTCCAACGAGTCAGCTCTTTATATCAGATAGCCAAAGTACTGGAGTTTCAGCTTCAACATCAGTCCTTCTAGTGAACACCCAGGACTGATCTCCTTTAGGATGGACTGGATGGATCTTCTTGCAGTCCAGGGGACTCTCTAGAGTCTTCTCCAACACCACAGTTCAAAAGCATCAATTCTTTGGTGCTCAGCTTTCTTCACAGTCCAACTCTCACATCAATGCATGAATACTGGAAAAACCATAATCTTGACTAGATGGACCTTTGTTGGCAAAGTAATGTCTCTGCTTTTTAATATGCTGTCTAGGTTGGTCATAACTTTCCTTCCAAAGAGCAAGTGTCTTTTAATTTCATGGCTGCAGTCACCATCTGCAGTGATTTTGGAGCCCCCCTAAATAAAGTCTGCCACTGTTTCCCCTGTTTCCCCATCTATTTGCCATGAAGTGATGGGACCAGATGCCATGATCTTTGTTTTCTGAATGTTGAGCTTTAAGCCAACTTTTTCATTCTCCTCTTTCACTTTCATCAAGGGGCTCTTTAGTTCTTCTTCACTTTCTGCCATAAGGGTGGTGTCATCTGCATATCTGAGTTACTGATATTTCTTCCAGCAATCTTGATTCCAGCTTATGCTTCATCCAGCCCAGCATTTTTCATGATGTACTCTGCATATGTTAAATAAGCAGGGTGACAATATACTGCCTTGACGTACTCCTTCTCCTATTTGGAACCAGTCTGTTGTTCCATGTCCAGTTCTAACTGTTGCTTCCTGGCCTGCATGTAGGTTTCTCAAGAGGCAGGTCAGGTGCTCTGATATTCCCATCTCTTTCAGAATTTTCCACAGGTTATTGTGATCCACACAGTCAAAGGCTTTGGCATAGTCAATAAAGCAGAAATAGATGTTTTTCTGGAATTCTCTTGCTTTTTCCATGATCCAGCAGATGTTTGGCAATTTGATCTGTGGTTCCTCTGCCTTTTCTAAAACCGGCTTGAACATCAGGAAGTTCACGGTTCACGTATTGCTGAAGCCTGACTTGGAGGATTTTGAGCCTTACTTTGCTAGCATGTGAGATGTAGTTTTTTCCAAAGTTTATCTGTAGGATATTTAGTATGCTGCAAGACTCTGTTCTTTTTTGGAACCAGACTCAGGCACTGAGGTTCTATTTTCTTAACCTTTCCTTGGTTCATATGTAGAATGAGCAAGAGTTTAGGACTGTAGGAAAGTTTGGATGGGAATCATCAAAAGAATTCGCCATACTGTTGAGATTGAGGTCTCTCTCTCTAGAGCGAGAAGTGTCCAGCAAATTCACCCCAGCTCATATGGCAGGTGCTGCTAGTCATCAGCTCACTAGCATTTGTCCCCTCCTCATTACTAACAAAACTACAATTTTACTTATCACAGCAATGGACCCAAGTGAAATACTGAATTGTACTGTGTTTCTCATAGCTGGGGTAAGCATATGACCAAGAGATGGTAGAAGAAGCCCTGTGGGTTGGCTTTGCTTTTGCAGTAGAAGTGCCATCCTGTCTTCCTTCTTGTGTCTGTTCTTTCTGCCTGCAGTTCTGACCTGAGGCTGAAGCTGAAGCAGCCATCTTGCCACTCTGGGGACCAAAGATACCAGAACCGGTGGAAGAAAAAAATCAAGTTTTTTGGATAGTTACATCAGCTCTGGAGTACCAGCCGTAAACTCCTTGTATTAAAATTGAACCCTTTGTTAAGCTACTTTGGTGAAGTTGTATTTCCTGCAACCACATGAAATATCCCCCTCTAGCTGATATTCCAGGGCTGTATGAGAGCCACTGCCTGACCAGCCACAGAGAACGTAGCCCATCTGGAGCTGTGGTGAAGTCAGTTGAGGAGCCCCTGAAAGGGCGCTGCCTGGATCAGAAATCAACTCACTTGGTGCCTTTAAACCAGCTTGTGGACTTTCCTGTTGGGGACCAGCAGGCCTTCAGAGGCTTGACAGACATGAGACATCACCCAGCAAGTAGAGGAGACAGAGGCTGAGGCTGGAGACCTCATATGCACGTGCATGTGTGTGTGTTCAGTTGTGTCCAACTCTTTGTGACTCATGGACTGTAGCCCTCCGTCCATGGAATTTCCCAGGTAAGAATACTGAAGTGGGTTTCCATTTCCTTCTCCAGGGAATCTTCGCAACCCAGGGATTGAATCTGTGTCTCCTGCATTGACAGGCAGACTCTTTACCACCGGCAGCACCAGGGGAGCCTGGAGAGCTCCATCTTTCCCCACAAACCAGTGTCACATAAGGTATCGAAAGTCCATGGGAGGAAATCAATACAATGGCTGCAGAAACTGAGTCACCCACATCGAGACTGAACACTCTTTCTTTTTTTTTCCCCCCTAAGTCTTTACTGAATTTGTTACAGCATTGTTTCTGTTTTATGTTTTGGTTTTTTGGCTGCAAGGCATGTGGGATCTTTAGCTCCCCAGCCAGGGATCAAACCCGCATGACCTGCATTAGAAGGCAAAGTCTTAACCACTGGACCACCAGAAAGTCCCTAAAAGGGCTCTTTAACACATCATATTGGACTGGTTTTTACACGAGAGCAGACATTTAATTCTGTGTTTTGTCTGAAAATAATGGATAGGACCTAGGAAAGACAATGAAATTATAGACAATGTGAATATGTACCTTTTCTCTGTATTCCCTAAATGTAGTATATGTTTAATTTTGCCATAGAGGCCGTTTCCAGTGGATTTGAAATGGTTTCAAGGGAGTGACTGACTTATAGTCTCAGAGGAGTCCTTTCTGTATACTTGTTCAAAACTTTAGGTCTGTAAAGGTAACTATTACCTCAAGAGGAATTAAATATAAACAACATTTTCCCATCTCATTATCCTTTCTCACAAATCCTATACCTACAATACAAAGCTTAAGAAAAGTTCAGTTCAATTTGGTTGCTCAGTCATGTCCAACTCTTTGTGACCCCATGGACTGGAGCACACCAGGCTTCCCTGTCCATCACCAACTCCTGAAGTTTGCTCAAACTCGTGTCCATCAAGTTGGTGATGCCATCCAACCATCTCACTCTCTCTCGTCTCCTTCTCCTCCTGCCTTCAATCTTTCCCAGCAACAGGATCTTTACCAAAGAGTCAGTTATTCGCATCAGGTGGCCAAAGTATTGGAGTTTCAGCTTCAGCATCAGGCCTTCCAATGAATATTCAGGACTGATTTCCTTTCGGATTGACTGGTTTGATCTCCTTGCAGTCCAAGGGACTCTCAAGAGTCTTCTCCAACACCACAGTTCAATAGCATCAATTCTTCAGTGCTCAGGTTTCTTTATACTCCAAATCTCACATCTGTACATGACTACTGGAAAAACCATAGCTTTAACTAGATGGACCTTTGCTGGCAAAATAATGTCTCTGCTTTTTACTATGCTATCTAGGTTGGTCATAGCTTTTCTTCCAAGGAGTCAGTGTCTTTTAATTTCATTGCTGCAGTCACCATCTGCAGTGATTTTGAAGCCCCCCAAAATAATATCTATCACTGTTTCCATTGTTTCCTCATCTATTTGCCATGAAGTAATGGGACCAGATGCCATGATCTCAGTTTTCCTTTTTTTTTTTTTTTGGTCCTCATATTCTTTTTGTTTGTTTGTTTATTTATTTTAATTGGAGTCTAATTACTTTACAATATTGTGATTGTTTTTGCCATACATTGACATGAATCAGCCATGGGTGTATATATGTTCCCCATCCTGAACCCCCCTCCCACCTCACTCCCCATCACATCCCTCAGGGTCATCCCAGTGCACCAGCCTTGAGCACCCTGTCTCATGCATCAAACATGGACTGGTGATCTGTTTCACATATGATAATATACATGTTTCAAAACTATTCTCCCAAATCATCCCACCTTTGCCTTCTCCCACAGAGTCCAAAAGATTGTTCTATACATCTGTGTCTCTTTTCTGTCTCACATATAGGGTTGTCATTACCATCTTTCTAAATTCCATATATGTGTTAGTATACTGTATTGGTGTTTTTCTTTCTGACTTATTTCACTCTGCATAATAGGCTCCAGTTTCATCCACCTCATTAGAACCGATTCAAATGTATTCTTTTTAATGGCTGAGTAATATTCCATTGTGTATATGTACCACTGCTTTCTTATCCATTCGTCTGCCAGTGGATATCTAGATTGCTTCCATGTCCTGGCTATTATAAACAGTGCTGTGATGAACATTGGGGTACATGTGTCTCTTTCAATTCTGGTTTCCTTGGTGTATATGCCCAGCAGTGGGACTGCTGGGTCATATGGCAGTTCTACTTCCAGTTTTTTTAAGGAATCTCCACACTGTTCTCCATAGTGGCTGTACTAGTTTGCATTCCCACCAACAGTGTAAGAGGGTTCCCGTTTCTCCACATCCTCTGTTAAGTTTTAAGCCAACTTTTTCACTCTCCTCTTTGACCTTCATCAAGAGGGTCTTTAGTTCTTCACTTTCTGCCATAAGGGTGGTGTTATCTGCATATCTGAGGTTATTGATATTTCTCCCAGAAATCAAGAAAGTGTATGCACCACATAGGATAGCATTGTGTTTATGTAGGAAAATCTACAAAAAGGTAAGGGGATATGGATTAACAGTCTTAAAAAAATAAGACTTTAATATACCATTGTCAGAAAAGACAAATCAAGTATACAAAAAATAAAGTAAGGAGACAGAAGAGTAAATATAATGAGGAAAGTAGCTCTCTTGAATTTATAGAGAATACATTCTTTTTTGCATAATGTGGAAAATACATCTTTTGAAGATAGATGCACAAAGAACATTCAAAAATATTGATCATATATTAATAAATATCAGCAAACATCAGTGAGTTTCATAAAGTAAAAATATGATAAACAACATTTTCTGATCATAATGAGATAAAACCAGAAATTACTTCTGGGAAAACGTGCTTCCATCTGAAACACATTGTATTAAACAACTCTGGTTGAAAACAAAAATACAAACTGAGCCTTTAGAATTTCTTAAAGATCACACTAATGAAAATATTAAATATCAGAAGCCGTAGGCTTCACTGGAAGAAGTGATCAGAGTAAAATGCATTGCACTAAAAACTTTTTCAATAAAATATAGAAGAAAGAAAGGGCTTCCCTGGTGGCTCAGCTGGTAAAGGGTCTGCCTGCAATGTGATAGACCTGGGTTCCATCCCTGGGTTGGGAAGATGCCCTGGAGAATGAAAAGGCTAGCCACTCCAGTGTTCTGGCCTGGAGAGATCCATGGATTATACAGTCCATGGGGTTGCAAAGAGTCGGACACAGTGAGCTACTTTCACTTTCACTTTCACTTTCAAAGGAAAGAAAATAAATTCTCACTTTAAAAAAAAAACTGGAAAAAGTGAAGGAAGGTAAACTAAAAATAAGTAGAAGTATAAAAGACAAAACTTAATGTATAAGCAAATAGGTGCCAACACCACCATTAAGAATGTGATACCTCATGACTAAGAAGGATAGAAAACAAAGAGGCTGGTTGAATATTGGGAAAGCCTCATTCATTCAATTATTTTCACAGATAATTTTTAAAACATCTTTTATAAAATTCAATAGCCATTCCTAATTAAACCCCCCAAGAAAATAGTGACTGGGGGATACTTGCTTAATTTGATTACACACACAGACACACACACACACAAATACTTGTAATACCTTGTTGTAGTTCAGCCGCTATCTCACCTGCTTAATTGGGAAACACTCAGAGTGGGTTCAATTCCTGGGTCTGAAAGATCCTTTGGAGTAGGAAATGACAACCCACCCAAATGTGCTTGCCTGGAAAATTCCATGGACAGAGGAGCCTGGTGGGCTGCAGTCCATAGTGTTTAAAGAGTCTGACTCAACTGAGCAGACATGCACGCATGCACAAATGAAGACATTTCCAGGAAGAAAGCAAGCGTTCCCACCCACTACTATTCAATGGTATAATGGAGGTTTTAGCAAACAAAGAGCAGTCAATTAGGGGCATAAGAATACACGGAGGTGTGCATGCCCTCTGGGGCTCCTGGGCCCAAGGCCTTTGTGTCCCCTCTTTCTCTGATCACAGGAAACAGCCTTCACTCAGCCTCCATGACCTTCCCTGTGCTCCAGTGGGCAGATTCAAGGGGTTGTTAATTAGGGAAGGAAGGAATTGGGAAACCAGAGAAACAGTCAGGAGGAGCCTTGGGGTAAGGTCTTGCTTCCCCATCAAAGGATACACACAATAATGCCTTTGCGTTTGTTTACAGATACTGAAACCCCTCATGGTGGCAGAAGTTAACGATTAACCATGGTATGCTGCCCACAGCCTGTAGACGCTAGACCAGTTGGACCTGAAGGACGATGATGCTGACTCCTGCTTACCTCATCACCAACCCATCAGAAGATTGTCCAAGAGCTGTTCATGCCCTATTTGGACAATAAAACTTCTCACTGTCTTCCCCAAATGGGGATAGAGGGCTTTGAGGGCATGAGCCCGCTGTGTCCCCTTTGGCCTGGCAAAGCAATGAAACTCTCCTTTGCTACCCAAAACTCTGTCTCCAAGATTTGACTCAGCATTGGTGGACAGAGAAGCTGAGCCTTCTGTGGTGACCCAAGGACAACAGAGCAGATAAAACCAAGGCAGGTCTTGGAATGCAGGAACAGAAAAACCAGACCTTTATCATCCTTCCTTCTCCCATGTTGTAACTATTAATGGATTTCAGGTCCTCCTGAGCAGTATAACCTGTCTCCCCCACTACCCCATAGGGAGAAAGGCATTTGCCTTACTCTTCCCCCCAACTCAGTATATATGATTCATTCAGTCAGCAAATGACCCGCAAGACCCCTATCCCACCCCTTACACTCGGTATAAAAGCAGACTTCACTTCAGTTCAGTTCAATCGTTCAGTCGTGTCCGACTCTTTGCGACCCCATGAAATGCAGCACGCCAGGCCTCCCTGTCCATCACCAACTCCCGGAGTTCACCCAGACTCACATCCATCAAATCCATGATAACATCCAGCCATCTCATCCTCTGTCGTCCCCTTTTCCTCCTGACCCCAATCCCTCCCAGCATCAGAGTCTTTTCCAATGACTCAACTATTCACATGAGGTGGCCAAAGTACTGGAGTTTCAGCTTTAGCATCATTCCTTCCAAAGAACACCCAGGGCTGATCTCCTTTAGAATGGACTGGTTGGATCTCCTTGCAGTCCAAGGGACTTTCAAGAGTCTTCTCCAACACCACAGTTCAAAAGCATCAATTCTTTGGTGCTCAGCTTTATTCACAGTCCAACTCTCACATCCATACATGACCACAAGAAAAACCATAGCCTTGACTAGACAGATCTTTGTTGGAAAAGTAATGTCTCTGCTTTTCAATATACAATCTAGGTTGGTCATAACTTTCCTTTCAAGGAGTAAGTGTCTTTGAATTTCATGGCTGCAGTCACTATCTGCAGTGATTTTGGAGCCCAAAAAAATAAAGTCTGACACTGTTTCCATTGTTTCCCCATCTATTTCCCATGAAGTGATGGGACCAGATGCCATGATCTTCATTTTCTGAATGTTGAGCTTTAAGCCAACTTTTCCACTCTCCTCTTTTACTTTCATCAAGAGGCTTTTTAGTTCCTCTTCACTTTCTGCCATAAGGGTGGGGTCATCTGTATATCTGGGGTTCTTGATATTTCTCCCGACAATCTTGATTCCATCTTGTGTTTCTTCTAGCCCAGCGTTTCTCATGATGTACTCTGCATAGAAGTTCAATAAGCAGGGTGACAATATACAGCCTTGAAGTACTCCTTTTCCTGTTTGGAACCAGTCTGTTGTTCCATGTCCAGTTCTAACTGTTGCTTCCTGACCTGCATACAGATTTCTCAAGAGGCAGGTCAGGTGGTCTGGTATTCCCATCTCTTTCAGAATTTTCCACAGGTTATTGTGATCCACGCAGTCAAAGGCTTTGACATAGTCAATAAAGCAGAAATAGATGTTTTTCTAGAACTCTCTTGCTTTTTCGATGATCCAGTGGATGTTGGCAATTTGATCTCTGGTTCCTCTGCCTTTTCTAAAACCAGCTTGAACATCTGGAAGTTCATGGTTCACGTATTGCTGGAGCCTGGCTTGGAGAATTTTGAGAATTACTTTACTAGCGTATGAGATGAGTGCAATTGTGTGGTAGTTTGAGCATTCTATGGCATTGCCTTTTTTGGGGATTGGAATAAAAACTGACCTTTTCCAGTTCTGTGGCCACTGCAGAATTTTCCAAATTTGCTAGCATATTGAGTGCAGCACTTTCACAGCATCATCTTTCAGGATTTAAAATAGCTCAATGAGAATTCCATCACCTCCACTAGCTTTGTTCATAGTGATGCTTTCTAAGGCCCACTTGATTTCACATTCCAGGATGCCTGGCTCTAGGTGAGTGATCACACCATCATGATTATCTCGGTCATGAAGCTCTTTTTTGTACAGTTCTTCTGTGTATTCTTGCCACCTCTTCTTAATATGTTCTGCTTCTGTTAGGTCCATACCATTTCTGTCCTTTATCGAGCCCATCTTTGCATGAAATATTCCCTTGGTATCTCTAATTTTCTTGAAGAGATCTCTAGCCTTTCCCATTCTGTTGTTTTCCTCTATTTCTTTGCATTGATCACTGATGAAGGCTTTCTTATCTCTTCTTGCTATTCTCTGGAACTCTGCATTCAGATGGGAATATCTTTCCTTTTCTCCTTTGCTTTTCACTTCTCTTCTTTTCACAGCTATTTGTAAGGCCTCCCCAGACAGCCACTTTGCTTTTTTGCATTTCTTTTCCATGGGGATGGTCTTGATTCCTGTCTCCTGTACATCACGAACCTCAGTCCATAGTTCATCAGGCACTCTATTTATCAGATCTAGGCCCTTAAATCAATTTCTCACTTCCACTGTATAATCATAAGGGATTTGATTTAGGTCATACCTGAATGGCCTAGTGGTTTTCCCTACTTTGTTCAATTTAAGTCTGCATTTGGTAATAAGGAACTCATGATCTGAGCCTCAGTCAGCTCCCAGTCTTGTTTTTGCTGATCTAGAGCTTCTCCATTTTGGCTGCAAAGAATATAATCAATCTGATTTTGGTGTTGACCATCTGGTGATGTCCATGTGTAGAGTCTTCTCCTGTGTTGTTGGAAGAGGGTGTTTGCTATGACCAGTGCATTCTCTTGGTCAAACTCTATTAGCCTTTGCCCTGCTTTATTCTGTATTCCAAGGCCAAATTTTCCTGTTACACCAGGTGTTTCTTGACTTCCTACTTTTGCATTCTAGTCCCCTATAATGAAAAGGACATCTTTTGGGGGTGTTATTTCTAAAAGGTCTTGTAGGTCTTCATAGAACCATTCAACCTCCACTTCTTCAGCATTACTGGTTGGAGCAGAGACCTGGATTACTGTGCTATTCAATGGTTTGCTTTGGAAACCAACAGAGATCATTCTGTCATTTTTGAGATTGCAACCAAGTACTGCATTTCAGACTCTATTGTTGACCATGATGGCTACTCCATTTCTTCTAAGGGATTGCTGCCCACAATAGTAGATATAATGGTCTTCTGAGTTAATTTCACCCATTCCAGTCCATTTTAGTTAGCTGATTCCTAAAATGTCGACATTCACTCTTGCCATCTCCTGTTTGACCACTTCCAATTTGCCTTGATTCATGGACCTAACATTCCAGGTTCCTATGCAATATTGCTCTTTATAACATCGGACCTTGCTTCTATCACCAGTCACATCCACAGCTGGGTATTGTTTTTGCTTTGGCTCCATCCCTTCATTCTTTCTGGAGCTATTTCTCTACTGATCTCCAGTAGCATATTGGACACCTACTGACCCGGGGAGTAACTCTTTCAGTATCCTATCATTTTGCCTTTTCATACTGTTCA
The DNA here is from genome assembly GCF_014754425.2 of Oryx dammah. Lineage (NCBI taxonomy): Eukaryota > Metazoa > Chordata > Mammalia > Artiodactyla > Bovidae > Oryx > Oryx dammah. The sequence goes on from NW_024070202.1 coordinate 112,934,430, forward strand.
TGGGGTTCTCAAGGCAAGAATACTGAAGTGGTTTGCCATTCCCTTCTCCAGTGGACCACATTCTGTCAGACCTGTCCATCATGACCCACCCATCTTGGGTGGCCCCACGGGCATGGCTTAGTTTCACTGAGTTAGACAAGGCTGTGGTCCTAGTGTGATTAGATTGACTAGTTTTCTGTGATTATGGTTTCAATGTGTCTGCCCTCTGATGCCCTCTTGCAACACCTACCATCTTACTTGGGTTTTTCTTACCTTGGATGACTAAGGACCCCTCTTTATCATCAGTTCTCCTTCAAGCTGGCCCACTGTTCTAACAGCGTCTCCCACTCTAATAAAATTTACTTCCCTCTCATTCTGTCTCATGTCTGGAAATTCTTTTCCAAACTGTGCCTGGACCATGGTACCTTCTGCATCATAAGTGAAGGAGAAATGAGAAGCTGGGATACATCCATAAGAAGGAACACTACGCAGCAATAAAGGAGAACACATACAACTTGAATGATTCCCCAAATCATTATGCTAAGTGAATGACGTCAGTCTCAAAAAGCACTTTGTTTCCCTTATCTCTAGATTTTCAGTGTCTAGTATAAAACCTACCAGGCAGTGCAAACAACCAATCAACGTCAATAAATAGATGAATATGCACAAACTTCCAAAACTCTTGAGAGATGGAAATAAGCTTCATTCTTCTATTGTATTAATCACAGTGCATAGTATTAATCTGCCTTCTACCCTGGGAGGCAATGGGCAATACTGCTGTCAGGGGTGGCTCAGAGGGTAAAGCGTCTGCTTGCATTGCAGGAGACCTGGATTTGATCCCTGGGTAGGGAAGATCCCCTAGAGAAGGAAATGGCAACCCACTCCAGTGTTCTTGCCTGGAAAATTCCATGGATGGAGAATCCTGGTAGGCTACAGTCCATGGGATTGCAAAGAGTTGGAAACGACTGAGCAACTTCACTTCACTTTGCTGTCAGGATATGTCACATGGGCTCCCCTTCTCCGTGATGCTAAAGAACAGAACCAGTTTTCTTAGAAGAAATATAAGAATTGGAATTTGAGGATTTTGGAGACAGTTCTTCCTGGGTTACTAGATCATTTTTGCAAAATTTTCTAATTGTCTTATCTCAGGCAAGTTATTTAAGCTTTCTATGTTTTTATATTCCCCTTAATAATAGAAGATAGACTATCATAAATAATTTCTGGAAAGTTGGGAGAATTAGAAAAGGAACTTAAAGTACTCAGGACAGTGTCTGTCACACAGGAAGCACCTGGAAGTTGTTAGCTGTGATGATCACCAGTTCATTTTACAGAGGAGGGAGCAGAAATCCAGATGTGGTTAAGGACTTGCCAGAGGTTACAGTAAGAGTGGCAAAACCAACCATGCTTGTGCAAGTCATGACTGCTTTAAGCCTCTGTCACTTGAGCTGCAAAATAGGGGGTTGAACAAGATCTTCTCTAGAGAGCTTCCAGTTGAACAGTTCTCATTCTACTAATTGGTACCCTGGGACTGAAAGAACTAATCTACCTGCCTGAATGGTCTAGTGGTTTCCCCTACTTTCTTCAATTTAAGCCTGAATTTGGCAATAAGGAGTTCATGATCTGAGCCACCGTCAGCTCCTGGTCTTGTTTTTGCTGACTCTATACAGCTTCTCCATCTTTGGCTGCAAAAAATATAATCAATCTGATTTCAGTATTGACCATCTGGTGATGTCCATGTGTAGAGTCTTCTCTTGTGTTGTTGGAAGAGGGTGTTTGCTATGACCAGTGTGTACATTGGAAAAACTCTGTTAGCCTTTGACCTGCTTCATTTTGTACTCCAAGGCCAAATTTGCCTGTTACTCCAGGTATCTTTTGACTTCCTGCTTTTGCATTCTAGTCCCCTATAATGAAAAGGACATCTTTTTTGGGTGTTACTTCTAGAAGGTCTTGTATGTCTTCATAGAACCGTTCAACTTCAGCTTCTTCAGTGTTCCTGGTCAGGGCATAGACTTGGATTACTGTAATATTGAATGGTTTGCCTTGGAAACAAACAGAGATCATTCTGTCATTTTTGAAATGGCATCCAAGTACTGCCTTTCGGACTCTTTTTTTGACTATGATGGCTACTCCATTTCTTCTAAAGAATTCTTGCCCAGAGTAGTAGATATAATGGTCATCTGAGTTAAATTCACCTATTCCAGTTCTAAAATACTGATTCATAAAATATCGATGTTCACTGTTGCTATCTCCTGTTTGACCACTTCTAATTTGCCTTGATTCATGTATCTAACATTCCATGTTCTCATGCAATATTACTCTTTACAGCATCAGACTTTACTTCCATCACCAGTCACATCCACAATTGGGTGTTTTTGCTTTGGAGGAGATGGGATTCCAGTTGAGCTATTTCAATTCCTAAAAGATGATGCTTTGAAAGTGTTGCACTCAATATGCCAGCAAATTTTGAAAACTCAGCATTGGTCACAGGACTGGAAAAGATCAGTTTTCATCCCAATCCCAAAGAGTTAGATGGTTAGTTAGTTCAGTCGCTCAGTTGTGTCCGCCTCTTTGCAACCCCATGAATTGCAGCACACCAGGCCTCCCTGTCCAGCACCAACTCCCGGAGTTCACTCAAACCCACATCCATTGAGGCAGTGATGCCATCCAGCCATCTCATCCTCGGTCATCCCCTCTCCTCCTGCGGGCAATCCCTCCCAGCATTAGGATCTTTTCCAATGAGTCAACTCTTTGCTTGAGGTGGCCAAAGTACTGGAGTTTCAACTTTAGCATCAGTCTTTCCAATGAATACCCAGGACTGATCTCCTTTAGGATGGACTGTTTGGATCTCCTTGCAGTCCAAGGGACTCTCAAGAGTCTTCTCCAACACCACAGTTCAAAAGCATCAATTCTTCAGCACTCAGCTTTCTTCACAGTCCAACTCTTACATCCATACATGACCACTGGAAAAACCATAGCCTTGACTAGACGGACCTTTGTTGGCAAAGTAATGTCTCTGCTTTTCAATATGTTATCTAGGTTGGTCATAACTCTCCTTCCAAGGTGTAAGCATCTTTTAATTTCATGGCTGCAGTCACTATCTGCAGTGATTTTGGAGCCCGAAAATATAGTCTGACACTGTTTCCAGTTTCCCCATCTATCTGCCATGAAGTGATGGAATCAGATGCCATGATCTTCATTTTATGAATGTTGAGCTTTAAACCAACTTTTTACTCTCCTCTTTCACTTTCATCAATAGGCTTTTTAGTTCCTCTTCACTTTCTGCCATAAAGGTGGTGTCATCTGCATAGCTGAGGTTATTGATATTTCTCCCAGCAATCTTGATTCCAGCTTGTGCTTCTTCCAGCCCAGTGTTTCTCATGATGCACTCTGCATATAAGGGAGGCAATGCCAAAGAATGTTCAAACTACTGCACAATTGCACTCATCTCACATGTTAGCAAAGTAATGCTCAAAATCTTCCAAGCCAGGCTTCCACTGTATGTGAACCGTGAACTTCCAGATGTTCAAGCTGGTTTTAGAAAAGGCAGAGTAAGCAGAAATCAAATTGCCAACATCCATCAGATCATCAATAAAGCAAGAGAGTTCCAGAATAACATCTACTTCTACCCTATTGACTATGCCAAAGCCTTTGACTGTGTGGATCACAATAAACTGTGGAAAATTCTGAAAGAGACGGGAACACCAGACCACCGGACCTGCTTCTTGAGAAATCTGTATGCAGGTCAGGAAGCAACAGTTAGAACTGGACATGGAACAACAGACTGGTTCCAAATAGGAAAAGGAGTACATCAAGGCTGTATATTGTCACCCTGCTTATTTAACTTATATGCAGAGTACTTCATGAGAAATGCTGGGCTGGATGAAGCACAAGCTGGAAGCGAGATTGCTGGAAGAATATGCAGATGACACCACCCTTATGGCAGAAAGTGAAGAAGAACTAAGGAGCCTCTTAATGAAAGTGAAAGAGGAGTGAAAAAGTTGGCCTAAAACTTAACATTCAGAAAACTAATATCATGGTTTATGGTTCCATCGCTTCATGGCAAATAGATAGGGAAACAGTGGAAACAGTGAGAGACTTTATTTTTCTGGGCTCCAAAATCACTGCAGATGGTGACTGCAGCCAGGAAATTAAGAGATGCTTGCTCCTTGGAAGAAAAGCAATGACCAGCCTGGACAGCATCTTAAAAAGCAGAGACATTACTTTGCTGACTAGGTACATCTAGTCAAAGCTATGGTTTTCCCTGTAGTTATGTATGGATGTGTCAGTTGGACTGTAAAGAAAGCTGAGTGCTGATGAATTGATGCTTTTGAACTGTGCTGTTGGAGAAGATTCTTGAGAGTCCCTTGGACTGCAAGGAGATCCAACCAGTCCATCCTAAAAGAAATCAGTCCTGAATATTCATTGGAAGGCCTGATATTGAAGCTGAAACCCCAATACTTTGGCCACCTGATGCGAAGAACTGACTCATTGGAAAAGACTCTGTTGCTGGGAAAGATTGAAGGCAAGAGGAGAAGGAGATGACAGAGGATGAGATGGTTGGATGGCATCATCGACTCGATGGACATGAGTTTGAGCAAACTTCAGAAGTTGGTGATGGACAGGGAAGCCTGACATTTGCAGTCCATGGGATCGCAAAGAGTTGAAGACAACTGAGCAACTAAACTGAACTTACCAGGCTGAATGCCTTCTTTATAGTCTGGAAATGACTGACTACACAACATCAGTAAATTGGTTAAAAAAAAGGCCAGAGACCAGAGAGGAAGACTCTTAGCAGTATTAATAATATACATATATTACATATATATATTTATATATGTGTGTTTGTGTATATTGGAGAGGGGCATGGCCACGCATTCCAGTATTCTTACCTGGAGAATCCTCATTGACAGAGGAGCCTGCTGGGCTACAGTCCATGGGGTCACAAAGAGTTGGACATGACTGAGCGACTAAGGATGTGTGTGTGTGTGTTCATATATATATATATACATAGCTGTTCAGTCACTTAGTCATGCCCAACTTTTTGCCACCCCATGGACTGCAGCATGCCAGGTTTCCCTGTCCATCACCAACCTCTGAAGTTTACTCAAACTCATGTCCATCGAGTCAGTGATGCTATGCAACAATCTCATCTCTTGTTGTTCCCTTCTCCTCTTGCCTTCAGTCTTTCCCAGAATCAGGGTCTTTTCTAATGAGTCAGTACTTCACAACTGGTGGCCAACGTATTGGACCTTCAGCTTCAATATCTGTCCTTCCAATGAATATTCAGTCTGTTTTCATTTAGGTTTGACTGATCTCCATGCAGCTCAAGGGTCTCTCAAGAGTCTTCTCCAACAGCACAGTTCAAAAACATCAATTCTTCAGCAATCAGCTTTCTTTATAGTCCAACTCTCACATAACTACTGGAAAACCCATAGCTTTCACTATATAGATCTTTGTTGGCAAAGTGATATCTTTGCTGTTTAATACACTGTCTAGATTTGTCATACCTTTCCTTCCATGGAGCAAGCATCTTCTAATTTCATAGCTGCTGTCATCATTCACAGTAATTTTGGAGCCCAAGAAAAGAAAATCTGTCATTGTTTCTCCTTTTCCCCCTTTCTACTTGCAATGAAGTGATGGAACCAGATGCCATGATCTTTGTTTTTTGAATGTTGAGTTTTAAGCCAGCTTTTTCACTCTCCTGTTTTACCCTCATCAAGAGGCTCTTAAGTTCCTCTTCGATTTCTGACATAAGGGTGGCATCATCTGCATCTCTGAGGTGATTGATATTTTCCTGGCAATCTTGATTCCAGCTTGTGCTTCATCCAGCCCGGCATTTCTCATGATGTTCTCTGCATATCAGTTAAGTAAACAGGCTGAGCCTTGTCATATTCGTTTCCCAATTTAGAGCCAGTATGTTGTTACATGCAAGGTTCTAACTACTGCTTTTTGACCTGCAAACAGATTTCTCAGGAGACAGGTGAGGAGGTCTGATATTCCCATTTCTTGAAAATCACAGTTTGTTGTGATTCACACAGTCAAAGGCTTTAGCATAGTCAATGAAACAGAATTAGAAGTTTTTCTTGAATTCCTATGCTTTCTCTACGATCTAACGGATGTTGGCAATTTGATATCTGGTTCCTCTGCTTTTTGTAAACCCAGCATGGAAAATTGTAAATATTATTTTATATATATTATGTATGTGTCTATATATCATGCGTATCTTTTTTTAAAGTCACATTTCTTAAGTGTCAGGGAAGGGAGCCAAGTCCTTGGTAATTAGTAAAGCTAAGCGAGGTTATGGAATTCCAGCCAAACTCTTTAAAATCCTGAAAGATGATCCTGTTAAAGTGCTGCATTCAGTGTGCCAGCAAATCGGGAAAACTAAGCAATCGCCACAGGATTGGGAAAGGTCAGTTTTCATTTCAATCCCAAAGAAAGCCGGTGTCAAAATATGGTGAATAATTACATTGCTGCTGTTGCTGCTAAGTCGCTTCAGTCATGGCCAACTCTGTGCAACTCCATAGATGGAATCACATTGAATATATTTCAATCCATTCTTGGATGTGTCTCAGGGACTTTTAAACAGTACATTCTTATAACAAAACAAGTATTCATATACCCATGTTCAGATTATTTTGATGAAATGATTAAAGGAATGAGATGGGAAACAAATAGCAGAACAATTTTCTTTGTCTCATCTACAGCATTAACCTGGGATGCAAAAATAAGAATAATTGGATGTATTTATACTGAAAATTACCACTGCAGCTAGATTTTTTTTTTTCATCTTAAACCTGAATTTAATTTTCTTTGAGGAGTATATGTGCTTCTTTGGTTGAATATTTGCTTGTGGAAAGTTGTAATACAATAGCATGTTAAATTCACACCTAAGAATTTTGACTGAAACACCAATGATTAAAACTATAGAGACCAAGTTCTTTCACATTCTGCAGAGTGAAGCGGAATCTGTCCACTCAGAGTGACCGCCACTATTGGAGTCCTGTGCTTCTTTGCCAGGTGCTTCTCATATCCTTGAGCCTTTGCTAACTTCCCTGGTGGCTCAGACAGTAAAGTGTCTGCCTACAATGGGGGAGACTTGGATTCAATACATGGGTCAAGAAGATTCTCTAGAGAAGGAAATGGCAACCCACTCTAGTACTCTTGCCTGGAAAATCCCATGGACAGACAAGCATGGTAGGCTGCAGTGCATGGGGTCGCAAAAAGTTGGACATGACTGAGTGACTTCACTTCATTTTAGTGACTGAACAACAACAGCAATAGTTTCTTTCCAATAGTATGTTAGTTTCTACTGTACAGCAAAGTGAGGCAGCTATAGATAGATAGCAGCTGTGTTAAAGGTACAGTCCTGTGTGTTTGGGGGAAGTCAAAGCAAGGCATATGTCTTCTTTTGGACAGAATGGGTTAGGGCATGGAGAAGATGATTTTAACATGACCAAGGAAGGAGAGTTGGCATAGGTCACATGTGACCTCTAGACCATATTGGAAGAACATGGGAATGTGCTTGGGAAAAGCCTACAATTACTAGGTGAAGAGGAGCCATTGGAAGAGGAGAAATGGGACAGGCATGTCTCTATTTTATCCATAGGTTTAAAAGAATCTTTGCAGCAGAAAAGCCACAAAGGTCTCAGAAACCTCGATTACACATAATTTCTACCAATACATAATGGATGAATCCAAGGAGAATGTAGACTTTGACTGACAGAAGGGTTGAGAATGTGGCTCAGACCATCCGGGGTTGGGGGGAAGGTGAGGGGAGATGTCTGGAGGGTGGACCAAGTCTACACAAAAATCATTTTGAACTTTTACAAAAAAACTGAAATTCATCCCTGTTCTTAGAAGGAATAGTGGTGCTTTCCAAGAAAAAAAAAAGATTCCAATTTGTACAACTATGAGAGAACAGAAACGTTTTATTAAAATAACAATAAACAAACAATTCATCTGCATGTGGCAGCTGTTAGTTTCACAGGAAAAAGAGAGAACTGGTTATTCAGCAAACTGGTTGTTGCTGGTCAAAGATTTCCTACAGATACATCTGAATACACCAACCATTATTCCCTTATCTGTTGAATATTTTTTATGCCTTTTGGCATTTCAGGTAGTTAAGTTCTGAAAGATCTATTTGCCAAAGAACTCTTTGTTCGTAATGGTCAGTTGACAAGGAACAATTTGAGGCCTTCAGTAAAATTATAAGTGAACAAATTTCCATTCATCTAGAAAGATTTCTATCAGTATCTCCTTCTGTAAGCTTAACTAATGAAAAGAATCGATCTTTCTAATAAACTATAAAGGTAAGATGATCAGCGCTGTCTAAAGACAAAATAAGTGAGAAAAAGCTATAAGGGAAGATCAGCCACCAATCTAGAAAGAATCTAGAGGAGAAATCTCTTCGAGGGATAAAGAGAGGAAGCTCGGGGTCATCTTCTTTGGTCTCCTGCATTCCCTGTCTTGGTGTCTCTGAGAAAGAATTCACAAATAGGGAGCATCAATACTTTCTGCTTTGGGGTTTCACAAGTTGAGAATTTATCCCTTTCCTGGTAAATCAATCAAACATATACCAATTATCAATAGTGAACTTACTCTCCTTAGCCCTGAGAGTCTCAGAAAAAGGAAAATGCTCTGAGTTATGTGGGGCAGGACCACCCGAAAATATGCAGGAAATATAGAAAGATTTTCATGAAGTTTATTTCTTAAAGAGAGAGAAGACAAGTGAAGCAACCTGTGACAAGGTACAGATGATTTCAAGTATCTTATTCTGACTCAAAACATCATCTCTGGCTGTTCGCTGCCTTGAAACCCAGTAAGCTTCCCTTTCTGCCAATTGCCTTTCCATTTCCACCTTGTACTTTTGCTGTTCTAGTTCATCCTTCAGCTCTCTGATTTCCTCTTTGAACTCCTGTTTTATCTGAGCTTTCACTCTCTCAAGCTCTGCTCTGTAATTTTCTCGTAACACTTGGGTTTCTTTCTGAATCTCCTTCTCGGTCTCCTGATACAGGCTATTCGTGTAGTATCTCCCATTGCACTTGTCCACCACATCCTGGACCAGGGTCAGCAGCTGCTCCCTCTGGTCCTCCTGCTCAGCTCCTGTGGCCTTGTTGTTGAAAACACAGTAGCGACCTCTGAACTTGTGAATCAGCTCTTGGATGGCTCTAGGAGCATGCTTCAAGTAATCATGGAAATCCATGCCTTCTAAGTCATCTTTCCGGGTGAATAAGAGAATCATGTGTTCCCTAGCTCTCTCTCCAAACATCGTCAGGATCATCTCTGTGGCTTTCTGGTCTTCAGGTGTGTAACGGCCCAGTGGGATGACCAGGAGCAGAGCATGAGGCCCAGGGGAGGTCAGCACCATGCAGTGGGTAATCTCCTTGACAGTCTCAGCATCTGAGACCTTTGTGTCAAAG
>NW_024070202.1:112988830-113016134 GCF_014754425.2 Oryx dammah
ATGGCTGCTTTCCCAAACGGATTCTTGACCAACGCCACGGTTTGCTGCTCTTCCTGTGTGTGGCGGCCCAGTCTCAGGACCAAGACGATGGCGTGAGGCCCGGGACAGGAGGCGAGGACACATCGGCAGATTTCCCTGCAGGTGGTGTTCAGACTCTCCTTGGTGTCAGAGCCCTGGGGCGTCAACAAGGAGAAGCTCTCTCCCCTTCCGTTTCCAGGATGCTTCTGACAAGTTTTGGTAATAACTTGGGCAACAATCTCAGACTCGAATACTTTTTCCCCCCAAGGATGGTGTTTGCCGCCGCACTTTTCCCACTTCCGGTCTTCCCGACCAGCAGGATCCTCAGAGCGTTGTTTGGCGTGGCAGCCATGTTTACATCAGGAGATTCTGGCGCGCAGGCACCCACACCACTTTAAGAAAAGGTAGGAGAGAGGAAAATGGCCAATGTAGCTAAGTAGGAACCATTCCCACTCTCTTTTTCCCCCCTTCTTTTCCTCCCTGAAAATTTCTAATGTTCTCCTATGCATATTGACCCCGGTAGAGACAGATAATTTAAAGAGTTGAATTGTTATTTAAGAAATAACCAAGTAGTTAGAGTTTGCCCACAAAAGTGGCAGGTCTTCATGGTTTCACAGGGAACTCATGAAACCTTTAAAGGCCTGATAATCTCAGTGCTACTCAAACTATTCCTGATCACATAGCTATGAAGGAAAATGTTCAGTTTATTCTATGAATCAAGTGTAATATTGATTCCAAAAGCTCTCAAAGATTTCACAATAAATAAAGCTATAGATATGTCTTATGTATAAATATTGATACAAAAGTCCTAAATAAATTATTAGATGTGAAAAGCAGTATCACATGAGTAAGTATGGTTGTGTCAGAAATACTAGGGTGATTCAACATGAGGATTTTGACTGTTACAATACATTCCATTAAGAGGTTAAGTAGAAAAGTAGGTGCAGAAGAGTCATTTGGCCAAATTCAATCCTGATTCATGTTTAAAGAAGTTCATCAAATTTAAGTTAATTGATTCTTCTTTAACATGATTATATATATATATATATAAATTTAAAATTTTTGATCACTTGTTTTTTCATGCAACTAAAATCGTTTGTTTTTCAGGAACTAAGTTGTGTCCAACTCTTTTGTGACCCCATTTACTGTAGCCTGCCTGGATTCTCTGTCCATGGCATTTCCCAAGCAAGAATACTAGAGTGGGTTGCCATTTCCTTCTCCAGATTATCTTCCTGACCCAGGGATCCAACGCAAGTCTCCTACATTGGCAGGCAGATTCTTTGCCATTGAGCCACCTGGACTATGATAGCTCAGTTGGTGAACCACCTGGGACCTAATAGCTCAGCTGGTAAAGAATCTGCCTGCAATGCAGGAGACCCCGGTTCAATCCCTGGATTGGGAAGATCCCCTGGAGAAGGGAAAGGCTACCCACTCCAGTATTCTGGCCCGCAGAATTCCATGGACTGTATAGTCCATGTGTTTGTGGAGTTGGACATGATTGAGTGACTTTCACTTTTCACAGCTGGGAAACCCAGCAACTAAAGCAGTTGATTATGAAATTTATTTGGATGAAGAAAAAAAAAAAATTAGCCTGGGCAATGAAGAAAAAAAAAAAAAAAGAGGTAAGATTAGCTTTCAGTTCAGTTCAGTCGCTCAGTCGTGTCCGACTCTTTACGACTCCATGAATTGCAGCATGCCAGGCCTCCCTGTCCATCACCAACTCCCAGAGTTCACTCAAACTCATGTCCATCAAGTCGGTGATGCCATCCAGCCATCTCATCCTCTGTCGTCCCCTTCTCCTCCTGCCCCCAATCTCTCCCAGCATCAGGGTCTTTTCCAATGAGTCAACTCTTCACGTGACGTGGCCAAAGTACTGGAGTTTCAGCTTTAGCATCATTCCTTCCAAAGAACACCCAGGACTGATCTCCTTCAGAACAGACTGGTTGGATCTCCTTGCAGTCCAAGGGACTCTCAAGAGTCTTCTCCAACACCACAATTCAAAAAGCATCAATTTTTCAGTGCTCAGCTTTCTTCACAGTCCAACTCTCACACCCATACATGACTACTAGAAAAACAATAGCCTTGACTAGATGGACTTTTGTTGGCAAAGTAATATCTCTGCTTTTGAATATGCCATCTAGGTTGGTCATAACTTTTCTTCCAAGGAGTAAGCGTCTTTTAATGTCATGGCTGCAGTCACCATCTGCAGTGATTTTGGAGCCCCCCAAAATAAAGTCTGACACTGTTTCCATTGTTTCCCCATCTACTTCCCATGAAGTGATGGGACCAGATGCTATGATCTTAGTTTTCTGAATGTTGAGCTTTAAGCCAACTTTTTCACTCTCCTCTTTCACTTTCATCAAGAGGCTCTTTAGTTCCTCTTCACTTTCTGCCATAAGGGTGGTGTCATCTGCATATCTGAGGTTATTGATATTTCTCCCAGCAATCTTGATTCCAGCTTGTGTTTCTTCCAGCCCAGCATTTCTCATGATGTACTGTGCACATAAGTTAAATAAGCACAGTGACAATATACAGCCTTGACATACTCCTTTTCCTATTTGGAGCCAGTCTGTTGTTCCATGTCCAGTTCTAACTGTTGCTTCCTTACCTGCATATAGGTCTCTCAAGAGGCAGGTCAGGTGGTCTGGTATTCCCATCTCTTTCAGAATTTTCCACAATTTTCTTATTATTCTATCTTTTTTCCAACTGATGTAAGATGATGCTTTAGTGAATATAAATATAACATAATATAACTAAAATGAATATAAATGAGTATAGTGTGATCAATTTAGTCTATTTCTGAATTTTGTTTGTGTTTCACTGTTCTATCTATTCATGCACCATACTGTTTTAATTATAGAAATGATAATGTTCTACTATCTGGTAAATCTTCTGGTCTTTCTGGTCTTCCTTCATTGATGATTTTTCTTTACTGTCAAGGCTACCTTTTCTATTTTCTTCATTCAAATGAACTTTATAATCAACTATATTAGTTGCATTAAAAAAAAGTGGTGACAAAGATGTTTTAAGTTTATATTTATGTAAAGACATGTTAAAGAAGTATCTAATGTAAATTTTATAAACTGCCTTAAACATGAATCAGTGTTGAATTTGGCCAAATGACTCTTCTGCACCTAGTTAGTATTCTTCTTAATCTATAACTAGAATGGGTTGTAAGAATCAATTTTTTCATGTTGGGCCACCCTAGTATTTCTGAAATGATCATACTATCATGATGTATTCCTTTTTAGTGTCTAATAATGGCCTCTTCTTCCACCATCAGGATCATGGAATGGCTAAGAATTCAGGGATTATCAAAGCAAATATGGGTTTTGGAAATATGGGACTAAAAAACAATTTTAGGCAAATAGAGAGGGGAATTGTGTCTTTTCTGAGAGTAATAGAAAAATGTGGGAAAAAAACACATTTCCTTGTTTTTTATTTTCTTACTGTTCGAAACAAGTAGTAAATAAAGCTGATATCTATAACTGTCTGTAGCCATCCATCTCTCTCATAACTGCTGAGACTCAGGAACACTGGGATGAAAAGGCCTGGACTAGAAGTGGTCTCTCACTCCAAGGCCCCTGAAGCCAAGGTTACCAAGAACAGTCCCCATCATGTATCCTCCCTTTTATGACTGCTGTTCTCTTCACCACTGCTGGAGGTTTATAACTATAACCACCAATCTCTGAGAAGCAGTGTGGGCAAGCAGACCAGGGTTCACAATTCCTGCCAGTGGAAGTGTGGGTATATGTTCTCTTTGTTGCTGTTGTCTTTGTTGTTCAGTCACTCAGTCGTGTCCAACTCTTTGTGACGCCATGGACTGCATCACAGCAGACTTCCCTGTCCTTCACCATCTGTCAGAGTTTGCTCAAACTCCCATGTCCATTGAGTCAATGATGCCATCCAACTATCCCATCCTCTGTCATCCCCTCTCCTCCTGCCTTCAGTTTTTCCCAGCATCAGGGTCTTTTCCAATAAGTCACCGCTTCACATCAGGTGGCCAAAATATTGGAGTGTCTGCTTCAGTGTCAGTCCTTTCAATGAATATTCAGGATTGATTTCCTTGAGGATTGCCTGGTTGAATCTCCTTGATGTCCAAGGGACTCTCAAGAGTCTTCTCCAGCTCCACAGTTCAAAAGCATCAATTCTTCGGCGCTCAGCCTTCTTTATAGTCCAACTCACATCCATACATGAATACTGGAAAAACTATAGCTTTGACTTTACAGACCTTTGCCCTCAAAGTCTCTGCTTTTTAATACACTGTCTAGGTTTGTCATAGCTTTTCTTTCCAGGAGCAAGTTTTTCTTCCAAGGAGGGGCCTTCGGATGGAGACAAATCCGCTGCCTGCTGCGGTGCCCTCAGCCACTGCAGTCATCCCCATGGAGCACCCTGAGGGCACTCGATGTGAAAGCACCAGATACTGGCCCCAGATAGCTCAGTGTACATCAAAGGAATCATTTCAAAGATACAATCGTTTCATTGCACCTTTCCTACATAGAAAACTACTAAATTCACTAACTGGAGATTTCTGAGTTTCTGTAATTTACCATATTTTTTTTATATTCCCAACCACCTGGTATTTGTTGCAAAATCCTATACATAGTGACTCTTCCCTTGTCTCTTGGGAGTGGACTCTCAGAGCTATCCGAGAGGCTGCCTCCTGGGCCAAATTCTCAAATAAAATTAATTCTCAGCTTTTAGGTTATACACTTTTTTCAGTCAATTTCTTGTTTAAACTATTGAACAAGACAGATTCTCCTGAGAATTTGAAAGCTAAATTCTCCTGAGAAAGCCACAACTCTCTCATCACTGAGACTTCCATGGCCCATCCTGGCCAGAGGTGTAGGTAGGGAATGAAGAAGGACACAAGCTAGTAACCGTGCACCATTAGACCCTGTAAAGCAGGAGGGGAATGTGTGGGTCAGTAAGAGGAACAAAACACAGGCAGAACAAAAGAGAAAGGTGATAGTTTAGATTCCTAGAGCTGCTCCAACAGATCACTACAAACTATGGAGCTTGAAAGGAAGACATTTATTGCCTCATAGTTGTAGTTCAAACTCAAGATGGTGGCAGAACCGTGCTCTCTAAAGGCTCTCAGATCCTTCCTGGCCTCTTCCGGGCTTCTGGGGTTCTGGCAATCCTCAGCTTCTAGACATATCACTGCAACCTCTTTCCTCTTGCATTTCACTATAAGCAGAAGGAGGAACCAGTCTGCACCTTCCACACTTTGCTTGGAAATCTCTTCAGCTGAATGGTCAGGTTCATCACTTACTGGGGTCGCGAAGAGTCAGACACAACTGAGTGACTGAACTGAACTGAAAAAGCAATATTGAAATAATGATATAGAAAAAGATAAAACTGCATCCATTTCCTGATGCCATTCAAATTGCAAATAAATTAGAAATTTAAATGTAAAAAAATTAATCCATATAAATAACAGAAGAAGCATAGGTAAATCTTTGTAATGTGGGGATGGGGGAAAATATGTCCAAGATTTGAAAACGAGTAAGGAAAGAGAATATCAATTTGATTACATAAAAATCAAGAAGATAATGTGATGCAAAAATAATGCACAATATATAAAGTACACACAAATCAAACCTGTGTTATTCAAGAGATAATTGTGTCTCACTCCTTAAAAGACCTGCAGGGAAGCTAATTTTATTATCAGAATTGTTTAAATGAAGAAACTGATGTGGCTTAAGAATTCTGAGACACTCGCCCACAATCATGGTGCCAATTGGTATTGAGCAGGGAGAGATCCAATTCAAAGTCTGTCTGACTGCCATGGTCACTCTTAACCACTGCATACTCCAGCCTCTTCTAGGTTCCTTCTCTGTTTCATCATTTCATAGATTACATCAGATCAGAGCAGATCAGGGGGAAATAGTTCACTCTCTTTCCCAAATGGTGAACAGGTAGCAGGTCTGTAATTAGAGAAGGCAAGGGGAGGGTTTCACAAATATTGTTTCTTTAGAATAGCTAACCCTGTCCACAGAGCATCTGCCCCTCAGCTTATCTGTCATCCTACTAGGGACACAACTTCTCTCTGTTAAGTATTGAAAAGAATTCAAACTGAGTTCTAGGTTTCCTCTGCCATAAGTAACCTGGGTAATCCATTGTCTCATGAATTCACCAAGGTCTCATGGAGTCACCATGCTCTCAGGGATTCTATTTCCATAAAATCAACAAGGACTTACTGTAAAGCATGTTGCATATTGAACTCTACTCAATACTTTACTGCTGCTACGTCGCTTCAGTCGTGTCTGACTCTGTGTGACCCCATAGACGGCAGCCCACCAGGCTCCCCATCCCTGGGATTCTCCAGGCAAGAATACTGGAGAGGATTGTCATTTCCTTCTCCACTCAATACTCTGTAATAATCTATATGGTGAAGAATCTGAAAAAGAATGGGTATATGTATATGTATAACTAAGTCACTTACCTGTACACCAGAAACTAATACATTAAAAATAAATGGTATTGCAATATAAAATTAAATTTAACAAGGGATTTAGACTGAATGGCCTAAATTTCCTTGTAGTTCTAAAGACCTGCCTTGAAGACACTAAGAGAAAACTCTGGGTTATCAAGTGGTACTCAATGTTTGTCCCAAAAGTTACTGGATAGAAGGTGCCCGCATGTATTCTGAGTGGTGTTTGACTCTTTGTGATCCCATGGACTACAGCCTGCCAGGCTCCACTGTCCATGGGACTTCCCAGGCAAGAATAACTGGAGTGGGTTGCCATTTCCTTATCCAGGGGATCTTCCCAACCCAGGGAGTGAACCCATATCTCCTGCATCTCCTGCATTGCAGGTGGATTCTTTACCGCTGAGCCTCTGGGGATTCCTGGAGGAAAGTTGCAATATTCAGCAAAAGGTTGTCTTGTTAAAATGAGATGCATGGACAATGTGTTAACAGACATCCTTACTCCCCTCCCTACTGCCACCTCTCCCGCTCTGGCAGCATCCTCCTGACTTGTTTGCACAGCACCTGGTCCCTTTTCAGGCCAGAATCCACACCCTCCACAGAGTCCCCTATCTTACTGTCCCTACAGCTCTGTCTCCCTGGGATCTTTTCTCAGTCCGGCTCACCTGATTTAAGGACTTGATGAGCTGTCTGGTTTCCTCCAGAGAAACTGTTTGAGCCCCTGCTTTTGCTCTAACTGCTGCACCTCTGAGACCTCGGAGCCAGAAAGCAGATTGGATGGGGCCAGTGAAGAAACTGTTTTAAAAAGAGACAGAAATGTTGCCTTATAATATGGTGGGTGCTTCAGTTTTGTGAAGTGGAAAGCTTTTTCTTCATGTGCTCGCTATAGCACATGATTTCTTAAATTATATTCATTGTTTGGAGTTATCATGGTGGATCCAAAAGACCCTTGTTAAATGACCTAAATCTTGTCCAGAAAGTCAGACTCAGTGTCTGATCATCTCTCGTGGGAGCTGGAAGAGACCACAGGGCCCTTCAGGGAAGAAGGAAGTCAGACACATGGCTTGCTGTATCCTAGGGATACTGCCTGTTCTACTATTTGGGTGGAAAGTAGACCATTTAGCTGAAGAGATTTCCAAGCAAAGTGTGGAAGGTGCAGCCTGGTTCCTTCTTCTGCTTATAGTGAAATGCAAGAGGAAAGAGGTTGCAGTGATATGTCTAGAAGCTGAGGACTGCCAGCAATCCCAGAAGCCTGGAAGAGGCCAAGAAGGATCTGAGAGCCTTCAGAGAGCACAGCTCTGTCAACATTTTGAGTTTGAACTCCCAAACTGTTGCCCAATAAATGTCTCTGCTTTCAGTTTGTAGTAATCTGATGGAGCAGCTCTAGGAATCTAATCGATCACCATTCTCTTTTACCTTTTCTCCTGCCTGCTTTTTGTTTCTCTTACAGACCCACACATTTCCCTCCTGCTTTACAGGGTCTGACTGGTGTAAGATTATTAGAACGTGTCCTTCCCCATTCCCTACCCACACATCTGGACAGGATGGGCCATGAAAGTCTTAGTGATTCGAGAAGTTGTGGTTTTCTCAGGAGAGTTTAGCTTTCAAATCTCAGGAGAATTTAGCTTTTGTCAACAGTTCATACACAAATCAACTGGGAAAAATGCACAACTTAAAAGTTGAGGGTAATGTTTCATTTGATGGACTTCCTGAGGACTTCAGTCCAGAAGGCAGCCTCTCAGGTAGTTCTGAGGGACTGCTCCCAAGACTCAAAGAAAGAGCCAGGATGTGTAGGATTTTGCAACAAAAACCAGGTGGTCAGGAACATCAAAAGATTACTGTTAATTAAAGAAAACCAGGCATCTCAACTTAATGAATTTAGTGCTTTTCTATGTAGTGGATTCAATATGCCAGCAAATTTGGAAAACTCAGCAGTGCCACAGGACTGGAAAAGGTCAGTTTTCATTCCAATCCCAAAGAAAGGCAATGCCAAAGAATGCTCAAACTACCACACAATTGCACTCATCTCACATGCTAGTAGGAGAAGGCAGTGGCACCCCACTCCAGTATCTTGCCTGGCAAATCCCATGGACGGAGGAGCCTGGTAGGCTGCAGTCCATGGAGTTACTAAGAGTCAGACATGATTGAGCGACTTTACTTTCACTTTTCATTTTCATGCATTGGAGAAGGAAATGGCAACCCACTCCAATGTTCTTGCCTGGAGAATCCCAGGGACGGGGGAGCCTGGTGGGCTGCCATCTATGGGGTCACAGAGTCGGACACAACTGAAGCAACTTAGCAGCAGAAGTAGCAGCAGCAGCAGCAGCACATGCTAGTAAAGTAATGTTCAAAATTCTCCAAGCCAGGCTTCAGCAATACGTGAACCATGAACTTCCAGATATTCAAGCTGGTTTTAGAAAAGGAAGCTGCTAAGTCACTTCAGTTGTGTCTGACTCTGTGCGACCCCATAGATGGCAGCCCACCAGGCTCCCCTGTCCCTGGAGATTCTCCAGGCAAGAGCACTGGAGTGGGTTGCCATTTCCTTCTCCAATGCATGAAAGTGAAAAGTGAAAGTGAAGTCGCTCAGTCCTGTCTGACTCTTAGCGACCCCATGGACTGCAGCCTACCAGGCTCCTTCATCCATGGGATTTCCCAGGCAAGAGTACTGGAGTGGGGTGCCATTGCCTTCTCCAGAAAAGGCAGAGGAACCAGAAATCAAACTGCCAACATCTGCTGGATCATTGAAAAAGCAAGAGAGTTCCAGGAAAACATCTATTTCTGCTTTATTGACTATGCCAAAGCCTTTGACTGTGTGGATCACAATCAACTGTGGAAAATTCTTCAAGAGATTGGAATACCATACCACCTGACCTGCCTCTTGAGAAACTTGTATGCAGGTCAGGAAGCAGCAGTTAGAACTGGACATGGAACAACAGACTGGCTCCAAATAGGAAAAGGAGTATGTCAAGGCTGCATATTGTCATCATGCTTATTTAACTTCTATGCAGAGTACATCATGAGAAATGCTAGGCTGGAAGAAGCACAAGCTGGCATCAAGATTGTCGGGAGAAATAACAATAACCTCAGATATGCAGATGACACCACCTTTATGGCAGAAAGTGAAGAAGAACTAAAGAGCCTCTTGATGAAAGTGAAAGAGGAAAATGAAAAAGTTGGCTTAAAGCTCAACATTCAGAAAACTAAGATCATGGCATCCAGTCCCATCACTTCGTGGCAAATGGATGGGGAGACAGTGGCGGACTTTATATTTTGGGGTTCTAAAATTACTGCAGATGGTGACTGCAGCTATGAAATCGAAAGATGCTTGCTCCTTGGAAGGAAAGTTATGACCAACCTAAAGAGCATATTAAAAAGCAGAGACATTACTTTGCCAACAAAGGTCCGTCTTATCAAGGCTATGGTTTTTCCAGTAGTCATGTATGAATGTGAGAGTTGGACTATAAAGAAAGCTGAACACTGAAGAATTGATGCTTTTGAACTGTGGTGTTGGAGAAGACTCTTGAGAGTCCCTTGGACTACAAGGACATCCAACCAGTCCATCCTAAAGGAGATCAGTCCTGAATGTTCATTGGAGGGACTAATGCTGAAGCTGAAACTCCAATACTTTGGCCACCTGATGTGAAGAGCTGACTCATTTGAAAAGACTCTGATGCTGGGAGGGATTGGGGGCAGGAGGAGAAGGGGCCACAGAGGATGAGATGGTTGTAAGGCATCACCGAGTCAAAGGACATGAGTTTGCGTAAACTCTGGGAGTTGGTGATGGACAGGGAGGCCTCTCTGTTGCAACCTATGGGGTCACAAAGAGTTGGACATGCCTAAGTGACTGAAGTGAACTGAACTGATGGAATGTTAATGGACTTCCCCGGTGGCTCAGATGGTAATGCCTATAATTCGTGAAACCGAGGTTCTATCCTTTGGTCTGGGAGTTCCCCCGGAGAAGGGAATGGCAACTCACTCCATTATTCTTGCCTAGAGAATCTCATGGACAGAGGAGGCTGGCAGGCTACAGTCCATGGGATCAACTGAGCAACTAACACTTATGGAATGGTATCGACTCTAATATTTTGGCTTCAGCCAATGAGAATGAACTCTCAGAGTCTCCACTGGTAGGAATCATGAACCTTGGCCTGCTTACCCACATTGCTTCTCATATGTTGGTTGGTTATAGTTATAAACCTCCAGTAGAGAGAGGTACAGTGAACAGACGTCCTAAAAGGGCAACCACCATGTGCAGGCAATTTCTTGGGCTCTTGTATTTATGGGCCTGGGATGAGGAACCACTGTTAGTCCAGGCCCTCTTCTCCCAGTGTTCCTTAGTCCCAAGGGTCATCAGAGCTTTGGATGGTTACAGACAGTTACAGATATCAGCTGTGTTTACTGTTTGGCTCCAACAGCCAAAAAAGCAAGAAGCAAGGAAATAGATTTTTCTTTCACATTTTTCTGTTACTCTCAAGAAATCCACAGTTCCCTTCCTTATTTACCTACCTAGGTTTTAGTCCCACACCTCCAAAATTCACAATGTTTACTTTTATATCCCCTGGATTCTTAGCCATTCCATGATCCTAATAATGGAAGAAGAGGCTGACTAGAAGAGGAATTGGGAAAAGAATTTAGAGGCTGCAATAAATCATCTGACAGCATTCGATAACTTGCCCTCTTTCTGGGATTTGTCATTTAGTTTGCACAGTTTCTGTCACTATTTTTATTTCTTTTTGGTTTCAATTTCACAGCTTTTGTTGCTTCACTTCAATCCTTCCCTAAAGAGAATATTCTTCAATGCTTTCTTATTGAAGATGGATGCTATAAATAAAGTTTTAACAAGGGGTGCAGGAACAACTGTAATGGACACCTCAGTATATCACACCACAAACTTCTTTCAAAATCCTAACAATAACATTCTCAAAGCCTAGATAGCTAGTAAATAGCTGAACAGTCTTATTGCGTTTGATTATTGTTTATCATGAAATAAGTAACTTGAAAGTGGTACTTAAATGACTCATTTCTAAACTTTGGGAGGTCACACATGACTATTTGGAAATATAAGGAGACACTAGAATTTATCTGATCCTCTATGAGTGTAACATATTTGCATTTAGTGGAGAACCAAGAGTTCCAAATAAAATAGCAACCTGGGAGACAATGGCAGCCATCACATAGGTCCCTGTTAGCTATATTTTATTCAACTACAATAAAGAACAACATGAAGGGGAAAGTAAACTATATAAAATGCATGCACATGGCAGGAAGGAAGAAGAGGGGAGCTAGCAATGTGACCAAAATTTAATTTAAAACTACTGACAGTTTCCAGCTCCACAATGCATTGTGAGAAGCCTTGCAAACTATTACTAGTGAACTACCATAACTGGTGAACATTATTTTAAAAAAAAAATGAAATCTCTAAACATTGTCCTATGATCATATAATGAAGAAGAAACATTTATTCAAAGAAAAGTCTACTGAATCTTAGAACAGTGAGAGTGCATTATACTTGAGCCATGACCAAATTCCTCCTTCCCCAAATCACCATCAGCTAAGCTTGAAGGAATTCTCGCCAAGGGTGGCCGAGAAGATGAGGCTCCCTCTCCCCATAGCTACTCATCAAGAGTATAGTATCTTACCAATAGGAACAGCATTCCCTCCGACTCTGAGTTTCAGAGACTAAATTCATGGTGAGTGCAGCTAGCAGTACACTGCAGCTTCTCTACCGATAGAGCAGAGGCTCTACTCCAGGCATGACAGGTCCAGCTCCTTCATAGGATGGAGATTTTATGCTAGGAGAGGCAAGTTGAAAAGACCAAAGGCTACAATCCCCCACTCTTGGCCTAAAGCTGTGACTCAAAAGATTTTGTTCAGGAAGAAAAGAAGTTCATAATAACTGAAAACTCCAAAGCCCTCCCCAAAGGAAATTTGAAACATAGGGTAGTAAGCTCAGGTCAAAGTATTCTCTTGCAAATGATACAGATTTTAATGGTAAGCAATTTCAAGGGGACTGGTAATCCTTTGAGAGCCATAAGAGAAAATATAGGCCAGCAAGTTTACCAGCAAGAAGCAGAAACACAGGTAAGAAGAGTCCTTCTAGGATCAGAGAAACATGAAAAGCTGGCCAAGAAAACTATCCCTGCAAAGTAAACCAAATTTAATTAGATAGACTGTGGACCAATTTATGTCCATAGGCTTTGTTAAAAATTAGAGTGCAATCAACTGGCTACTAGTAAGCCTAACAGCTGGTTATAATACCAATAGAGACACACAGATAAGCAGAGAGATTAGGGAAAGAAACTTTCAGAGAGAGCACTGCTAAAACTATTGTCATCCCAGGTAACTGTGTGAATGCCAGTGACTGCACCTTCTGAGGAGCAACATCAGAGATTTCACACTGCAGGGGAAACTTTTGTTATTGTTATTGTTGTTGTTATTCAGTTGCTAAGTCATGCCCAACTCTTTGCAACGCCATGGACTGTAGCATGCCAGGCTCCACTGTGCTCCACTATCTCTGAGAGTTTGCTTACTTCGTGCCCTTTGAGTTGGTGATGCTATCTAATCATTTCATCCTCTGTGACCCCCTTCTCTTCTTGCCTTCAATCTTTCCCAGCATCAAGATCTTTTCCAGTGAGTCAGCTCTTTGCATCTGGTGGCCAAAGTATTGGAGCTTTGGGATCAGTCTTTTAAATGAATATTCAGGGTTGATTTTCTTCAGGATTGACTGGTTTGATCTTCTTGCAGTCCAAGGGACTCTCAAGAATCTTCTTCAGCACCACAATTCTAAAGCATCAATTCTTTGGTGCTCAGTTTTCTTTATCCATCCATATATGACTTCTCATATCCATCCATAAATGACTAGTGAAAACAAACATCGCTTTGACTGTTTGGACCTTTTTTGGCAAAGTGCTCTCTCTGTTTTTTAATGTGCTGTCCAGGTTTTTCATAGCTTTCCCTCACTTCCCTGGTGGCTCAGATGGTAAAGCGTCTGTCTACAATGTGGGAGACCCGGGTTCGATCCCTGGGTTTGGAAGATCCCCTGGAGAAGGAAATGGCAATCCACTCCAGGACTATTGCCTGGAAAATTCCATGGACAGAGGAGCCTGGTAGGCTACAGCCCATGGGGTCACAAAGAGTCAAACACGACTGAGTGACTTCACTTCACTTCCTTCCAAGGATCAAGTGTCTTTTAATTTCATGGCTGCAATCATTGTCCATAGTGATTTTGGATTCTAAGAAAATAGAATCTGTCACAGTTTTCCATTTTTCTCCTTCTGTTTGCCATGAAGTGATGAGACCAGATGCCATGATCTTAGATTTGTTGAGAACTGAATTTTAAGCCAACTTTTCCACTCTCCTCTTTCTCCCTCATCAAGAGGCTCTTTAGTTCCTCTTCACTTTCTGCCATTAGAGTGGTATCATCTACATATCTCAGGTCGTTGGTATTTCTCCCAACAGCAAAATGGACAGGAATGGGTGGGAGAAACACACATCACCAAAAGAGCCTGGTGGTGGTTTAGTTTAGCAACTAGTCCAACTCTTGTGATCTCATAGAATGATCCCACTAGGTTCCTCTGTCCACGGGATTGTCCAGGCAAGAATACTGGAGTGGGCTGCCATTTCCCTCTCCAGGGGATGTTCCTGGCCCAGGGATCAACCTGGGGACTCCTGCACTGCAGGCAGTTCAGTTCAGTTCAGTCGCTCAGTTGTGTCCGACTCTTTGTGACCCCATGGACTGCAGCATGCCAGGCCTTCCTGTCCATCACCAACTCCTGGAGTTTACTCATGCTCATGTCCATTGAGTCGGTGATGCCATCCAACCATCTTATCCTCTGTTGTTCCCTTCTCCTCCCACCTTCAATCTTTCCCAGCATCAAGGTCTTTTCAAATGAGTCAGTTCTTTGTATCAGGTGGTGAAAGTATTGGAGTTTCAGCTTCAACATCAGTCCTTCCAATGAATATTCAGGACTGATTTCCTATGGGATGGACTGGTTGGATCTCCTTGCAGTCCAAGAGACTCTCAAGAGTCTTCTCCAACACCACAGTTCAAAAGAATCAGTTCTTCAGCGCTCAGCTTTCTTCACAGTCCAACTCTCACATCTATACATGACTACTGGAAAAACCATCGCTTTGACTAGACGGACCTTTGTTGGTAAAGTAATGTCTCTGCTTTTTAATATGCTATCTAGTTTGGTCATAACTTTACTTCCAAGGAGAAAGCGTCTTTTAATTTCATGGCTGCAGTCACCATTTTGCAGTGATTTTGGAGCCCATAAAATCAAGTCTGTCACTGTTTCCACTGTTTCCCCATCTTTTTGCCATGAAGTGATAGGGCCAGATGCCATGATCTTAGTTTACTGAATGTTGAGTTTTAAGCCAACTTTTCCACTCTCCTCTTTCACTTTCATCAAGAGGCTCTTTAGATTCTTTACCAACTGAGCTACAGAGACATGTAGACTAGAGCCTAGTGAAGTCATCAAGCAAATAGAGAAGAGCAGCAAATCAAGCCCCAAAAGAAGAGAAGGTGAATCAGTATCCAGAGTTGCTACACTATATTACCTAAAATGTTAAGTTTTCAAAAACTACAAGACACAGAAAACTATGATCCATATACTGGAAAATATCAGGCAACAGAATCCCTGTTAAAGGAACCAGATATTGGATTTGAAGACAAGGCATCAAAGCAGCAAATAAAAATATATTTAAAGAACAGAAAGAATCACACCTAAAAAAATAAAGGAAGTTATGATGACAATATCTCATCAAGTAGAGAATGTCAATAAAGAGATAGAAATTATATTTTAAGAAAGAAAAAAAATAAACATTCTGATATTTGAAAATAGAACTGAAATTTAAAATTTTTATTTCTAGGGGCTTAATGACAGATTTGAACCAACAGAGGAATGATTCAATGAATTTGAAAATATAACAATTACAAACATATGAATGTAACAACTGAGCCCTGAAACACATGAAGCAGAAAATACCCAAAATCAAGGGGATATAGACTATTCCACAATAATGGCTGTAAACTCCAATACTCTGCTATGAATAATGCATACATCAATTAATCAGAAGGTCAACAAAGAAATAAAAGATGTGACAAACACTATAAATCAATGAGATCTAATATAAGAATACTCCACCAACTGCAGCAGATTACACATTTTTTTTAAGTGCACAAGGAATATTCTCCTAATTAGATCATCTATAAGGATATGAAACAAACTTCAATAAGTTTGTATTGTTGTCACTGTTGTTTAGTTGCTAAGTCACGTCTGACTCTTTTGTGACCCCATGGACTATAGCCCACTAGGTTCCTCTTTCCATGGGATTTCCCAGGCAAGAATACTGGAATGGGTTGTCATTTCCCTCTCCAGGGGATCTTCCCAACCCAGGAATCAAACCTGTGTCTCCTGCATTGGCAGGTAAAGTCTTTACCACTGAGTCACCAGGGAAACCCAAGAGGCTTGAAATCATACATAGGAAATTTTCCAGCCAAAATAGAGTAAAATAACAGAAAAAATGAGGAATTCAGTAATACGTGGATATTAAACTACACAATCTTAAATAGAAAGAGTCAAAAAAGAAATCAAACAGGAAATTATAAATACTTTGAGATGAATGAAAATGAAAAACCAACATGGCAGAACTTAGAGAGTGTAGCTGAAACAATGCTTGGAGGAGATTTCATAGTTGGAAATACCTATATTAAAGATTTCAAACCAGTAACATGATATTTCACATTGAAATAGTAATAAAGTAAAAGCAAACTAAACCTAAAGCAACCAAAAGAGGGATATAGTAAAGATTAGAATGGAAATTATTGATCTAGAAAATAGAAAATTAACAAAACAAAAACTTTTTTTCTAAAAAAAATGAACAAATTGATAAATTTCTAGATAGCTTGTCCAAAAATATATGGAGGAGAATTAAATAAGTAAAATCATAAATGAAAGAGGAAACATTATTACTGAGCTTTCACAAATGAAACAATTACATGGAAATATCATGAACAATTTTATGCTCCCAAGATTAAATAATTTAGATAAAATGAACAAATTAATAGGCTATCAAAATTGAATCAGGAAGAAATAGAAAGTCTGAATAGATCTATAATTAATAAAGAAATTCAAGTACCAAAAAAAATATATCTACCAAAAAAACCCCAAAGCAATAAAACATGCAGACCCAAATGACTTCACTGATAAATCCTGCCAGGTATTTAATAATTAATGCCAATTCATCACAAACTCTTCTAAAAACAGAAAAATACACTTTTAAATTCATTCCATGATGCCAGTATTATTCTGATACCAAGTCAGAAAAAGACACAAAAATATAAGAAAATTACATGCCAATATATCTTATGAGTATAGATGCAAAAATCATCCACAGAATAAAAGCAAAGTGAACCCAGCAATTATATGAAAAGTATACACCAAGAACAAGTGAAATTTACCTTAGGAAGAAATATTGGCTTAATATCAATTGATACAATAATTAATTTAGTAAGCCATATCAATAGTAGAAAGAAAGATTATTTCAATAGATTTAGAAAAGCATTTGAGAAAAATGAATGCCATTTCATAGTATAATAAAAACACTCAAACTAGAAAGAGAAAGAAATTTCCAATCTGGTAAAAAGTCATCTGTGAAAATTCTAACTAGTACCATACTTAATGACAAGAGACTGAAAGTTTTCCTGCTAAGATTAGGTATAAGACAAGGATATCTGTTCTCATCACTTCATTTCAACTTTTTACCAGAGGTTCTAACTAGAGCAATTAGGTAAGAAAATACACTATTCAAAACCAAGGAAATGAGGGCCACAAAGATGGTTCAACATCCACAATGTGATTCACTACACTAACACAATGAAGAATAAAAACCATGTGATCATTTCAATAGACACAAAAAAATTATTTGACAAAATTCAATGTCCTTTCATGATACAAACTCTGAACAAACTGGATACAAAGGGAACATACCTCTCATAGCAAAGGCCATATACAACAAGCCTACAGCTGTCATACTCAACAGTGAAAAGCTTTTCCTCTAAAATCAGGAAAATTACAAGGATGCTTACTCTTGCCACTTTTATTCAATATAGTAGTGGAAATACTAGGTAGAGCAATTGAGTAAGAGAGAGAAATAAAGACATCTAAGTCAGAAGGAGGTAAAAATGTCTCTATTTTCAAATGAAATGATCTTATATACAGAAAATTTTAAGACCCCACCAAAAATGTGATAATAAGCACATTAAGTAAAATTGCAGATAAAAAAACCATATACAAAAATCAGTTGCATTTCTGTACACTGATAATGATTTATCAGAAAGAGGAAACAATCTCATTTACAATAGCATCAGAAGGAATAACTCACCTGGGAATAAATTTAACCAAAGAGGTGAAAGGCCTGTACACTGAAAACAAGACATTGATGAAAGAAATTAAAAGCCACAAATAAATGAAAAGGTATTCTGTGTTCATGAACTGAAAGAATTTATATTGTAAAAATGTCCATTCTACCCAGAGAGATCTACAGATTCAATGCAATTCCTATCAGAATTCCAGTGGTGCTTTTCACAGAAATAGAAAAAAACAATGCTAAAACCTGTAGGAAACACAAAAGATCTCAAATAGGCAAAGCAGTTTTAAGAAAGAAGAACAAAACTAGA
Source organism: Oryx dammah (assembly GCF_014754425.2). Taxonomy (NCBI): domain Eukaryota; kingdom Metazoa; phylum Chordata; class Mammalia; order Artiodactyla; family Bovidae; genus Oryx; species Oryx dammah. The sequence continues at coordinate 113,006,962 of NW_024070202.1, forward strand.
GGCATCGCACTTTCTGATTTCAAACCATATTACAAAGCTATACTAATCAAAATGGTATAGTATTGGCACAAAAACAGACACATGGAACAGAACATAGACCTCAGAAATAAACCCATGTATATATGGTGAATCAGTTTACTACAAGTGAGCCAAGAGTATACAGTGGGGAAATAAGTATCTTTTCAATAAATGGTTTTGGAAAAACTAGACAGCCACATGCAAAAGAGTGAAATTGGATGTCTATGCTGCTGCTGCTGCTAAGTCGCTTCAGTCATGTCTGACTCTGCGCAACCCCATAGACAGCAGCCCACCAGGCTTCGCCTTCTCTGGGACTCTCCAGGCAAGAACTCTGGAGTGGATTGCCATATCATTCACCAAAAACAAACATCAATTCAAAATGGACTGAGATTTGAACATATGACTTAAAACCACAAAACTCCTAGAAGAAAACATAGTGGTTAAGGTCCTTGACATCAAGTTGGCAATGATTTTTTGGATTTGACACCAAAAGCACAAGTGACAAAAGCAAAAATCTTAGACCTCATGCAGTCAAATAAATAAATATTGGGGAAAAAAATCTTTTTAAAAAGTGCAAAAATTAATAAGATTATATCAATGTAAAAATTTTCTGCACAACAAAAGAAACAACAAAATGTAAAGGCAACTTATGAAATGGGAGAAAATATTTGTTAAATCAAATATCTGATAAGGGGTAAAAATAAAAAAGTATACCAGGAATTCATACAGCTCTCTAGCAAAAGAAATAAGAAATTCAATTTAAAAATGAGCAGACAAACTTAATAGACATTTTCGCAAAGAAGACATGCACATGGCCAACAGATAATCAAAAAAATTCTCAACACTGCTAATCATCCAGGAAATGCAAATAAAAACCAGAATGAGATATCATTTCATACCTGTTAGAATGGCCATCATCAACAAGACAATCAATAATAAGGTAAACCTATGGCTGATTCATGTTGATCTTAGGCAGAAACAAACACAATACTGTAAAGCAAGTCAGTCAGTTCATTTCAGTCACTCAGTCATGTCAGAATCTTGGCAACCCCATGAACTGCAGCACAGCAGGCCTCCCTGTCCATCACCAACTCCCAGAGTCTACCCAAACTCATGTCCATTGAGTCGGTGATGCCATCCAACCATCTCATCCTCTGTTATCCCCTTCTCCTCCCACCTTCAATCTTTCCCAGCATCAAGGTCTTTTCAAATGAGTCAGTTCTTTGTATCAGGTGGCCAAAGTATTGGAGTTTTAGCTTCAGCATCAGTCTTTCCAATGAATATTCAGGACTGCTTTCCTTTAGGATGGACTGGTTGGATCTCCTCATAGTCCAAGTGACTCTCAAGAGTCTTCTCCAAGACCACAGTTCAAAAGCATCAATTCTTTGATGCTCAGCTTTCTATATGGTCCAAGTCTCCATACATGACTACTGGAAAAATCATAGCTTTTACTAGATGGACCTTTGTTGGCAAAGTAATATCTCTGCTTTTTATTATGCTGTCTAGGTTGGTCATAACTTTTCTTCCAAGGAGCAAGTGTCTTTTAATTTCATGGCTGCAGTCACCATCTGCAGTGATTTTGGAGCCCCCCAAAATAAAGTCTGTCACTGTTTCCACTGTTTCCCCACCTATTTGCCATGAAGGGATGGGACCAGATGCCATGATCTTAGTTTTCTGAATGTTGAGTTTTAAGCCAGCTTTTTCACTATCGTCTTTCACTTTCATCAAGAGGCTCTTTAGTTCTTCTTTGCTTTCTGCCATAAGGGTGGTGTCATCTGCATATCAGAAGGGATTGATATTTCTCCCGCCTATCTTGATTCCAGCTTGTGCTTCATCCAGCATTTCTCATGATATACTCTGCATATAAGTTAAATAAGCACAGTGACAATATACAGCAATTGTCTTTCAATTAAAAATAAATTTAAAAAAAAAAGACAAGCAATAGCAAGTGTTGATGAGGATATGGAGATATTTCATTTTTTGAGGAACTTCCATACTGTTTCCCATAGTGACTGCACTAATTTGCTTTCTTTCCACCTGTGCACACAGGTTCCCTTTTCTCCACATCCTCACCAACACTTGCTATTGCTTGCCTTTTTTTTTTTTTTTAATAACTACTATATGTTGATATACAGTACCATACAGACTGGACTTCCCTTGTGGCTCAGATGGTAAAGCCTCTATCTATGATGTGGGAGAGCCGGGTTCAATCCCTGGGTTGGGAAGATCCCTTGGAGAAGGAAATGGCAATCCACTCCAGTACTCTTGCCTGGAAAATCCCATGGACAGAGGAGCCTGGTAGGCTACAGTCCATGGGGTGGAAAAGAGTTGGACACGACTGAGCGACTTCACGTACACTATATGTTGAACAATCCTACTTCTGGATATCTATCCAAAGGACAGGAAAACAGAATCTTGATGTGGTATTTGCACTCCCATCTTCACTGCAGTATTATTCACGTAGCCAAGATACATAAACAACCTAAGGTTCTGTCTATGGATGAATGGATAAAGGTGATGTAGAGTGTATGCATATATATACGTGTGCTCAGTAGGGTCTGACTCTTTGTGACCCCATGAAGTGCAGTCCGCCAGGATCTTCTGTCCATGGAATTTTCCAGACAGGAATACTGGAGTCGGTTCTCATTTCCTCCTCAAGGGAGTCTTTCTGACCCAGGGATCAAACACATGTCTCTTGCAGCTCCTGCAGTGCAGGCAGATTCTTTACCACTGAGCCATCAGGGAAGCCGTGTATATATATACATACATATACATGTATATGTATATATATATACACACACACACAGTAGAATATTATTCAGCCACAAGAGAGAAAGCCATCTTGCTGTTTACAACAACATGGATGGAACTTGAGGGTATTTCAGTTCAGTTTGGTTCAGTAACTCAGTTATGTATGATTCTTTGCGATCCCATGGACTGCAGCATGCCAGGCTTCCCTGCCCATCACAAACTCCTGGAGTTTATTCAAACTCATATCCATTGAGTCAGTGATGCCATTCAAACATCTCATCCTCTGTCATCCCCTTTTCCTCCTGCCTTCAATATTTCCAAGCATCAGGGTCTTTTTCAATGAGTTAGTTCTTCACATCAGGTGGCCAAAGTATTGGAGCTTCAGCTTCAGCATTGGTCCTTCCAATGAATGTTCAGGACTGATTTCCTATAGGATGGACTGGTTGGATCTCCTTGCAGTCCAAGGGACTCTCAAGAGTCTTCTCCAGTGTCACAGTTCAAAAGCATCAGTTCACCAGTGCTCAACCTTCTTTATGGTCCAACTCTCCCATCCATACATGACTATTGAACAAACCATAGCTTTGACTAGATGGACCTTTGTTGGCAGAGTAATGTCTCTGTTTTTTAATATACTGTCTAGGTTGGTCATATATTTTCTTCCAAGGAGCAACTGTCTTTTAATTTCATGGCTGCAGTCACCATCTACAGTGATTTTGGAGCTCAAGAAAATGAAGTCTGTCACTGTTTCCATTGTTTCCCCATCTATTTGCCATGAACTGATGGGACCAGGTGCCATAATCTTCATTTCTTGAATGTTGAGTTTTAAGCCAGCTTTTTCACTTTCCTCTTTCACCCTCAACAAGGTGCTCTTTAGTTCCTCTTCACTTTCTGCCATAAGGGTGGTGTCATCTGCATATTTGAGGTTATTGATATTTCTCCCAGCAATCTAGATTCCAGCTTGTGATTCATCCAGCCCTGCACTTCACAAGATGTACTCTGCATATAAGTCAAATAAGCAGGGTGACAATATACAGCCTTGACATACTCCTTTCCCAATTTGAAACCAGTCCATTGTTCCACATCCAGTTCTAACTGTTGCTCCTTTCTTTCTCAGGAGGCATGTATGGTGGTCTGGTAGTCCCGTCTCTTTCAGAATTTTCCACAGTTGTTTGTGATCCACACAGTCAAGGGCTTTAGTGTCATCAATAAAGCAGAAGTAGATGTTTTTCTGGAATTCTGTTGTTTTTTCTATGATCCAACGGGTGTTGGCAACTTGATCTCTGGTTCCTCTGCCTTTTCTAAATCCAGCTTCAACATGCGGAAGTTCACAGTTCATGTATGGTTGAAGCCTCACTTGGAGAATTTTCAGCATTACTTTGCTAGCATGTGGATGAGTGCAAATGTGTGCAGTTGAGGGCATTTACTAAGTGAAATAAGTCAGACAGAGAATAACAAATATGATATGGTATCACTTTTTAATGTGGAATTTTAAAAAGTCAAATTCCTTGAAATGGAGAGTAGAATGGTGGTTACTAAGGGCTGAGGGGTAGGAGAAATTTGAAGATGTTGGTGAAAGAGGACAAACCTCCAGGAAGAAGATGAGTAGGTACACACACAGTGATTATAGTGCAACTTGGTATGACCTACTTGAACACTGCCAAGATAGTAGATCTCACCACCAAAAAGAAATGATAATTATGTGAAGTGATACAAACATTAGCTAATGTTGTGATGGTAATCATTTTGTAATATATAAGTATATGAAATCAATACATCAGAATTTTAAATGTATATGATATTACATTCAATTATATCTCAATAAACCTCGAGGGTGATGTTCCTGGCAGGTAGAACCACTTTTGTGGCATTGTCCACGCTGATGTTCACTCAAAAATTCCTGTCCTGGGAAAGGAGACACTCAAGAGGCCATTTTATTTTAAAATGCCTAAAAAGCAAGAGACAACTGGAGATAAGATTATTGGTCAAAAGTTGGAAATAAAAAGAGATCTCAGAAACCTAAAATGCTCTTCCTCACTGATGTTATAGCCCTTGTTGGGGACAAGATGCTGGTGTCACAGAAACCTTTGGAAAACTTTACCATAGCCCAGAGCTATGGGATAGGATGTGTTCAGTTGCTCAGTCGTGTCTGACTCTTTGTGACCCCATGGACTGCAGCCCTCCAGGTTCCTCTGTCCATGAGGAGTCTCCAGGTAAGAATACTGGAGTAGGTTGCCATGCCCTCCTCCAGGGAACCTCCCCATCCCAAGAATTGAACCCAGGTCTCCTGCATTGCAGGTAGATTATTTACTGACTGTGCTAACCAGGGAAGCTCAAGAAGACTGGAGTGGGTAGCTTATCTCTTCTCCAGGGTATCTTCCTGACCCAGGATCTCCTGCATTGCAGGCAGAGTCTTTACCAGCTGAGCTACCAGGGAATCAGCATAGGATAGGATATGCAGTGACAATACTGCATACTCACCAGTTCACTGTTTAGTGTTGCTGTCTCTTTAAGTCATCACCATTGGGCCCTCCCCTCCCTGAGCTTCTTGAGCTCGGAGTGGCACAGAGACTTCCTCGTTGGTGGGGAGGAAACCAGTCACTGCACCCACAGCCAAGGGCAGGCAGCAGATCAGGAGCTTCTTGGATCTAACGTTAGAGCTTGTCACCAATTCTTCAGGACAGGTGAGTGTAAGGGAAAGGGAGTCAGTCTGGGAGTAGGACCTGTGGGCAACAGGAAGAGCCCATGTGAAACTGACTAGTGAGCATGTGCATTCTAGTAAGTATGAGAAAGGGAAGCAAGACCTAGAAACAGTAACTTCGCATGTGTAGGTTAATAAGGATGTTTTGAGTGTCAAATAGAGGAAGTTCAGAAGTGGTAAGCATCACTCTCCAGCTCTTGTTGCACATGCTCCTGTTGTTGTTTAGTCACTCAGTCATGTCTAACTTTTTGCAACCCCTGGACTGTAGCCCACCAGTCTCCTCTGTCCTCCACTGTCTTCTGGAGTTTGCTCAAAATTCACGTCCCTTGAATCAGTGATGCTACGTGATGCACATACTCTCGAAAGTGAAAGTGAAGTCACACAGTCATGTCCGACTCTTTGCAACCCCATGGACTGTAGCCCACCAGGCTCCTCCATCCATGAAATTTTCCAGGCAGGAGTACTGGAGTGGGTTGCCATTTCCTACTTCAGGGGATCCTCCTGACCCCGGAATCAAGCCCACATCTTTTGTGTCTCCTGCATTTGCAGCAAGATTCTTTACCACTGAGCCACCTGGGAAGCCCCTCTCCTTCCCTAGTTCCCTAGTAAATAAGAAAGGCGATTGCTAGGACTACTGCAGACACCAAAACGCATTTTCAAAGTCAACAAACACCCCCCAAAAGCATGTTCAGCAAAGGCAAAAGGTAAGCCTGGGGACTTTTAAGGAAAGCTAACCTCAGAACAAGTTACAAAGTGAAAATTCTGTAATTTTCCTAAAACCTCCACTCTCCTTAGCACTATCCACAATAGTGCAGGAAACAACTAAGGTTATGAGCTTAGTCCTCACCCCTTGCCCTACAGGGACTCTTGAATATCTTCTCCCCAAGTCAAGCTGGGCTTTGTGGGCTGCTGTACCATGTTAATTTCCTCATCCCAACTGTGTACTGAAGGGGTGGGACTAGGATAACTGATCCAAAAACTCAGGTCATAGGCTGAATGATTAAAAATAATTCGGCATGGAGGGGAACTTAATCTTTTTAAGTACAGATATAGGAATATAAAGCTAAGAAATACACGTTTTATATATTGTGAATCACCACAATGGCATTTCTGCAGCCATAAAATAAAGACTGGAGCAATATTGCAGGTGTGTATAATATTAAGAAAAAAACACAGGCTGTGAATAGTGTATGTGATAGCATTGCAGCTACATAAAAATGTGCATTGCACATGGTCAATAAGATCAAAGGAACTATAGAAAATAAAAAGTATTGCAAAAGATAAAAATACATACATGTTTAACAATCTCCTAAATAATTCCAAAAGATGCCAGGTTCAATGAGTACTGGACTAGCTAAATAAATCTCGACCCCTTGAAGTTTTAAAAGAAAGGATTGTACAAGTTTTACTTTTTCCAATAACTGCATACCTTTGTAACCCCAGATTTTAGCTGTTAAAAACCTCAGAAGAACTTTCCAAATTCCATTCCAAACTTTGCAGGAAGTTCCAAAGGGCATACCCAAGAGTTTTGTGGATTCCCTGTAGCACACTTTCTCATTTCCACCTTTGACGGGGACATCTTGCTTCAGGCAAAGTCTTTTTCTTGGTTGTAAATCTTGTAGCTCTTTCTTCATGTCACCTCTGGTGTCAATTAAGGGAGCCTGTTGATTTCTAGACACAAAATAACTAATCACATAAAGGGATTTGCCCCTGGGACAAACTTGACTGAAAGCTTTGGGGGGTGGGGGGTGCAGGAGAGATACTGCAGAAATGCAAACAGTTTTGGCTTGAGTTCTAGACAAAACTGCCCTCTGAGTTCTTTGAGACGGGTTATTGAGCCAGCCTCTCTCTTTGCTTTTCCTTTGATGTTGGAGCCAATGGGGGAGAACACAGTTGTCTGTAAGAACCAGGGGGGCGATGTGAAGAGGTAGAGTTTGAAACGGGCGGTAAAGCTGACTTGAGTCCTGTATATGTGTATATATAAAGCACCTTCTTTACCCAATCATCTATTGATGGACATTTAGGTTGCTTTCCTATTTTGGTTATTATCAATAATGCTGCTATGAGTATTGGAGTGCATACATCTCTCTGAAGTAGTGTTTTCATTTCCTTTGGATACATACCCAGGAGTAAGCTGCTAGATCATATGCAAGTTCTATTTTAATTTTTTCAAGGACCCGCCATACTGGTTTCTGCCATTACGGTAGCAACTGACATTTCCCCTCAGTGCTCTAGGGCTCCTTTTCTCTGCATCCGCACCAGCACATGTTATTTCTTGTTTTCTGATGACAGCCATTCTGATAGCGGTGCCCCACGCCTCTTGTACCCGGATATCTGTTTTCTTCCTCAAGTTAGGAAACTTTTCAATTATAATTCCACCAAACATATTTTTGACCCACTTGTCTCTCGTCTCTTCCTATAACGTGAATGTTAGTACACTTGATGTCCCGGAGGACCCATAAACTATCATCCATTTTTTAAACGTGTTTTTCTTTTTGCTGTTCTGGTTAGGTGATTTCCATTCTTCTGTCTTACGTGTTCTTCTCTGTCACCTCAGCTGGCCTGAATTCCTTCTAGCACGTTTTTCATTTCAGTTATCATAATCATCAGCTCTGATTGGTTTTAATATTTTCTAGTTCTTTCTGAAGTTTCCACTGTGTTCACCTGTTGTTTCCTCAAGTTCAGTTAGCATTTCTACTACTGTTGCTTTGGACTTTTTGGCAAGCAGATTATCTGTCTCTGTTTTCTCGTTCTTTCATTTAAAACGTATGCCTCTGTTTTCTCATTCTCTTCAACTTTCTCAGTCTGCTGCTATGAAGTTAGGTGAACGGTCACCCATCCTGCCCTGAAGGCATGTCCTTCGTGGAAGTGTCCCTTTCCAGTGTGCATGTGCCTGGTGGCTTTGGTGGGAGAGCTGGACCGGAAGTGAGCGCTGACTGCGTCCTCTGCCAGGGTGTGCTGGCAGCCACCACAGTGGTGGGAGGCAGGGCTGGAGTCGGAGCGGCTACAGCCCGACCCAGGTGCCAGCCAGGGCTTCTCCTAGGCTCCATACCCGTTGCCACCCTATTGTGGGAGGAGTCAAAAGCCAAGTGGCAGGAGCGGGAGTCTTAAGGGAACTTAATCTTCCCCCAGATTGATGACTGTCTTCACCTTGGCTGGGGGCATAGCCAGAGCCTGAGGGCTTGGGGCCTCACTTCTGAGCTGGTTTCATTTTTTCAGTACCAAGGCGTACACATAGAGGCAGGACAGGGAACCAAAGACTTGGAGCCAGACCACAGAGCTTGCTCTGCTCCTTCCCTGGTGCTCACCTACCCACTGGCAGTGGTGGCCTCTGCCTTTGAGGGGAGCAGTAGTGGAGGGAGTAGGATCCCAGGCCCTGGGAGGTGCTCTGGGGGCAGTCCTGGCAGGCTGGCCAGAGCACCAGGCAGTGTTCAATCTACTGCCTCTGCACTGGGACTGGGGGCAAGCAAGCAGTACATGCTCTTCAAGACCAGGGTCTCAGTATCTTACAGCCCCTACAATAAGCCCTACTGATTTCCAGACCAGCTAAGGGGCTCATCTTGACACGGAGTAAATGTTATCATCTCCCCCTGTTCTTTGCATTTGGGGACCCTGAGAAGACAAAGCCAAGCTTACCAGGTGTTCTCACAGCATCATCCCAACCCCAGACTAGGCTCCTCCAAATGTCTTTGCTGAACATTTCCTC
>NW_024070202.1:113021134-113060934 GCF_014754425.2 Oryx dammah
AGATTAATGGATAGAAACAACATATAGTGCTGGGACCACTGGATATTCACAAGCAAAATAGTAAATTTGGATGTTTATCTTGCACGATATAAAACCATTAACTCAAAATGGATCAAAGACCTAAATATAAGAGTTAAAACTATAAACCTCTTAGAAGAAAACAAGTGCAAATCTTCATGACCATGTATCAGACAACAGTTTCTAATATATGACATCAAAAGCACCAAAGAAAAACAGGTGTTATATTTAATCAAAATTTAAAACCTTTTCCCATTAAATAACACTATCTAGAAAGTGAAAAGACAGCCTAAAGAATGGGAGAAAATATTTGCCAACCTGATAAAGATCTCATATCCAGAATATATAATGAATGCTTACAACTCTACAACAAGAAGACAAATAATCCAATTTCTAAATGAGTGAAAGATTTTATTAGCAGTTTCTTCAAATAAGATACACAAATGGCCAATAAACAAATGAAAAAAAAAATAATGAACATCATTTGTCACTCAATTCAGTTCAGTTCAGTCGCTCAGTCGTGTCCAACTCTTTGCGACCCCATGAATCGCAGCACACGAGGCCTCCCTGTCCATCACAAACTCCCGGAGTTTACTCAGACTCACGTCCATCGAGTCAGTGATGCCAACCAGCCATCTCATCCACTGTCGTCCCCTTCTCCTCCTGCCCCCAATCCCTCCCAGCATCAGAGTCTTCTCCAATGAGTCAACTCTTCAAATGAGGTGGCCAAAGTACTGGAGTTTCAGCTTTAGCATCATTCTTTCCAAAGAAATCCCAGGGCTGATCTCCTTTAGAATGGACTGGTTGGATCTCCTTGAAGTCCAAAGGACTCTCAAGAGTCTTCTCCAACACCACAGTTCAAAAGCATCAATTCTTTGGTGCTCAGCTTTCTTCACAGTCCAACTTTCACATCCATACATGACCACTGGAAAAACCATAGCCTTGACTAGACGGACCTTTGTTGGAAAAGTAATGTCTCTGCTTTTCAACATGCTATCTAGGTTGGTCATAACTTTTCTTCCAAGGAGTAAGCATCTTTTAATTTCATGGCTGCAGTCACCATCTGCAGTGATTTTGGAGGTCCAAAAAATAAAGTCTGACACTGTTTCCACTGTTTCCCCATCTATTTCCCATGAAGTGATGGGACCAGATGCCATAATCTTCATTTTCTGAATGTTGAGCTTTAAGCCAACTTTTTCACTCTCCACTTTCACTTTCACCAAGAGGCTTTTTAGTTCCTCTTCACTTTCTGCCATAAGGGTGGTGTCATCTGCATATCTGAGGTTATTGATATTTCTCCCAGCAATCTTGATTCCAGGTTGTGCTTCTCCCAGCCCAGAGTTTCTCATGATGTACTCTGCATAGAAGTTAAATAAGCAGGGTAACAATATACAGCCTTGAGGTACTCCTTTTCCTCTTTGGAACCAGTCTGTTGTTCCATGTCCAGTTCTAACTGTTGCTTCCTGACCTGCATATAGGTTTCTCAAGAGGCAGGTCAAGTGGTCTGGTATTCCCATCTCTTTCAGAATTTTCCACAGTTTATTATGATCCACACAGTCAAAGGCTTTAGCATAGTCAATAAAGCAGAAATAGTTGTTTTTCTGGAACTCTCTTGCTTTTCCAATGATCCAGTGGATGTTGGCAATTTGATCTCTGGTTCCTCTGCCTCTTCTAAAACCAGTTTGAACATCTGGAAGTTCACGGTTCACATATTTGTCATTGGGGAAATGCAAATCAAAACAAGATACCACTTCATACTCCCTGGGGTTTTTTTAAAAGAGAAAAAATAATGAATACTGATGAGTATGTGGATAAACTTAACCCTTGTCCACTGCTGGTGAGAATGTAAAATGTTGCAACTGCTGTAGAAAACAGTTTGGCATTGCCTCAAAAAGTTAAACATAGATTACCATATGATGCACTAATTTCACTTCCTAGGTATATATCCAAGAGGACTGACAATGCATGTTCAGTCCAAAAATTTTACATGAATGGTAAAGTATCATTATTCATAATAGTAAAATAAAACAGAAACAACCCAAATGGACAACTAATGAATGAACACACACACACACAAAATGTATATATACATATAATGGAGTATTACTTAGCTGTAAAAAGGGACTTCCATGGTGGTCCAGTGGTTAAGAATCCACTCCAAAGCAGGGAACACAGGTATGATCTCTAGTTTTCAAACTAAGATTTCACACGCCATGGAACAGCTAAGACTGGGCTCCACAATTACTGAGCCTTCCTGTCCACAGCCCATGTGCCACAACTAGAAAGCCTGCATGCCACAACGACTGAAGCTGCATGCCACAACTAGGGAGATCGGGCACACAATGAAGATTCCATGTGCTGCAACTAAGACCTGATACAGTGAATAAATAAACAAATATTTTTTAAAAGGAATGGAGTACAGTTACATGCAACAATATGAATAAGCTTTGAAAGCATTATGCTAAGTGAAAGAAGCCAGAGGAAAGATCACATGAAGATATGATTGCATTTACATGAAACATCCAAAAACAAGAATGGGCTCATGAGAGTGTTGTCAACAAGGTTTTAGCTTTAGTTCCTTGTACTCTGTTAACATTTATATTCAGCTTCACTTTTTAAGCCTTTCTCCTCTGTGGTCTCCAAAAGGATGCTGAAACCCTAACACTATGAATGTGATCTTACTTGCAAATAAGGTCCTTGTAGATTTGATTGTTAAGGTAAGGCCATTGGAATGAGCTGTAATCCATATAACTGGCATCCTTATTACAAGAGGGGGATTGGACACAGACACAGGCATTGGATAGACAGTCATATGAAGACAGAAACAGAGGTTGGAATAATGCTGCCTGGGGCCACTAGAAGCTAGAATAGGCAAGGAAGGAGCCTTCCTAACAGCCTTCAGGAGGAGCATGGCCCTGCCAGCACATTTATTCTGGACTTCTGGCCTCTAGACCTGTGAGAGAATAAATTTCTGCTATTATAAGCCACTTCATTTGTGCTGCTTTTTTACAACAGTCCTAGGAAATGAACATGTCTTCCCTGTGGTGATTTTCTCTAGTTATCGGTGGTCAACACACAACGATTACTTCTTGTTGCTGTTCAGGTAGATGAAATGGCAGGTCTTACATAGGTGTGGGTCAGCAGGACACTAGAGTGGAATGCAGGCTGCCTCCACATTAGTCTCCTTTGAGAATGGCATGGTGGTGGCAGCAATGACCTAGGGAGGACATGGATCCTAGAGGTCAGCTGCTGACCAAAACTAAATCAAGCTGAGACTCACTACAGAGCTGAGTGACATTCAAGTAAACCGTGATCATGAAGTAGCTGATGTGCAAGGACAAACTCGGAAACAACAGGAGACCTTTACCTCCAACCCTACTTACATACTGGAAAAGGGAGTAGTGTCTGGATCCTATTCTTTAGACAGGGAGACAGAAATGGCAGATGCTTTTAGAGCATGTCATGCTCTGCCTCCACGGTGGTTCAGAACCATCTCCAGACTGTTCATCAGAAATCATGGAGGCCAGAAGGAAGTGACACAATATTTTCCAAGTGTTGAAAGAAAAGACAGAATGGGAAAGACTAGAGATCTCTTCAAGAAAATGAGAGATACGAAGGGAATATTTCATGTAAAGATGGGCTCAATAAAGGACAGAAATGGTATGGACCTAACAGAAGCAGAAGATATTAAGAAGATGTGGCAGGAATACACAGGAGAACTATACAAAAAAGATCTTCATGACCCAGATAATCACGATGGTGTGATCACTCACCCAGAGCCAGACATCTTGGAATGTGAAGTCAAGTAGGCCTTAGGAAGCATCACTACGAACAAAGCTAGTGGAGGTGACAGAATTCCAACTGAGCTATTTCAAATTCTAAAAAATGACGCTGTGAAAGTGTGGCACTTAATATGCCAGCAAATTTGGAAAACACAGCAGTAGCTACAGGACTAGAAAATGTCAGTATTCCTTCCATCCCAAAGAAGGGCAATGTCAAAGAATGTTCAAACTACTGCACAATTGCACTCATCTCACATGCTAGTAAAGTAATGCTCAAAATTCTCCAAGCCACGTTTCAATAGTACATGAACCGTGAACTTCAAGATGTTCTAGCTGGATTTAGAAAAGGCAGAGGGACCAGAGATGAAATTGCCTACATCCATTGGGTCATGGGAAAAGCAAAACTCCAGATAACATCTACTTCTGCTTTACTGATTATGCCAGAGCCTTTGACTGTGTAGATCACAACAAACCATGGAAAATTCTTCAAGAGATGGGAATACCAGATCACCTTACCTTACCTGCCTCCTAAGTAATCTGTATGCCAGTCAAAAAGCAACAGTTAGAACGGATGTGGAACAACAGATTGGCTCCAAATTGGAAAAGGAGTACGTCGAGGCTGTATATTGTCACCCTGCTTATTTAACTTATACACAGAGTACATCAAGCAAAATGCTGGGCTGGATGAAGCACAAGCTGGAATCAAGACTTCTGGGAGAAATATCAATAACCTCAGATATGCAGATGATACCACCCTTATGGCAGAAAGTGAAGAGGAACTAAAAAGCCCCTCAGTGAGGGTGAAAGAGGAAGTGAAAAAGCTGGCTTAAAGCTCAACATTCAGAAAACAAAGATCATGGTTTCCAGTCGCATCACTCCATGGCAAATAGATGGAGAAACAATGGAAACAGTGAGAGACTTTCTTTTTGTGGTCTCCAAAATCACTGCAGATGGTGACTGCAGCCATGAAATTAAAAGATGCTTGCTCCTTGGAAGAAAAGCTATGACCAACCTAGATAGCATATTAAAAAGCAAAGACACTACATTGCCAACAAAAGTCTGTCTAGTCAAAGCTATGGTTTTTCCAGTAGTCATGTATGGATGTGAGAGTTGGACCATAAAGAAGGCTGAGCATCAAACAATTGATACGTTTGAACTGTGGTGTTGGAGAAGACTCTGAAGAGTCCCTTAGACTGCCAGGAGATCAAACCAGTCCATCCTAGAAGGAAATCAGTCTTGAATATTTATTGGAAGGACTGATGCTGAAGCTGAAACTCCAACACTTTGGCCATCTGATGTGAAAAACTGACTAATTGGAAAAGATCCTGATGCTGGGAAAGATTGAAGGCTAGAGGAGAAGGGGATGACAGAAGATGAGATGTTTGTATGGCATACCGACTCTTGGACATGAGTTTAAGCAAGCTCCGGGAGTTGGTGAAGGACAGGGAAGCCTGGTGTGCCGTCCATGGGGTCGCAAAGAGTCAGACACAACTGAACGACTGAACTGAAAGAAAAGAGCTGTCAACCCAGAATCTATAACCAGGGAAACATCCTTCAATAATGAGAGGACAGTTAGTGCATTCTCAGGTAAAGGAACATTAACCAAGGGAATTTGCAACCAGCAGATCTAACTAAAAGAATGACCAACGGGACGTTCTGAAGCAGAAGGAAAGAGTAAAAGAAGACTTGGAGTACCAAGAAGGAAGAAAGTAGCAAAAAAAAAAAAAAAAAGAGGGTAAGTAGACTTTTCTTTTCCTCTTGAGTTTTCTAAATTATGTTTAATGGTTGAAGAAAATATTATAACACTGATGGATGTGGTTCTAAATTTATGTAGAGGAAGGAAATTTTAGATAATTTTATTGTAAACAGGGGAAGTTAAAGGATGGAGGGGAAGTAAAGTTCTCTCTAACTGGTAAAATAATAATATAGGTGGACTGTGATAAGTTAAATACACATATTACAATACTAAAACTGCCATTTAAAAAGTTATGCTGTATGCTAAGTTGCTTCAGTTGTGTCCAGTTCTTTGCAACCCTATGGACTGTAGGACTGCCAGGCTCCTTTGTCCCTGGGGTTTCCCAGACAAGAATATTGTAGTGGGTTGCCACATCCTTCTCCAGGGGATTTTCCCAACCCAGGACTCAAACTTGATTTTCCTGATTTGGCAGGTGTGGGTTCTTTACCACTGAGCCACCAAGGAAGCCCATAATTCAAAATAGCAATCTAAAAATGGTCAACTACCCCACAGGAATGTAACAGGATAATAGAGAAATGAAAAAGGGAGAAAACAGAAAGAATACTAAAATAAAATGGTAGACTTGTGTCCTAACGTCTTGGTAATCATGTAAGATTTCTTACTAAATGTAAGATATCTGAATACACCAATTAAAAGCAGAGATTGGCAGAATATATTAAAACACACTCCAACTATGTACTTCTTACAAGAAAATTGTTTTAAATATGGTAGAAATAGGTTGAAAATAAAAGGGTGGAAAAGTTCAATCTTGCAAATATTAATCATACAGAAGAAAGAAGAAATGACTAAATTAACATCAAATAAAATAGACGTTGGACTTCCCAGGTGGTGCTAGTAGTAAAGAACCTGCTTGCCAATGCAGCAGACATGAGAGACATAGGTTCAGCTCCTGGGTCAGGAAAATCCCCCTGAGAAGGACATGGCAACCCACTCCAATATTCTTGCCTGGAGAATCCCACGGGCAGAGGAGCCTGGCGTGTTACAGTCCATAGGGTTGCAAAGAGCTGGACATGACTGAAGTGCGTTAGCATGCAAGCACACAAAATAGACTTTAGAACATAGAAAATTACTATTAATAGATACAGAGAGACATTATATAGTGATAAAAAGGTCAATCCACCAAGAAGGCAAAGCAATCCTAAATATGGATTCCCAAAAATAGAGATGTAAAATTTGTGAAGCAAAAACTGACAGAACTGAAAGAAGAAATAGACAAATACAGAATTACATTTAGAGACTTCCCACTCCTCTCTCTCCACAATTGATAGAATAACTACAGTAAAAATGAGCAAAGATATGGAAGAGTTCAGTGACACCATCAAGCAACAGGATCAAACTGATATTTAGAGAACATTCTACCACACTTGTTTCAAGTGCACATGGAAAGTGCACCAAGATAGACCATATCCTGGGCTATAAAACAAAAGTCAACAAACTTAAACCATTCTTGCTCTCTTCCCACAGTGTTATCAGGCTAGAAACCAATAACAGAAAGACAACAGAAATTCTTCAGCACCCTATCAGCAGCATTATGATTCCCTAAAGGATCTTTGGGGATCCAAAGAGCTGGCTCACTGGAAAAGACCCTGATGCTGGGAAAGACTGAGGGCAGGAGGAGAAGGGGACGACAGAGGATGAGGTAGTTGGATGGCATCACTCACTCGATGGACATGAGTTTGAGCAGCTCCAGGAGCTGGTGAAGGACAAGGAGGCCTGACATGCTGCAGTCCATGGGGTCGCAAAGAGTCAGACACGACTGAGCAACTGAACAACAGAAGGATCATCAGAACTGAGAAGAGGGCTTGTGGTGGCCCTCCAAGTCAAACTCTTAAGTTTCCCTTAACTCCAAGGGACTTTTCTGGCCTTGGAAAACACTCATGACACTGTGGTGAAGGATGGAAAAGTAAGGGGTAAATGACCATTTCCCCTTTTACCTACCCATTGCTGAAGCTAATCTCCTTTGTTGTTGAAGAGAAGACAGGATAAGATTTTCTCTACATCTATCTCTTAATCTCACCACTCACCCACTCCTCTTCCACTTTGAGTGCATGTAGATGATTTCTACAATGAGCAAATTCAGTCTCTACTTACCAGCCTCTGCCCACCTCTCACAGCATAGCTAACCCTGTGGGCACCACTGGTTGTCATTAATGTTGGTAAAAATTCTGAGGGCAGCTGCCTGATCAGTGGTGCACATCTAGGGCCATGTCAAGAATCAGCCTCACAGAACACTGAAAGCATCATGGGTTCCCATCTCTGAAGCACCACGAGCAGCATCCACCTCCATCTGCCTGGAGTGATTTCAGGGGCTCTGGCTCTATTCTCCAGGCAGAAGAGAGATTACAATCCTTTTTAGAAAAAAAGGAGGAAACTGAGGCTCAGAAATCTTAGATGGCACACACAAAGTACCCCTCCTCCCCATGCAGTATCTACAACTACAGTTTAAGTCTTTGAATTCATTCTCCTTCTGTTCCTTCATGCATATTTTCAGCTCCAATCTATCAACTCAATGATAGGTTGTGGGAAATGGGGAAATGAAACCACAAGTCAGTTTGATGGGAAGAAATCTGCATTATGAAATACAATTTCTCTTCCCTTGTTTGTGCTCAGTTTAAGGGGGAAAAAAGGAAATAATAAACATTACTGATAAAGAAGTGGTGAAATCACCAACTCTGTGGACTTGCCTGTTTCTCCATTTATTTCTGTCAGTCAGCTTTTACTTCTTGAATTTTGAAGTTCTCTGTGATTTTTTAAAGCTCAGCTACTTATGAGCAGTATCACACTCAGCATTACTGTGTCTTGTTGATGAACTAACCTGTTTACCAAGATGAAGCGTCCTCCTTTAGCCCTGATAAAGAGATAGGATCCTTCTCAGCCACTTTGTGTGATGTTATAGCTGCTGTAGGTTTTATATACTTAACTGATGCATGATACATCTTTTCCAACTTTGCTACATTAACCTACATTAACCATCAACTTCCAGATGTTCAAGCTTTCTAAATCAAGCTGAATTTAGAAAAAGCAGAGGAACCAGAGATCAAATTGCCAACATCGGCTGGATCATTGAAAAAGAAAGAGAGTTCCAGAAAAACATCTATTTCTGCTTTATTGACTATGCCAAAGCCTTTGACTGTGTGGATCACAATCAACTGTGGAAAATTCTGAAAGAGATGGGAATATCAGACCACCTGACCTGCCTCTTGAGAAATCTGTATGCAGGACAGGAAGCAACAGTTAGAACTGGACATGGAACAACAGACTGGTTCCAAATAGGAAAAGGAGTATGTCAAGGCTGTATATTGTCACCCTGCTTATTTAACTTATATGCAGAGTACATCATGAAAAACTCTGGGCTTGATGAAGCACAAGCTGGCATCAAGATTGCCGGGAGAAATAACAATAACCTCAGATATGCAGATGACACCACCCTTATGGCAGAAAGTGAAGAAGAACTAAAGAGCCTCTTGATGAAAGTGAAAGTGGAGAGTGAAAAAGTTGGCTTAAAGTTTAACATTCAGAAAACAAAGATCATGGCATCTGGTCCCATCACTTCATGGGAAATAGGTGGGGAAACAGTGGAAACAGTGTCAGACTTTACTTTTTGGGGCCTCCAAAATCATTGCAGATGATGATTGCAGCCAGGAAATTAAAAGACACTTACTCCTTGGAAGGAAAGTTATGACCAACCTAGATAGCATATTGAAAAACAGAGATATTTCTTTGTCAACAAAGGTCCATCTAGTCAAGGCTATGGTTTTTCCAGTGGTCATGTATGGATGTGAGAGTTGGACTGTGAAGAAAGCTGAGTGCCAAAGAGTAGACGCTTTTGAACTGTGGTGTTGGCGAAGACTCTTGAGAGTTCCTTGGCCTGCAACGAGATCCAACCAGTCCACCCTAAAGGAAATCAGTCTTGGGTGTTCATTGGAAGGACTGATGCTGAATCTGAAACTCCAGTACTTTGGCTCATTGGAAAAGACCCTGATGCTGAGAGGGATTGGGGGCAGGAAGAGAAAGGGACGACAGAGGATGAGATGGCTGGATGGCATAACTGACTCAATGGACGTGAGTTTGAGTGAACTCCAGAAGTTGGTGATGGACAGGGAGGCCTGGCTTGCTGTGATTCATGGGGTCGCAAAGAGTCAGACACGACTGAGAGACTGAACTAACTGACTGATCCACCGTGGACCCTGGTGGATCCAGGGAATTCGAAGAGGAGATGGAGTCGGCAAGGAGATTTAGTGAGAGATAAGGAAAGAATGTTGTAGATAAGAAAATAGAGGAGAGAAATAGGCTGATATTCCTTGGTTTACATAGAGAACCAATAAAACTTCAAGACAAGAAGTTTGCCCTGTTCACGGAGGCCACAGGTGCCCTCCCGGTGTCCCGAGGGAGTGAAGACGCAGAACATCTTCCCATTCAGGTCTTAGAAACCCAGGCAGATAAGTGAACGCAGCAAGCCTCCATGCTCCAAGGGATCAGCCTGAAAAAAAAGAGGGAGAGGGAGAGAAAATGACTGACACGGGGACACCAAGCTGCTTCGGTAAGCAAGGCCCAATAACTTTATTTTCAAAAGGACTTTCATACCTTTTCCCACAAATGATGTTGTGTACATTATCTTCTGGCCTTGGAGGCCTGTGAACATTTTAAGACCCTCTTTTGATAAAGGCTGTTCAACCAGAAAACTTATTTTCCCTTGAAGTGTTTTTTCTTTATATTTCTAATCTATGTCAGCCTCAAAAAGTATGAAAAAAGTTACATTTCTCACGGAGCAAAGGTGCAGTAAGTTACAACAAAGAAAGAACCAATTAGCTCAAAAGTCTCGTGAGGTTAGTTTCAAGGCTACTATTTTGTTTTCTTACATTCCAACTATTTTAACTAATGCACTCCCAGGTGCACAGTGGATAAGAGATATGGGAACATAGCAACAAGCATTGGCCCAATAATGAAATCCCACACCAGCACTACTCTAATAACTTTCAACTCTTTGAAAGGCTCTATGTTTTAGGCTTCTCATGCCTCTCACAGTTGGGAGGCTGTGAACAATCATATGCGTAGCGATAAAAGTCTGGATAGACCTGCCAAGCAAGCTAGAATGCTAACAGAAGGGGTTTGATTGGAGACACTCCTTTTATATGCAGGAGACAGGTTAACTGGAGCTCTAAGTTAACTTTTTCCAGAGAAAGATGGTTGGGAATAGCCCCTGTTAATGTCAGAAGTGTAAGTGAAGGCATAAAGCAGTAAAGTAAGCAGACTCTGGTTTGGGGGGTAGATGCTCGAGAATTTCCAGGGGGACCCCTGAGGCTCAATCCCACCTTTGCATATGCCAAGCCTCCTTCCTCATGACCTTTGCCACGGGCGGGATTCCCCATGCCAGCTCCCGGCACTTTTCCTGTTTGGAACCAGTCTGTTGTTCCATGTCCAGCTCTAACTGTTGCTTCCTGACCTGCATACAGATTTCTCAAGAGGCAGGTCAAGTGGTCTGGTATTCCCTTCTCTTTCAGAATTTTCCACAGTTTATTGTGATCCACACAGTCAAAGGATTTGGCATAGTCAGTAAAGCAGAAATAGTTGTTTTTTTCTGGAACTCTCTTGCTTTTTCAATGATCCAGCAGATGTTGGCAATTTGATCTCTGGTTCCTCTGCCTTTTCTAAAACCAGCTTGAACATCTGGAAGTTTGCGGTTAACATATCGCTGAAGCCTGGCTTGGAGAAATTTGAGTATTATTTTGCTAGTGTGTGAGATGAGTGCAATTGTGGGGTAGTTTGAGCATTCTTTGGCATTGCCTTTCTTTGGGGTTGGAATGAAAACTGACCTTTTCCAGTCCTGTGGCCACTGCTGAGTTTTCCACATTTGCTGGCATATTTAGTGCAGCACTTTCACAGCATCATCTTTCAGGATTTGAAATAGCTCACCTGGAATTTCATCACCTCCATTATCTTTGTTTGTAGTGATGCTTTCTAAGGCCCACTTGACTTCACATTCCAGTATGTCTGGGTCTAGGTGAGTGATCACACCATCGTGATTATCTTGGTAGTGAAGCTCTTTTTTATACATTTCTTCTGTGTATTCTTGCCACCTCTTCTTAATATCTTCTGCTTCTATTAGGTCCATATCATTTCTGTCCATATCGAGCCCATCTTTGCATAAAACGTTCCCTTGGTATCTCTAATTTTCTTGAAAAGATTTCTAGTCTTTCCCATTCTGTTGTTTTTCTCTGTTTCTTTGCATTGATCGCTGAGGAAGACTTTCTTATCTCTCCTTGCTATTCTTTGGAACTCTGCATTCATATTCTTATATCTTTCCTTTTCTCCTTTGCTTTTCACTTCTCTTTTCACAGCTATTTGTAAGAACTCCTCAGACAGCCATTTTGTTTTGTTTTGGGGTTTTTTTTTTGCATTTCTTTTCCATGGGGATGGTCTTGATCCCTGTCTCCTGTACAATGTCATGAACCTCCGTCCTAGTTCATCAAGCACTCTATCAGATCTAGTAACTTCAATCTATTTCTCACTTCCACTGTATAGTCATAAGGAATTTGACTTAGGTCATACCTGAATGGTCTAGTGGTTTCCCCCATTTTCTTCAATTTAAGTCTGAATTTGGCAAGAAGGATTTCATGATCTAAGCCACAGTCAGCTCCCAGTCTTGTTTTTGCTGACTGTATAGAGCTTCTCCTTCTTTGTCTGCAAAGAATATAATCAATCTGATTTTGGTGTTGACCATCTGGTGATGTCAATGTATAGAGTCTTTTCTTGTGTTGTTGAAAAAGGGTGTTTGCTATGACCAGTGCATTCTCATGGCAAAATTCTATTAGTCTTTGCCCTGTTTCATTCTGTATTTCAAGGCCAAATTTGCCTGTTACTCCAGGTGTTTCTTGACTTCCTGCTTTTGCATTCCAGTCCCCTATAATGAAAAGGACATCTTTTTTGGGTGTTGGTGCTAAAAGGTTTGTAGATCTTCATAGAACCATTCAACTTCAGCTTCTTCAGCATTACTGGTTGGAGCATAGGCTTGGATTACTATGATATTGAATGGTTTGCCTTGGAAATGAACAGAGATCATTCTGTCGTTTTTGAGATTGCATCCAAGTACTGCATTTCGGACTCTTTTGTTGACTATGATGACCACTCCATTTCTTTTAAGGGATTCCTGCCCACAGTAGTAGATATAATGGTTTAAGTTAAATTCACCCATTCCAGTCCATTTTAGTTCACTGATTCCTAGAATGTGACGTTCGCTATAGCCATGTTCTGTTTGACCACTTCCAATTTGCCTTGATTCATGGACCTGACATTCCAGGTTTCTATGCAATATTGCTCTTTACAGCATGGGACCTTGCTTCTATCACAGGTCACATCCACAGCTGGGTATTGTTTTTGCTTTGGCTCTATCCCTTCATCTTTCTGGAGTTATTTCTCCACTGATCTCCAGTAGTATATTGGGCACCTACCGACTTGGGGAGTTTCCCTTTCAGTATCCTATCATTTTGCCTTTTCATACTGTTCATGGGGTTCTCAAGGCAAGAATACTGAAGTGGTCTGCCATTCCCTTTTCCAGTGGACCACATTCTGTCAGACCTCTCCACCATAACCCGTCCATCTTGGGTGGCCCCACAGGGCATGGCTTAGTTTCATTGAGTTAGACAAGGCTGTCGTCCATGTGATCAGATTGGCTAGTAGTTTCCAGTCCCATCACTTCATGGCAAATACATGGAGAAAAAGTGGAAACAGTGGCAGACTTTATTCTTTGGGGCTCCAAATTCACTGAAGATGGTGATTGCGGTCATGAAATAAAAAGACGCTTACTCCTTGGAAGAAAAGTTATGACCAACCTAGAAAGCATAATAAAAAAGCAGAGCCATTAACACCACCCTTATGGTAGAAAGTGAAGAGGAACTAAAAAGCCTCCTGATGAAAGTGAAAGAGGAGAGTGAAAAAGTTAGCTTAAAGTTCAGCATTCAGATAATGAAGATCATGGCATGTGGTCCCATCACTTCATGGCAAATAGATGGAGAAAAAGTGGAAAAAGTGTCAGACTTTATTTTTTTTTTGGCCTCCAAAATCACTGCAGATGGTGATTGCAGCCATGAAATTAAAAGATGCTTACTCCTTGGAAGAAAAGTTATGACCAACCTAGATAGCATATTGAAAAGCAGAGACATTACTTTGCCAAAAAAGATACATCTAGTCAAGGCTATTGTTTTTCCAGTAGTCATGTATGAATGTGAGAATTGGACTATAAAGAAAGCTGAGTGCTGAAGAATTGATGCTTTTGAACTGTGGTGTTGGAGAAGACTCTTGAGAGTCCCTTGGACTGCAAGGAGATCCAACCAATCCATCCTAAAGAAAATCAGTCCTGAATGTTCATTGAAAGAACTGATGTTGAACCTGAAACTCCAATACTTTGGCCACCTGATGTAAAGAGCTGACTCACTGGAAAAGATCCTGATGCTGGGAAAGACTGAAGGCAAGAGAAGAGGACGATAGAGGATGAGATGGTTGGAAGGCAACACTGACTCAATGGACATGAGTTTGAGGAAACTCCAGGAGTGGGTGATGGACAGGGAGGCCTGGCGTGCTGCAGCCCATGGGGTCCCAAAGATTCAGACATGACTGAGTGATTGAACTGAACGGAACTGAAAGTTGGCCTCTCTTTATCTTTATATTCAACCTGGGATTTCCTTTAGACAGCATGAAGGTAGGCCTTGCTTTTTTTATTCCATCTGTCTTATAATTGAATAATTTAGATCATTTACATCTAATATGATTACTCCTATGGTTGTGTTTGGGCTTCCCTCATGGCTCAGAGGTTAAAGCATCTGCCTGCAATGCGGGAGACCTGGATTAGATCCCTGGGTTGGGAAGATCCCCTGGAGAAGGAAATGGCAATCCACTCTGGTATTCTTGCCTGGAGAATCCCATGGGCAGAGGAGCCAAGTGGGCTACTGTCCACGGGGTCACAAACAGTTAGACACGACTGAGCGACTTCACTTTCACTTTCATGGCTGTATTTGGAGCTTCCCTGATGGCTCAGCAGGTAAAGAATCTGCCTGCCAATGCAGGAGACATGGGTTTGATTCCTGGGTTGGGAAGATCCCCTGGAGAAGGAAATGGCAACACAGTGCAGTGTTCTTGCCTGGAGAATCTCTTGGATAGAGGAGCCTAGTGGGCTACAGTCCATGGGGTCACAGAAAAGTTGGACACAACTTTAGCGACTAAACAACAGCAACAACAATTGTGTTTAAATTCATTATCTTGCTGTTTGTTTCTGTTTGTCCCATCTAATTTGTTCCTTTTCTCCCCCCGCTTTTCTCTACTTCTTTTCTGGGTAATTTTTAAATTTTTATTTCTACTATTGCTTTATTAGCTATACCTCATTTTCTTATTTTATTGGTTGTTCCACAATTGCAATATGCACCTTTATCACATCCTACCTTCAGAGAATATTATAAAACTTCACACTGGAAGTTTTCTTAAATTAATTTTTATTGGAGCATAGTTGCTTTACAATATTATGTTAGTTACTGTTCTGTGGGTGTACATGCTAAGTCGCTTCAGTCATGTCCAACTCTTTGCAACCCTATAGACTGTAGCTGGCCAGGCTCCTCTGTGGGATTCTCCAGGCAACAATACTGGAGTGTGTTGCTATGCCCTCCTCCAGGGGATCCTCTCGACCCAAGAATTGAACCCATGACTGAACAACCATCGACAGGAGAATACTGGATCCCACCAGAAAAAAGATACCCCACATCCAAGGGCAAAGGAAAAGCCCTTTCAAGATGGTAGGAGGGGCAAAATTGTGTTTAGAATCAAATCTCATACCCACCAGAGATGCTTGGAGGGCTCAAACAAAACCTCATGCACACCAGGACCCAGGACCCCACAGAGACTGAACCAGACCTCTGTTTGAGTCTCTTGTAGAAGTACAGAACAGAAATGGCCTGTCACAGGGGCAGGGGTTCTGAGTGCAGATACCTGCTCACACAGCCTGTAGCATAAGGCTTCTTGGAGGAGATCTCCATTAATCCTGCCATAGAGCCACAGAGTAGATGACCCACAAACTGCAGAACAATTATACCAAAGAAATCCTCATGCTGTTAAGAAAGTTCTAGGGCCCACAACAGATTTCTCAACCTGGGGATCTGGCAAAGGGACTGAGAACTCACAGAGAAGTTGACTTTGGAGGCCAGTGGGATTTGATTACAGAACTTACACAGTGCTGGGGAAACAGACTCTTGGAGGGCACAAACAAAACCTTGTGTGCACCAGGATCCAAGAGAAAGGAGCAGTGACTCCACAAGAGACTGACCGAAATTTGCCTGTGAGTGTCCAGGAATCTCTGGCAGAGGTGTGGGTCTGCGGTGGCCTGCTGCAGGGTCGGGAGCACTGCGTGCGGCAGTGTGGGCATGAGACCTTTTGAAGTAGGTCACCATTATCTTCACTACCTCCACCATAGTTTGCTCTCAAGTCAAATACAGGGAGGAAACACAGCCCTACCCATCAACAGAAAATTGGATTAAAGATTTGCTGAGCATGGGCCTGCCCATCAGAACAAGACCCAGTTTCCACCCCCACAGTCAGTCTCCCTCATCAGGAAGCTTCCATAAACCTCTTATCCTTATCTCTCAGAGGGCAGAGAGAATGAAAACCACAATCACAGAAAACTAAATAAACTGATCACATGGACCACAGCCTTGTCAAACTCAATGAAACTATGAACCATGCCATGTAAGGCCACTCAAGATAGACAGGTCATGGTGGACACATCTGACAAAACGTGGTCCACTGAAGAAGGGAATGGCAAACCACTTCCATATTCCTGACTTGAGAACCTTATGAACAGTATGAAAAAACAAAAAGATATGACACTGAAAGATGAATTCCCCAGGTCAGTAGACACCCAATATCCTACTGGAGAAGAGTGGAGAAATAATTCCAGAAAAAAATGAAGAGATGGAGCCAAAGAGAAAACAATGCCCAGCTGTGGATGTGATTGATAGTGGAAGTAAAGTCCAATGTCATAAAGAGCAATATTGCATAGGAACCTGGAATATTAGGTATATGAATCCAGGTAAATTAGAAGTGGTCAAATAGGAGATGGCAAGAGTGAACATCGACATTTTAGGAATCAGTGAACTAAAATGGCCTGGAGTAGGTGAATTTAACTCAGAAGACCATTATATCTACTACTGTGGGCAAGAATCTCTTAGAAGAAATGGAGTAGCCCTCATAGTTGAGAAAAGAGTCTGAAATGCAGTGCTTGGGTGCATTCTCAAAAATGACGGAATGATCTCTGACTGTTTCCAAGGCAAACAATTCAGTATCACAGCAATCCAATTTTATGCCCCAACCACTAATACTGAAAAAGCTGAAGTTGAACTGTTCTATGAAGACCTACAAGACCTTCTAGAATTAACACACAGAAAAGATGTCCTTTTCATCATAGGGAACTGAAATGCAAAAGTAGGAAGTCGAGAAAAACCTGAAGTAACAGGCAAATTTAGTCTTGGAGTACAGAACGAAGCAGGGAAAAGGCTAACAGAATTTTGACAAGAGAATGCATGGATCATAGCAAACACCATCTTTCAACAACGCAAGAGAAGACTACACATGGACATCACCAGATGATCAATATCAAAATCAGTTGGACTATATTTTTTGCAGCCAAAGATGGAGAAGCTCTATATAAACAGCAAAAACAAGACTTGGAGCTGACTGTGGCTCAGATCATGAACTCCTTATTGCAAAATTTTGACTTAAATTGAAGAAAGTGGAGAAAACCACTAGACCATTCAGGTATGACCTAAATCAAATTCCTGATTATACAGTGGAAGTGACAAATAGATTCAAGGGATTAGACTTAATAGAAGTATGGATGAAGGTTCATGACATTATAAAGGAGACAGTGATCAAGACCATCCCCAAGAAAAAGAAATGCAAAAAGGCAAAATGGTTGTCTGAGGAGGCTTTACAAATAGCTGAGAAAAGAAAAGTGAAAGCAAAGGAGAAAAAGAAAGATATACCTATTTGAATGCAGAGTTCTAAAGAATAGCAAGGAGAGATAAGAAAGTCTTCCTCAGCGATCAATGCAAAGAAACAGAGGAAAAGAGTAGAATGGGAAAGACTAGAAATCTCTTCAAGAAAATTAGAGATACCAAGGGAACATTTGATGCAAAGATGGGCTCAATAAAGGACAGAAATGGTATGGACTTAACAGAAGCAGAAGATATTAAGAAGAGGTGGCAAGAATACACAGTTCAGTTCAGTTCAGTCGCTCAGTCATGTCCGACTCTTTGCGACCCCATGAATCGCAGCACGCCAGGCCTCCCTGTTCATCACCATCTCCCGGAGTTCACTCAGACTCACGTCCATAGAGTCCGTGATGCCATCCAGCCATCTCATCCTTGGTCGTCCCCTTCTCCTCCTGCCTCCAATGCCTCCCAGCATCAGAGTCTTTTCCAATGAGTCAACTCTTCACATGAGGTGGCCAAAGTACTGGAGTTTCAGCTTTAGCACCATTCCTACCAAAGAAATCCCAGGGCTGATCTCCTTCAGAATGGACTGGTTGGATCTCCTTGTAGTCCAAGGGACTCAAGAGTCTTCTCCAACACCACAGTTCAAAAGCCTCAATTCTTCGGTGCTCAGCCTTCTTCACAGTCCAACTTTCACATCCATACATGACCACAGGAAAAACCATAGCCTTGACTAGATGGACCTTAGTCAGCAAAGTAATGTCTCTGCTTTTGAATATACTATCTAGGTTGGTCATAACTTTTCTTCCAAGGAGTAAGTGTCTTTCAGGATAACTATATAAAAAAGATCTTCAAGACCCAGATAGCCACAATGGTGTGATCACTCAATCACTCACCTAGAGCCAGACATCCTGGAATGTGAAGTCAAGTGGCCCTTAGGAAGCATCACTACGAACAAAGCTAGTGGAGGTGATGGAATTCT
Organism: Oryx dammah; assembly: GCF_014754425.2. Taxonomy (NCBI): domain Eukaryota; kingdom Metazoa; phylum Chordata; class Mammalia; order Artiodactyla; family Bovidae; genus Oryx; species Oryx dammah. The sequence continues at coordinate 113,039,642 of NW_024070202.1, forward strand.
CATTGAGCTATTTCAAATTCTAAAAGATGATGCTGTGAAAGTGCTGCACTCAATATGCCAGCAAATTTGGAAAACTCATCAGTGGCCACAGGACTGGGAAAGGTCAGTTTTCATTCCAATCCCAAAGGGCAATGCCAGAAAATGCTCAAACTACCGTACAATTGCACTCATCTCACATGCTAGCAAAGTAATGCTCAAGATTCTCCAAGCCAGGCTTCAACAGTACATGAACCATGAACTTCCAGATGTTCAAGCTCATTTTAGAAAAGGCAGAGGAACCAGAGATCAAATTGCCTACATCTGCTGGGTCATAGAAAAAGCAAGAGAGTTCTAGAAAAACATCTACTTCTGCTTCATTGACTACACTAAATCCTTGACTGTGTAGATCATAACAAACCAAGGAAAATTCTTCAAGAGATGGGAATCTCAGATCACCTTACCTGTCTCCTGAGAACTCTGTATGCTGGTCAAGAAGCAACAGTAGAACCAAACATGGAACAACAGACTGGTTCCAAATTGGGAAAGGAGTACATCAAGGCTGTGTATTTTCACCCTGCTTATTTAACCTATATGCAGAGTTTATCACACAAAATGCTGGGCAGGAAGAAGCACAAGCTGGAATCAAGATTGTTGGGAGAAATATCAGTAACCTCAGATATGCGAAGGACACAACCCTCATGGCAGAAAGAGAAGAGGAACTAAAAGCCTCTTGATGAAAGTGAAAGAAGAGAGTGAGAAAGCTGGGTTAAACCTCACCATTCAAAATACAAAGGTCATGGCATCCAGTCCCATCACTTCATGGCAAATAGATGGGGAAACAATGGAAACAGTGACATACTTTCTTTTCTTGGGCTCCAAAGTCACTGCAGATGGTGACTTAAGCCATGAAATTAAAAGATGCTTGCTCCTTGAAAGAAAAGCTATGAGCAACCTAGATAGTATATTAAAAAGCAGAGCCATTACTTTGCCGAAAAAGGTCTGTCTAGTCAAAGCTATGGTTTTTCTAGTAGTCATGTATGGATGTGAGAGTTGGACTGTAAAGAAAACCGAGAGCTGAAGAATTGATGTTTTTGAACTGTTGTGTTGGACAAGACTCTTGAGAGTCCCTTGGACTGCAAGGTGATCAAACCAGTCAGTCCTAAAGGAAAAAGTCCTGAATATTCATTGGAAAGACTGATGCTGAAGCTGAGACTCCAATCCTTTGGCCATCTGTTGTGAAGAACTGACTCATTGGAACAGACCCTGATGCTGGGAAAGATTGAAGGTGGGAGGAGAAGGGGACGACAGAGGATGAGATGGTTGGGTGGCATCACCAACGCATGGACATGAGTTTGAGTAAGCTCTGGGAGTTGCTGATGGGCAGAGAAGCCTGGCGTGCTGCAGTCCATGGGGTCACAGAGAGTCAGAAGCGACTGAGTGACTGAACTGAACTGAACTGAATGGAGCTTGAAAGGGCTTCCCTGATAGCTCAGTTGGAAGAATCCACCTGCAATGCAGGAGACTCTAGTTCAATTCCTAGGTTGGGAAGATCCACTGGAGAAGGGATAGGCTACCTACTCCAGTATTCCTGGGTTTTCCTGGTGGCTCAGCTGGCAAAGAAAGTGAAAGTGAAGTCGCTCAGTCATGTCCGACTCTTTGCGACCCCATGGACTGTAGCCTACTAGGCTCCTCTCTCCATGGGATTTTCCAGGCAATAGTACTGGAGTGGATTGCCATTTCCTTCTCCAGGGGATCTTCCCGACCCAGGGATCGAACCCAGGTCTCCGGCATTGTAGACAGACGCTTTACCGTCTGAGCCACCCTGGTAAAGAATCCGCCTGCAATCCGGGAGACCTGGGTTCAATCCCGGGGTTGGGAAGATCCCCTGGAGAAGGGAAAGGCTACCCACTCCAGTATTCTGGCCTGGAGAATTCCATGGACTGTATAGTCCATGCGGTCCCAAAGAGTAGGATATGACTGAGCAACTTTCACTTTCACTATGGAGCTTAAAAGAAAGATATTTATTACCTCCTAGTTCTGGGAGTTCAAACTCAAGATGCTGGCAGAGCCGTGCTCTCTGAAGGCTCTTAGGGAGGCTGCTTTATGGCCTCTTCCGGGCTTCTGGTGCTGCTGCAATCCTCAGCTTCTAGATGCATCACTGCAACCTCTTTCCTCTTGCATTTCACTAAAAGCAGAAGGCGGAGCTTGGCTGCACCTTCCACACTTTGCTTGGAAATCACTTCAGCTAAATGGTCAGGTTCATCACTTACAAGTTCTAGTTTCCACTCAACAGTAGAACAGGCAGTATCCCCAGGAAACAGCGAGCCACGTGTCTGTCTGACTTACTTCTTTCCTGAAGCGCGCTGTGGTCTCTCACAGCTCCCAGGAAAGATGATAGACACTATGTCTGGCTTTCTGGGCAAGATTTAGGTCATTTACTATAACCCCAAACAGCAAGTGTAATTTTTGGAAATTTTGCTGTGACTGCAGGCACATGGAGAAAAAGCTTCCAACCGGGCAAACCTAAACATTTATGGTCAATACTTCTGTCTCTTTAAAAAAAAAAGTGTCTTCGCTAACCACACCCAATTTGCTTCCTGGCTCTGAGGTCTCAGAGGTGCAGCAGTTAAAGCAAAAACAGGGGCTCAAACAGCTCTCTGGAAGAAACCGGACAGCTCATCAAATCCTTCAAAAGCAGGTGAGCCTGGCTGAGAAGAGGCTCCAGAGCACAGAGCTGTAGGGGCAGTAGGATACCTGGAGTTGGAGAGGGCGTGGATTCTGGACTGAGAAGGGACCACGTGCTGTGCAAGCACCTCTGCCAAGAGGATGCTGCCAGAGCGGGAGTGGTGGAGGGTAGGGAGGGGAGTAGTGGTGTTTCTTAGCATAATATCCAAGCATCTCATTTTAACATGACGATCTTTTGCTGAATACTACACCTTCCATCCAGTTGTTGTTGGGATAGACATTGATAACACTTGATAACCCAGACATTTCTCTTAAGAAGAAATACGTTCCCAAGGCAGGTCTTTAGAGTTGGAATGCAAATAGAGGCCACCTAGTCTAAATCTCTCTTTTTTAAAATTTAGTTCCTATTTTATATTGCAGTATAGTTGATTGTAAATCAACTACTTTTTTGGTGGTAAATGGTATTTGAAGACTGAAATCTGGCCCTAAGTGTGCTTGTTGCTACTTGGCTCATTGTTTTTATGCCTTTTCAATGAAGTTCAAAACTATACAAACATACACAACCAAGAACAGGATTGCTGAAAATAATTTTTTGCAGGTCTTTCTCGGGGGAGAGTAGTGGGAGAAGTTAAATATATCCCACTGGGGATGGACAAAGAAATGACCACTTTGTCAGGTCTCTTGGAATGATTTTTTGTGTGGTTCATTCACAACACAAAACACAATTAGGCTCATTTGCTTCATTTGCTTTTGATTTTTACTAGTATATTGAAACATAACTTTTACTGTATAATTGTTTAAACCATTTATGTGGCTTTAAGATCAAATCTATGAAATGTAAGTATATCCCAACAAGTCTAGTTCCCAATGTCTATCCCTGTGTCCTCCTTCCTCTTTTTCCCATCTCCATCGAAGTAACTTATTTTTGTTTAGTTTTCAGATTATTCTTCCATTGCTTCTACAGATGAATGAAAAACGCATATATTACATGTATACATGTAGGTCACATTCCTCCTTATTAGAGAAATGCTAGTATACTGTGCATTATTTTCTTCACTTTGCTTTTTTTGCTTAATGATGTATTCTACAGATGTCTCCATACTGGGATATAGAGATATACTTCATTCCTTTGTACAGTTGGCTAGCACTTCATTGTGTGACTATAGTTAATTCAATCAGGTTCCTGCTGGTGCCGCTGCTGCTAAGCCGCTTCAGTCATGTCCGACTCTGTGCGACCCCACAGACGGCAGCCCACCAGCCTCCTCCGCCCCTGGGATTCTCCAGGCAAGAACACTGGAGTGGGTTGCCATGTCCTTCTCCAGTGCTTGAAAGTGAAAAGTGAAAGTGAAGTCGCCCAGTCATGTCTGACTCTTAGCGACCCCGTGGACTGCAGCCCACCAGGCTCCTCCATCCATGGGATTTTTCAGGCAAGAGTACTGGAATGGGGTGCCATTGCCTTCTCCAATCAGGTCCCTAATGATAGTCATTTGATAAATTTTTGGTCTTTTGAGGTTTCAAACAGTGGTGCAGTTAACAGCCTTCTGCATAATTTTCTTCTTCTTCTTCTTCTTTTTTTTTTGTCAGTGTACCTTTGGGATAAGTCCTAAAATTGTGATTGATAATCAAAGAGTAAATGAATATGTACCGTTGCAAGTTCTTGCTAACTTCTCCTCTGGTTCTTTTAGACTATTTTTCTCTTCCCAACAGTCATGTAGGAGAGGACCTATTTTCCCTAAACCTTTTGTTTTTAAATAGTTATCTATCTATTTGCCTGCATTGGGTCTTAGTTGCAGCACACAGGATCTTCGTTGCCTCATGTGGGATCTTTCCTCGGGACACATGGACTCTCTGGTTGTGGTGGTATTAGTTGCTCCATGGCATATGGGATCTTAGTTCCTCAACCAGGGGTAAAACCTGCACCCCCAGTATTGCAAGGTGGATTCTTAACTACTGGCCACCAAGGAGTCCCTCCCCTATACTGTTTACCAATAGATTATGCCAACAAACTTGAATTTTGCCAAACCTGTACATGAGAAATAACATCATAGTATAACTTTAATTAATTTTAAGGTTTTTTATGTTTTGATAGATTTTTCTATGAGTGAATGTTAATATCTTTTTATATATTCAAAGGATATTTACATTTTTTCATGAACTTGTTCATTCATATCTCTTATAACATTTTCTATTGAGTTATTGGTCTTTTGTTTATCTACTTTTAGATATTATTTGTTTTCTAAAATATTTTTATTGAAATATAGTCGATTTATTATAATTGCAACAAAGTGATTTAGTTTTATATATATGTATACATTTCTGATTCTTTTCCATTATAGTTACTACAAGATTTTGAATATAGTTCCTTTTTCAGTTCAGATCAGTCACTCAGTCAGGTCTGACTCTTTGTGACCTCATGAATTGCAGCACACACGCCAGGCCTCCCTGTCCATCACCAACCCCCAGAGTTCACTCAGACTCATGTCCATCGAGTCAGTGATGCCATCCAGCCATCTCATCCTCTGTCGTCCCCTTCTCCTCCTGCCCCCAATCCCTCCCAGCATCAGAGTCCTTTCCAACGAGTCAACTCTTCCCACGAGGTGGCCAAAGTATTGGAGTTTCAGCTTTAGCATCAGTCCTTCCAAAGAACACCCAAGACTGATCTCCTTTAGAATGGACTGGTTGGATAGTTCCTTTTTATTATACAGTAAATCCTTGTTGCTTATGTATTTTATATACAGTGGTGAGTGAAAGTCAGTCTGTTGTGTTCGACTGTTTGCGACCCCATGAACCGCAGCACACCAGGCTTCCCTGTCCATCACCAACTCTCGGAGTCTACCCAAACCCATGTCCATCGAGTCAGTGATGCCATCCAACCATCTCATCCTCTGTCATCCCCTTCTCCTTACGCCCTCAATCTTTCCCAACATCAGGATCTTTTCCAATGAGTCAGCTCTTCGCATCAGGTGGCCAAAGTATTGGAGTTTCAGCTTTAACATCAGTCCTTCTAGCGAACACCCAGGACTGATCTCCTTTAGGATGGACTGGTTGGATCTCTTTGCAGTCCAAGGGACTCTCAAGAGTCTTCTCCAACACCACAGTTCAAAAGCATCAATTCTTTGGTGCTCAGCTTTCTTTATTGTCCAACTCTCACATCCATACATGACCACTGGAAAAACCATAGCCTTGACTAGATGGACCTTTGTCGGCAAAGTAATGTCTCTGCTTTTTAATATGCTCTCTAGGTTGGTCATAACTTTCCTTCCAAGGAGTAAGCGTCTTTTAATTTCATGGCTGCAATCACCATCTGCAGTGATTTTGGAGCCCAGAAAGATAAAGTCAGTCATTGTTTCCACTGTTTCCCCATCTATTTGCCATGAAGTGATGGCACCAGATGCCATGATCTTAGTTTTCTGAATGTTGAGCTTTAAGCCAACTTTTTCACTCTCCACTTTCACTTTCATCAAGAGGCTTAGTTCTTCTTCATTTTCTGCCATAATGGTGGTGTCATCTGCATATCTGAGGTTATTGATATTTCTCCCGGCAATCTTGATGCCAGCTTGTGCTTCTTCCAGCCCAGCGTTTCTCATGATGTACTCTGCACAGAAGTTAAATAAGCAAAGTGACAACATACAGCCTTGACGTACTCCCTCTCCTATTTGGAACCAGTCTGTTGTTCCATGTCCAGTTCTAACTGTTGCTTCCTGACCAGCATACAGAGTTCTCAGAAGACAGGTAAGGTGATCTGGGATTCCCATCTCTTGAAGAATTTTCCATGGTTTGTTGTGATCCACACCGTCAAAGGCTTTGGCATAGTCAATAAAGCAGAAATAGATGTTTTTCTGGAACTCTCTTGCTTTTTCAATGATCCAGCGGATGTTGACAATTTTATCTCTGGTTCCTCTGGTTTTTCTAAAACCAGCTTGAACATCAGGAAGTTCATGGTTCACGTATTGCTGAAGCCTGGCTTGGAGAATTTTAAGCATTACTTTCCTAGTGTGTGAGATGAGTGCAATTGTGTGGTAATTTGAGCATTCTTTGGCATTGCCTTTCTTTGGGATTGGAATGAAAACTGACCTTTTCCAGTCCTATGGCCACTGCTGAGTTTTCCAAATTTGCTGGCATATTAAGTGCAGCACTTTCACAGCATCATCTTTCAGGATTTGAAATAGCTCAACTGGAATTCCATCACTTCCACTAGCTTTGTTCATACTGATGCTTCCTAAGGCCTACTTGACTTCACATTCCATGATGTCTGGCTCTAGGTGAGTGATCACACGATTGTGATTATCTGGGTCATGAAGAACTTTTTTGTGCAGTTCTTCTGTAGTCCATGGAATTCTCCAGGCCAGAATATGAGTGGGTAGCTTTTCCCTTCAGGGGATCTTCCTAACCCAGGGATCAAACCCAGGTCTCGCACATTGCAGATGGATTCTTTATCTGCTGAGCAACAAGGAATATATAGTGGTATGTATCCATAAATCCGATACTTCTAATTTATCCCTTTTCCCAGTATTCTTGTCTGGAGAATCCCATGGATGGAGGAGCCTGGTAGGCTGCAGTCCATGGTGTTGCTGAGAGTCGGACATGACTGAGCAACTTCACTTCACTTTTCACTTTCATGCATTGGAGGACATGGCAACCCGCTCCAGTGTTCTTGCCTGGAGGATCCCAGGGATAGGGGAGCCTGGTGGGCTGCTGTCTACGGGGTTGCACAGAGTCAGACACGACTGAAGCGACTTAGCAGCAGCAGCAGCTGACTTTCCTATTTGGTAATCATAAGTTTGTTTTCTGTGTCAGTGAGTCTGTTCCTGTTTTGTAAATAAGGTCATTTATTATTTTTTTTAGATTCCACATATAAATTGTACCATATAATATTTTTTTTTCTATCTGACTTACTTCACTCAATGTGAAAACATCTCATTTCATCCATGTTGCTGCAAATGGCATTATTTCATTCTCTTTTACTGCTGAGTAATATCCCATTGTATATACAAATCACAGTTCTTTACACATTCATCTGTAGATGGACAATTAGGTTGTTTCCACGTCTGGGCTATGGTAAATAGTGCTACTATGAACACAGGGCTGCATGTATCGTTTCAAATTAGAGTTTATCTGGATAATATGCCCAGGAGTTGGACTGCTGGATCATATGGCAACTCTATTTCTAGTTTCTTGAGGATCTTCCATACTGTTCTTCATAGAGGCTATACCAATTTATGTTTCCACCAACAGTGGAGGAGGGTTCCCTTTTCTTCACACTCTCTCCAACATTATTTGTAGACTTTTTGATGGTGGCAGTTCTGACTGCTGTGAGGTGACACATCAAGGTATTTTTAATTGCATTTCTTGAGTAGTTAGTGATGCTGAGCATCTTTTCATGTGCTTATTGACCATTTGTATATATATTATTTGTACAAAAGGGAAATGGCCCTTCTTTTATATAAGTAGGAAAAATCTTTCCCCTGGTTTGACATTTGTGTTTTAATTTGTATATCCCCAAAATATCTGTTTGATTTTTATGTAATCAAATTTAGGAGTCTCTTTCCTTACTCTGGGCTTCCCTGTGGCTCAGCTTGTAAAGAATCCACCTCCAATGCAGGAGACCCGGGTCATATGGAAGAGAACCTGGAGAAGGGAAAGGCTACCCACTCCAGTATTCTGGCCTAGAGAATACCATGGATGGTACAGTCCATGGGATGGCAGAGTGACTAAGTGATTTTTCACACAACCTTACTCTATTCCAAATCTTATAAATATTTTACCTATACCTAGGTTACAAAGATTTACTCATGTTTCTTCTATTCTTTATATGGATTAACTTTTTCTACATTTATATTTTTAATCTATTTGGAAGTTGACTGGCAAGAAGAAATGGACGCAGTTTTATTTTTTCTATATGGTTATCTCAATGTTCCTTATTAGTCCATCTTTCTTTGCATTGATGTGAGATGCTACCTTACTGAATATAAATGTAGCATAATGTACATGATTTGAATATAAATGAATATTGTGTGATCAACTTGGCCTATATTTGAATTTTCTGTTTTTGTTTCACTGTTCTGTCTATCCATGCACCAATATTATACTGCTTTAATTACAGAAACTTATATTCTACTATCTGGCAAAGCTAGTCTTATCTCATTTTTTTTTTTTTTTTTTGCTTGCTTGCCCAGGCTAATTCTTTTTCCTTCATCCAAATAAATTTTATAATCAACTGCTTTAGTTGCTGAGTTTCCCTGGTGGCTCAATGGCAAAGAATCCACCTGCCAATGCAGGAGGCTCAGGTTTGATCCCTGGGTCTGTAAGATCCTCTGGAGTAGGAAATGGCAAACCACTCTAGTATTCTTGCCTGGGTAATGCCATGGACAGAGGAGCCAGGCAGGCTACAATAAATAGGGTCACAAAAGAGTTCGATACAACTTAGTGGCTGAACAACAATTTTAGTTGGATGAAAAAAAAAGTGATAAAATTTTTATTTTATATATACATACAATCATGTTAAAGAAGAATCAATTAATTTAAATTTGATGAACTGCTTTAAACATGAATCAGGATTGAATTTGGCCAAACGACTCTTCTGCACCTAGTTACTTTTCTTCTTAATCTCTTGATGGGATGTATTGTAACAATCAAAATCCCCTTGTTGAATCACCCTAGTATGTCTGACAATCGTACTTACTCATGCGATACTGCTTTTTGCATGTAATAATTTACTTAGGAATTTTGTATCAATATTTACACATGAGACAGGTCTATAGCTTTATTTATTGTGAAATCTTTGTTAGCTTTGGAATCAACATTACACTTGCTTCATAGAAAAAACTGAACATTTTCCTTTATTGCTATGTGATCAGGAATAGTTTGAGTAACCTGAGATTATCAGGTCTTTAAAGGTTTCAGTGAGTTCCCTATGAAACCATCAAGACCTGACATTTTTGTGGAGATACTCTAACTAGTTGGTTATTTCTTCAATAACAACTGAACTGTTTAAATTTTCTGTCTCTAACTGGGGTCAATATGCATAAGCGAATATTAGAATTTTCAGTGAGGAAAAGAAGAAAAAAAAAAAAAGAGAGAGAGAGAGAATTGGAAATGGTTCCTACTTACCTAAATTGATCCTTTCCCCCTCTCCCTAGTGGTGTGGGTGCCTGCGCGCCAGAATCTCGTGATATAAACATGGCTGCCACAACAAACAACACTCTGAGGATCGTGCTGGTCAGGAAGACCGGAAGTGGGAAAAGTGCGACGGCAAACACCATCCTCGGGGACAAAGTATTCGACTCTAGGATTGCTCCGGAAGCTGTTACCAAAACTTGTCAGAAAGCATCCCGGAAATGGAAGGGGAGAGATCTTCTCGTTGTTGACACCCCAGGGCTCTTTGACACTAAGGAGACTCTGAAAACCACCTGCAAGGAAATCAGCCGATGTGTCCTCGCCTCCTGTCCCGGGCCTCACGCCATCGTTTTGGTCATGAGGCTGGGCCGCTACACACAGGAAGAGCAGCGAACTGTGGAGTTGGTCAAGAATCCGTTTGGGAAAGCAGCCAATGAAGTATATGATCATCTTATTCACTTGCAGAGATGAACAGGGGGACCAGAGCCTGAGCGACTTTTTGAAGGATGCAGATGTAAACCTACGAAGCCTCCTCCAGGAGTGTGGAGAGCGCCGCTATGCCATCAGGAACAGCAGAAACACAGAGCAGGCTGAGAAGGAAGCTCAGGTGCAGGAATTGGTGGAGCTGATAGACAAGATGGTGCAGAACAACCAAGGGGCTTACTTTTCTGACCCCATTTACAAGGACATAAACCAAAAGCTGAGACAGCAGGAGGAACACTTGAAGAAAGACTATGCTGATGAATTACAAAACAAAATTAAACTAGTAGAAAAGGAATATGCCCATAAAACACCAGAAGAAAAGGAGAAATAAAGTTGCTAATGCAGAAGCATGATGAACGAATGAAAAATATACGAGGAGAAGCTGAGATGAATATATTTCAAGTTACATTCAACATGATTAAAAATATGCTTTCAAAAATATGGTACATGTTGTGGTAGTATAAAGTTTATTTTTCCTCCTCAATTTACTAAACCTTGTTAATGTGGTAGTGTTTATTTTCCAAAGATGGTTAAAACCCTATCTTCTGACTTCTTACAGTCTAAATCCTCTTATGATCTCTTTCCCTTGAGCTATGGGTCTATGTCCCCTACCTTGAAATTGGAGGGACTTTGTGACTGCTTTGAGAAACAGTGAGCGCTTGAAGCAACACCATGTGACTTCTAAGATTAGATAGGGAAAATGCCTCCTTGCTCTTCCACATTGTTTACCCTTGGAATTTGCCCACCCTTCCTTCCCTTGAGAAAGCCTGAGTAGAAGTCGCCCCCATGAAGAGAACCTGAAGTCACTGGTCCACTCCCCTGGCTGATATTTCACCTGCCATCCAGAATCAGCTTGCTGGCCTTGCAAGTGAGGCAACACAGAGTGGATTCTGCAGCTGCCAGCTGATGAAACTGCAAAGAGCAAAGATGAGTCTTCCCCACGGGGTCCTGCCCAAATTGCAGATTCATGAGAAAAGTAAATGATTGCTGTTGTTTTAAACCACTACGTTTTGGGATGATTTGTTATGCAGTGAGGGCTGGGAGGGATTGGAGGCAAGAGGAGAAGGGGACGACAGAGGATGAGATGGCTGGATGGCATCACTGACTTGATGGACGTGAGTCTGAGTGAACTCCGGGAGCTGGTGATGGACAGGGAAGCCTGGTGTGCTGTGATTCATGGGGTCGCAGAGAGTCGGACACGACTGAGTGACTGAACTGAACTGAACTGAACTGAGGGCTGCATGCAAGCAGGCTGTTGTTTCAATCCTGTCCGCCTCTTTGCGACCCTGTGGACTGTAGTCCACCAGGCTCCTGTCCATGAGATTCTCCAGGCAAGAATATTGGAGTGGGTTTCCATGCCACCCTCCAGGGGATCTTCCTGACCCAGGGGTCAAACCCACATCACTTACTTCTCATATATTGGTAAGGGGATTCTTTACCACTAGCATCATCTGGGAAATCCATGCAGTGAGAATTAACTAGAATTACATATCTTTCCAGCTCATTCCCCAGCACTCCTAGCTCCTACCTGTCCTTCCACACAATGCCAACAAATTTAAGAGTTTATGAAATTGACATAACCAGGTAATGATCCATTTTGTAGAGTTCAAAGATTCAATTTGGGAAAATTCAAATAAGAAACCTTGCCTATGTTAAGTGTAGGCCCCACTGATGTAATAACTGGTGTGTCATTTCAATCCACACCTAGGAAAACTTTGTGAAACATGGGCTTCTCTGGCACCATTATTCTGTGGTTCATGGAGATGTGGAGGTTGGCAAATTCTCTTGTTTTTTTTTTTTTCTCTCTCCTCTTTTTGCTATTAAAGGTATCTCTTTTTTTGCTATCAATGCCACTTAAGTATAGTACAGATTAACATGACTGTTATTCTATACAAAACTATTTTGTATGTCATTTTATTTAAATTAATTATGATAACAACCCTATGGAAAAGATGACAGTGAGTCTCAGGACTATAAGTAATTTGACTAGAGCCATCTGAATTCTTGCCTAGTGATCAATAGAGCTGAATTTTAATTCATATCTGCTTGCTTTTAAAGTTAAAGCTCTTTCAAAGGCACTAGTTTGATCTTTTTAGACATCTTAATATTTTTAACTGGAAGAAATTGCTTTCCAGTATTATGTTGGTTCTTGCCATATATCAACATGAATCAGTGATAGGTACACATATGTCCCCTCCCTCTTGAAACCCCCTTCCACCCTTGTTGGTTGTCACAGAGCACAACCTAGGGATTCAAGATCTCTGCATCAAACAGCACATTTGCTAATGGAACGTTAATTGATAGGAGCTCTCCCAAAGGGCTCCATATAAACACTAAGCCGAAGCCCCACCCAAAGACCCAAAACCTTCAGTCCTGGACACTTCACACCAAACCATTTGCAAAACAGAAACACAACCCTGACCATTAGCAGAAGGACTGCTCAAAGCCATATCAAATCCATAGACACCTGAACACACACTGCTAGACACAGCACTGCCCTTCAGTTCCATCCACCAGAGCAGAGGCACAAGTCCTCCCAGCTAGGAAACTTTCACAAGACATGGGTCCAATCTCATAAGTGGGCTCTCACCCTCTTTTAAGGTACTGTCCTAACTTCAAGTGCTCCTAACTGTAATATAAAAACCTCTTCTCTATCAGATAGTTTTGTTTGCCTCTGCACATCCACACTTCATCCCCCTCTCCCCCTCAATCTAGCTTGTTGCCTGGGATACTGATCTGCATGGACTACATCAGTGAGTCTCTTGCTGTCGGTCCTCTGCTTGGTTTCTGCCAAAGGAAATCCAAGCAGGAGATCTCTTGAAGGTAGAAAAGCAAGATCAGTATATCTGTTCTCCTGCCTCTCTCCCTGCAGGGTCATCTCTGAGTAGTTGCTACCCCTAAGTTGAAGGTCACAGCTCCTCTCCTTGAGATCTCTCCACCCAACTCTCTTTCTGGATTCTACCTTTTTGTTCACCACTTAGGGTACTGACACAATTTCCTCACTGTTACTGGATCTCTCCCTTGTCATTTCCAAACCTTGTATCCGTCGCTCATAGGAAGCCTCTTCACTAGACTCAGCTTCAAGTATATCACTATAGACCATCTTTTTTTCTGCTAGAATCTTGATGGATACATCTTATGATACCTACTTCTTTTTCTATTTGAAAGCATTCCCTGATTTTTATTGTTTTTTTTTTTTTTTCAATCCCCTGACAGCAGGAAAGTCTCATGTGACTGTCGAAATCTCTGGGAAAATTTTACCCACATAGACTGTGACATTGGCAGTGAGCACATTAAAGTTTCTGTCTTGCTAAAATCATTACAAAACTTCAGTGATACAGAGATGAGTTTATATTAAAATACATATGGTAGATAACTCAAACTCAAATATCTGGAATTTTTACAGCTCTCCCTTGTTTTGTCTGTGAAAGTGACAAGAGTGTTTACTGCATCCATGAAACTTAAGGACAGAGGGATTGGAGATTAAATATCGAAAAATAACATCTCAAATACCTGCTCATTCTAAGGTTCATCACAAATACTTTGAATGGAGTAAGACAACGTGGAAGAAAAGTCTGTTGTGAGAAACATTCATAGTATATGTGAAATAACACTGTGGGCCCCAACTGCTATTTGCTATAACAGAATCTTATGTTTCTAGTTAGTTCCCTGTGAGTGATTTATCAGTGCAACATTATCTCTAGAGAGCAAACAATCGTGCACTGCCCAGACATATTTCCCTTATGAACCATTTGGATGATATTTTCCTCTCAGGGATTTGCAGAAGCATTATGAAGTCAGTTAGCTTGTGTGTTTCTAGGCTTGTGTTAGGACCTAATGAAGATACAACTTAAAGGAGTTGATTTCTTTTCTCTCAAATCTATGTTCTATTTTTGAAGGTAAAACATACTCAAAAGAAAAATGAGTAATTCAAATGAATCATATAGGTATCATCTTTTCCTTGATGTGTGAATTCTTGACCATTAGAGTATCTTCACTTGCATTATATCCCAGTTTTCTCTGAAGGTGGTTCTGAATCCTGAGATCTCAGGAAGTTCCCACACTCACTGTGTGTACTATTCCTATGGTTGAAATATGCATAGCCATCATCCATAGTTGGGGAAAGTAGATTGATAGGAGAAGACTTGAGGAAGAATTCCGGGCTTGAGGTATACTCTGAAGGATGTATACAATGTGTGCATGTGGATGATGGGATGATAAGCCCCTTTATTTGCAGAAAGAGGAAAGTTAGGGTCTGCAGGTGAGACCATCAGGGTAGACTCAGAAGTGACAGCCTTCAATTAGGTTCGTGACAAGCTGAGTATCCCAAAGGTTATGTGAGAGGCCTAGGGTGAATGTGGCAGGATATTAACAATAAATATTGATTTTGACTGACTCAGTACGGACAACATCCCCACATTCCAGTCTTATGTACTAAAAAATTTGTGTAGAACTTGAAAGGAAGCAGGTGGTGACCAGTTCTGTGAGGTGTAGTTGTTCAAATAATTCAGTAGGTATTTGAAGAGTTTAAGAGGAAAGTGAAAGTGGCTCAGTTGTGTCCAACTCTTTGCAACCTCATGGACTGTAGTCCATGGAATTCTCCAGGCCAGAATACTGGAGTGGGTAGCCTTTCCCTTCTTCAAGGGATCTTCCCGACCCAGGAGTCAAACAGGGATTTCCATGCATAGCAGGCGGATACTTTACCAACTGAGTTATGAAGATAGGGCTTTGTAAAAGAGGACAGTTTGGTTGGAAGGACAACAACCTTCAGGATTGGCAAATTTATTTAACCTATATGCAGAGTACATCATGAGAAATGCTGGGCTGGAAGAAGTACAAGCTGGAGTCAAGATTGCTGGGAGAAACATCAATAACCTCAGATATGCAGATGACACCAACCTTATGGCAGAAAGTGAAGAGGAACTAAAAAGCCTCTTGATGAAAGTGAAAGAGGAGAGTAAAAAAGTTGGCTTAAAGCTCAACATTCCAAAAACAAAGATCATGGCATCTGTTCCCATCACTTCATGGGAAATAGATGGGGAAACAGTGGAAACAGTGTCAGACTTTATTTTGGGGGCCTCAAAAATCACTGTTGATGGTGATTGCAGCCATGAAATTAAACGATGCTCACTCCTTGGAAGGAAAGTTATGACCAACCTAGATAGCATGTTGAAAAGCAGAGACATTACTTTGCCAGCAAAGGTCCGTCTAGTCAAGACTATGGTTTTTCCAGTGGTCATGTATGGATGTGAGAGTTGGACTGTGAAGAAAGCTGAGCACCGAAGAATTGATGCTTTTGAACTGTGGTGTTGGAGAAGACTCTTGAGAGTCCCTTGGACTGCAAGGAGATCCAACCAGTCCATTCTAAAGGAGATCAGCCCTGAGTGTTCTTTGGATGGAATGATGCTAAAGCTGAAACTCCAGTACTTTGGCCACCTCATGAGAAGAGTTGACTCATTGGAAAAGACTCTGATGCTGGGAGGGATTGGGGGCAGGAGGAGAAGGGGACGACAGAGGATGAGATGGCTGGATGGTATCACTGATTTGATGGGCGCGAGTCTGAGTGAACTCCGGGAGTTGGTGATAGACAGGGAGGCCTCGTGTGCTGTGATTCATGGGGTCGCAAAGAGTCAGACACGACCGAGTGACTGAACTGAACTGCACTGAACTGATGCCTAGAGTAGTGGCTCCCCTAGTCAAGAGGCTAATCTCTCTGTAACCATGGCATTTCATAAGGGAGGCTCCATGGGGAATCCTCTTGTGCTCTACCCAACAGGACAAGAGTTCTCTCTTACCTCACACCAATAAGGTGGCTCCCTGGTCTTCGTGCTGCCTGAGGACATGAGTGCTGCATGGTAAGAGATTCCTGGCCGGGGGGCGGGGGGGGGGGGCAAGACCAGTGTCCTCTGGAGCAAAACTATAGAGCCAGATTCTCTTGAGGGAAATATAAAAGATGTTGCCATGTGCCAGAGGATAATGATTGAGGAGGCTGATTTGAAGCAACTATAGCTTTCACTGACTGTGGGACCCAAGTGTGTTCTTCCCACTAATCAGCTATAGGCCACACAGGAGGGAGCCAGCCAAAGCCGGCTTAAAGGGGACTTGACTGGAAGTCTACCATGGATCCCAACTCTGCCAGGAACTGGAGTTGAAAGGACCATCTGGAGGGCAGATAGCAGTCAGCAGTTGGACATGTAATGGTAGATTTCCAGGGGAGGCTATCTGCAGAGTCATTAATGGAGCCCCATGAGAAAAAAGAGACACTAAGTGCGTCTCCATTCCCCAAAGACCAGATTGTGTCGGACTTGTCTTCAGTGGTTTCTTCTCTCTCCTCCAACCAAGGAGGAGTCAGAAGCAAGGTCAGTGGCTGGAGGAGGAGGTGAGGGCAGGGGTGCAGATGGAAGCAGCCCCGTCCACACTGCTCGGCCTTCAGCAGAAGCCAGCACAAGCCATGGGAAGGAGAGGCTTTACCCTTCACTGTAATTCAGCTTGATTATTGGGTTGGATCCTTTAATTACACAAATGAGATGAGCAGTGGTTGGAGAGAGTTTCTGCTTAGGGTAGCAGCTATCCAAGATTTCCTTCATGAGACACAAATGGAGCCAGCATGACGGGTCTGTAGGAGACAAGAATAAATGTCTTCCTTCTTTGTGACGTCTTTCTTACTTAATGCAAGCCTTAGATATAGATCACCTCGTTTGCTGTGGAGGAGAGCACTCTTTAGAAGAACCCCAAGATCTTCCCCTTCTATTCCTAAAATAGTGGCGTTGGATGCTCTGAGTTGTGAAGCAGGAGTCCAGAGAAGCACTGTGCTCATTCAGATTATGGGAAGAAGTTTGAAGTGGCCACATCCCTCTCACAGACTGCTATTTATATGTAAATCCCACAGTCAGAGGAGTCATAGAGGTGGAGTAGAGCCTGCATATGTGAAATGGTAGAAGTGTTCCTCAGAGCCCTGATCCTTATGTACTCAAGATCAGTCAAAGACCAGCCTTGACCAGTTAAGCATCTGTGCGGTGGAGTCTCCATGTCCTGTGACTGAAGAGAAAGCAGGTGAATGGAGACTCTCACAACAAGTGTAGGGGATAACTCTGGCAAACGCTTTCACTGATCTTACAGATCATGACTTAACCTCATGAAAATTACTTCAGTTTTTGACAGAGTCTCAATCTGGTGAATAAAGTCAAAGACCAAACTTGAATACATGCTTTGGTTGAAAATAAAAAGAAGCTACAAATCACAGACTTATTTTCTTTCCACTGTGCATTTAAGTTCAAAGATGACTCCACCAGAAGGGTCCCAGAGATGTTGAATAAAAGTCCTCAAGGTCAAGGAAGCATGTCTGAAATGCAGCAGTCATTTGTAAAATGCTTTGTACAGAACCCATGAACAACCAAACATTTGTCACAATCAATCTTTTGAATGAAGACTCAAAATTACATATTCCTGGAAGATAGCACACATAGAAGCCCCTGATGACTTCACCAAGCAAGTCTTGAATGGTGGCCAACAAAGCCTGTCCTTACAGGCTTTGACATATCTCTAATGAGAAAAGCTGGCCTCAGAATTACCATATCTGTTAGTGCAGACAGAATGAAAACCACAATCACAGAAAACTAATCAAACTGATCACATGGAGCCAAGCCTTGTCTAATGCAATGAAACTATGAGCCATGCTCTGTAGGGCCACCCAAGATGAAAGGGTCATGGTGGAGAATTCTGACAAAGTGTGGCCCACTGGAGGGGCTTTCTTGATAGCTCAGTTGGTAAAGAATCTGCCTGCAACTCAGGAGACCCCTGTTCTATTCCTGGGTCGGGAAGATCCACTGGAGAGTACCCACTCCAGTATTCTTGGGCTTCTTGTGAATCAGCTAGTTCACTGGAGAAATGAATGGCAAACCATTTCAGTATTGCCTTGAGAATCCTATGAACAGTATGAAAAGGCAAAATGATATGACACTGAACGTTTGGTAGAAACCCAATATGCTACTGGAGAAGAGTGGAGAAATACCTCAGAAAAGAATGAAGAAGCTGAGCCAAAGCAAAAACAGCACCCAGGTGTGGATGTGACTGGTGATGGAAGTAAAGTTAAATGCTGTGAAGTACAATATTGCATAGGAACCTGTAATGTTAGGTCCATGAATCAAGGTAAATTAGAAGTGGTCAAACAGGAGATGGCAAGAGTGAACATCTACATTTTAGGAATTGGTGAACTAATATGGACTGGAATGGGCAGATCTAATTGAGATAGCCTTTGCATCTACTACTGTGGGCAAGAATGCTTTAGAAGAAATGGACTTGCCCTCATAGTCGACAAAAGGGTCCGAGATGCAGTACATGGGTGCAGTCTCAAAAATGACACAATAATCTCTGTTTGTTTCCACGGCAAACCTTTCAGTATCACAGTAATCCAAGTCTATGCCCAAACCACTAATGCTGAAGAAACTGAAGTTTAATGGTTCTATGAAGACCTACAAGACCTTCTAGAGCTAACAGCAAAAAAAGATGTCCTTTTTGTAGGGGACTGGAATGAAAAAGTAAGAAGTCAAGAGATACCTGGAATAACGGGCAAGTTTGGCCTTAGAATACAAAATGAAGCAGAGCAAAGCCTAGCAGTTTTGCCAAGAGAATGCACTGGTCATAGCAACAACCATCTTCCAACAACACAAGAGATGACTCTTCACATGGACATCACCAGATGGTCAACACCAAAATCAGATCGTTATATTTTTTGCAGCCAAAGATGGAGAAGCTCCATACAATCACCAAAAACAAGACTGGGAGGTGACTGTGGCTCAGATCATGAACTCCTTATTGCCAAATTCAGATTTAAATTGAAGAAAGTAGGGAAAACCACTAGACCATTTAGGTATGAACTAAATCAAATTCCTTATGATTATACAGTGGAAGTTACAAATAGATTCAAGGGATTATATCTCATAGAGAAAGTGCCTGAAGAACTATGGACGGAGGTGCATAACATTTGTACAGGAGCCTGTGATCAAGACTATCCCAAAGAAAAAGAAAAGCAAAAAGACAAAATGGTTGTCTGAGGAAGCCTTACAAATAGCTAAGAAGAAAAGAGAAACTAAAGGCAAAGGAGAAAAAGACAGATATATCCATCTGAAAGCAGAGTTCCAAAGAATAGCAAGGAGTGATAAGAAAGCCTTCCTAAGTGGTCAGTGCAAAGAAAGAGAGGAAGCTAATAGGATGGGAAAGTCTAGAAATCTCCTTAAGAAAACTAGAGATACCAAGGGAATATTTCATGCAAAGATGGGCACAATAAAAGACAGGGATGGTATGGACCTAACAAAAGCAGAAGGTTTTAAGAAGAGGTGGCAATAATACATAGAAGAACTATATAAAAAAAAATATTTATGACCCAAATAACCACAATGGAGTAATCAATCACCTAAAGCCAGACATCCTGGAATGTGAAGTCAAGTGGGCCTTAGGAAACATCACTAAGAACAAAGCTAGTGGAGGTAATGAAATTCCAGCTGAATTATTTTAAATTCTAAAAAATGATTCTATCAAAGTGCTGCACTCAATATGCCAACAAATTTGGAAAACTCAGCAGTGCCATAGGACCAGAAAAGGTCAGTTTTCATTCCAATCCCAAAGAGAGGCAATGCCAAAGATGTTCAAACTACCGCACAGTTGCACTCACCTCACATGCTAGCAAAGTAATTTTCAAGATTCTCCAAGCTAGGCTTCAACAGTTCATCAACTGAGAGCTTCTAGATGTTCAAGTTGGGTTTAGAGAAGCCAGAGGAACCAGAGATCAAATTGCCAACTTCCATTGGATCATAGGGAAAGCAAGAGAATTCCTGAGAAACATCTGCTTCATTGACTCGCTAAAGACTTTGACTGTGTGGATCACAATAAACCAAGGCAAATTCTACAAGAGATGGGAATACCAGACCACCCTACTTGCCTCCTGAGGAATCTGTATGCAGATCAAGAAGTACCAGGTAGAACTGGGCATGGAACAATGGACTGGTTCCAAATTGGGAAAGGAACATGTCAAGGCTGTATGTTGTCACACTGCTTATTTACCTTCTATGCAGAATACATCATGCAAAATGCCAGGTTGGATGAACTACAAGCTGGAGTCAAGATTGCAGGGAGAAATATCAATAACCTCAGGTACGCAGAAAACACTACCCAAATGCCAGAAAGTAAAGAAGAACTACGGAGTCTCTTGATGAAAGTGAAAGAGGAGAGTGAGAAAGCTGGGTCAAACCTCAACATTCAAAAAATGAAGCTCATGGCATCCAGTCCCATCACTTCATGGCAAATAGATGTGGAAACAATGGAGACAGTGACAGGCTTTCTTTTCTTGGACTCCAAAGTCAATGCAGATAGCGACAGCAGCCGTGAAATTAAAAGACGCTTGCTCCTTGGAAGAAAAGCTATGACCAACCTAGAGAAAATATTGAAAATCAGAGAGACATCACTTTGCCTACAAAAGTCTGTCTAGTCAAAGCTATGATTTTTCTAGTAGTCCTGTATGGATGTGAGAGTTGGACCATAAAGAAGGCTGAGCACCAAAGAATGTGTGCTTTTGAACTGTGGTGTTGGAAAAGACTCTTGAGAATCCCTTGGATTGCAGAGAGATCAAACCAGTCAATCGTAAAGGCAATCAATCCTGCATATTCATTGGAGGAATTGATGCTGAAGTTGAAGCTCAAATATTACCACCTGATGCGAAGAACTGGCTGACTAGAAAAGACTGTGATGCTGGGAAAGATTGGGGGCAGGACGAGAAGGGGACAACAGAGGATGAGATGGTTGGAAGGCATCACCGACTTGATGGACATGACTTTGAGCAAGCTCCAGGAGGTAGTGAAGGACGGGGAAGCCTGGCATGCTGCAGTTCGTGGGATCGCAAAGAGTCAGAGACGACTGAGTGACTGGACTGAACTGAACTGAAAAAGTGGCCTTGGACATGGTCACTTCCTCCCTAGGAAACATTGGAACCATTATCCAAACAGAATGTAGTGTGTTCCTACTGATGAAACTGTTAA
>NW_024070202.1:113060944-113077977 GCF_014754425.2 Oryx dammah
AGAAATGGCTCAAATTCAGTCCTGGAGGAATCCCTGGATAAGATTAAACAAACAAGGTCCAAATGTGACTAGGAGGATAATGAATATGAATGGTCCAAGAAGGGGCAAAACCCAAGACATCCAGTTCCAATCTGTCAACCATGACTGCCAGGAGTTGCTTAATCTCTGGCCAATTTGATAGGCTCGATCTGTAAGGTGTTTTGCAGCTTCCTGGACAACACCCAACTGGTTGTCATAGAAGCAGCGGGATTCATCCAGAAAAAGGCACAACCCCCCTTTTTCTACAGTTAGCAGATCTAATCCCCTTCTATTTTGTAACACTAGAGCCGTCAAGGAATCGAATTGATTTTGAATAGTTATTAGACCTTGGGATATTTCCTGGAGGCTTTCTGATAGGTCTTTAGATAGTGCCTGTAGTTTTGGATGGAGGTGGTTAGGCTGGCCGTTCCTGTTCCAATTCCAGCCGCTATTCCTAGTCCCACTAAGAGGGGAATGAAATGAATGGCTCATTTCATTTGCTTGCTAATGAAAGGAATAGGTAGGCATTGATCATTGGGGGCTATAAAAATATATCAAGGTGCAGGTTCCAGTCCAATTAGTAGGTAAACAGAGGTATGTAGATGCCACACACAAGAAAAACAGGCCAGGTGTCTCAACACAACAGCTGAAGTCGATGGCGAAGAGGAGTCGACGGGGAGGGGGTTTTATCTTTCATTCAAGAATGGTCAGGCCTGCTAAGGTGGCCCCAACGATGGGAGAAGTGGAGGACTATGCTGAGGGAGATCATCCTATAAAGGTTAAAGATTGTCCTGTAGGACCAGAAATATTATATATAGCCTTTCCAGTGGCAAAGAGTAAAGTGAAGGTATGGTTACACATGGGTTTAGGGATTATGTCCATGGATTGGTCATATGAACTGTTTTGGGAATTTCTAAATATGCAGAAAGGAGCTGGTTGTAATAGTCTTACTTTCTAGGTGATAGGGCCTCATTGGAGGTTTTCTGTTGTAGGAGGGAAGGTCAGTGAGTAAAGATTCTAAGACTTTGTCCGAATTCCATATTTGATCACTCATGTGAGGATGTTTAAGATACGAGATGAATAAAGGCTCCCCACGATATGAGTGGTGTAAGGATATGTTACCAGTCGTCCAGTCGAGGATGGATATGGGGAGGGCTGAATCTCCCAGAGGCGTTATGGATAGACATATCCAGCAATCTTTAGCCAATCGTGGGTTAGCAGCATTGAGAGTATGGGTTAAATTAAGGGTCTGGAGTAGATAGTTGTGGTCAGGGTTTTGAAAGAGTTTTGGGGCAGAGGAAAGAAAAAAGATAAGAAGATGCTAACCAGCATTTGGGCAAGTGAATATAAGATAGACTACTATGCACAATTGCACTCACCTCACACCCTAGCAAAGTAACACTCAAAATTCTCCAAGCCAGGCTTTAGCAATATGTGAACTTCCAGATGTTCAAGGTGGTTTTACAAAAGTCAGAGGAAGCAGAGATCAAATTGCCAACATCCACCAGATCATGGAAAAAGCAAGAGTTCCAGAAAAACATCTATTTCTGCTTTATTGACTATGCTAAAGCCTTTGACTGTGTGGATCACAATCAACTGTGTAAAATTCTGAAAGAGATGGGAATACCAGACCACCTAACCAGCCTCTTGAGAAACCTATATGCAGGTCAGGAAGCAACAGTTAAAACTGGACATGGAACAACAGACTGGTTCCAAACAGGAAAAGGAGTATGTCAAGCTGTATATTGTCACCCTGCTGATTTAACTTCTATGCAGAGTACATCATGAGAAACGCTGGGCTGGAAGAAGCACAAGCTAGAATCAAGATTGCTGGGAGAAATATCAATAACCTCAGATATGCAGATGACACCACCCTTATGGCAGAAAATGAAGAAGAACAAAAGAGCCTCTTGATGAACGTGAATGAGGAGAGTGAAAAAGCTTAACTGAGCTGAACTGACTATGAATAAAAATTGGATTTCAAAAGGGTAAAAGTTATAAACAGTTCCCTGCAGCCACAGGGTGAAGATATAATCTTCAACGTGTTCAAATGTGGATCCTTGATGACTCGAGACCCAGATATCTGCCAGGAGTTGTTCCAGAAATAACTGTAACCGTGAAATCAACAGGCTCATCTGTCACCAGTTGGGGCTGGTGGAAGCCATGAGAACTTTAGAGTTGTAGGGTCTGTGTGAGAAACTTGATAAGTATTAGTCTGGTAAGCATTCTCATCATTGGGCTGCATAACCTTTTTAAGCTGAGTGATGTGCTCCCAAGGGGTGGTTTCTTTTTTATTTTAAATATAAATTTATTTATTTTAACTGGAGATTAATTACTTTACAATATTGTATTGGTTTTGCCATACATCAACATGAATCCACCACAGGTATTCTTTTAATTTTGCAGCGGTAGGGGCCAGCAGAATACCATGTAGTGTCCTTGCCATTTAGGGGTTAGATCTGAGTGGGACTGAACTGTCATAGAGACTTTCTCTCTTATTTGGACGGATGCGTACGGAAGATTGGAGAGTGGTCGAGGTTATCTATATGTTGCCGAAGGGCATCGCGTATCTGGGCAAGTAACGGAAAAGGAACGTGGGATGGCAGTTTGGGACTGTCCTGGGAGGGGAGGGTCTTAAAGGTACTATGGGCCACCAATACTTGGCCTCGAATGGACTGATATTTAGAGGGTTTCTTGGTAAGGCCTTTAAGAGGTCTAAAGGGAGGCGTTTAATCCAATCTTGATGGAGTTTGATTGTTAACTTGGTCAGAGTTTCATTTAGGACTTGCTTGTCTGGGGAGGCCTTACAAATAGCTGTGAAAAGAAGAAAAGTGAAAAGCAAAGGAGAAAAGGAAAGATATAAGCATCTGAATACAGAGTTCCAAAGAATAGCAAGAAGAGATAAGAAAGCCTTCTTCAGCAATCAATGCAAAGAAATAGAGGAAAACAACAGAATGGGAAAGACTAGAGATCTCTTCAAGAAAATTAGAGATACCAAGGGAACATTTCATGCAAAGATGGGCTCGATAAAGGACGGAAATGGTATGGACCTAACAGAAGCAGAACATATTAAGAAGAGGTGGCAAGAATACACAGAAGAACTGTACAAAAAAGATCTTCATGACCCAGATAATCACGATGGTGTGATCACTCATCTAGAGCCAGATGTCCTGGAATGTGAAGTCAAGTGAGCCTTAGAAAGTATCACTATGAACAAAGCTAGTGGAGGTGATGGAATTCCAGTTGAGCTGTTTCAAATCCTGAAAGATGATGCTGTGAAAGTGCTGTACTCAATATGCCAGCAAATGTGGAAAATTCAGCAGTGGCCACAGGACTGAAAAAGGTCAGTTTTCATTCCAATCTCAAAGAAAGGCAATGCCAAAGAATGCTCAAACTACCAAACAATTGCACTCATCTCACATGCTAGTAAGGTAATGCTCAAAATTCTCCAAGCCAGGCTTGAACAATATGTGAACCGTGAACTCCCTGATGTTCAAGCTGGTTTTAGAAAAGGCAGCGGAACCAGAGATCAAATTGTCAACATCCTCTGGATCATGGAAAAAGCAAGAGAGTTCCAGAAAAACATCTATTTCTGCTTTATTGACTATGCCAAAGCCTTTGACTCTGTGGATCACAATCAACTGTGGAAAATTCTTCAAGAGATGGGAATACCAGACCACCTGACCTGCCTCTTGAGAAATCTGTATGCAGGCCAGGAAGCAACAGTTAGAGCTGGACATGGAACAACAGACTGGTTCCAAATAGGAAAAGGAGTACGTCAAGGCTGTATATTGTCACCCTGCTTATTTAACCTCTATGCAGAGTACATCATGAGAAACGCTGGAAAAAAACACAAGCTAGAATCAAGATTGCTGGGAGAAATATCAATAACCTCAGATATGCAGATGACACCACCCTTATGGCAGAAAGTGAAGAGGAACTAAAAAGCCTCTTGTTGAAAGTGAAAGAGGAGAGTGAAAAAGTTGGCTTAAAGCTCAACATTCAGAAAATGAAGATCATGGCATCTGGTCCCATCACTTCATGGGAAATAGATGGGGAAACAGTGGAAACAGTGTCAGACTTTATTTTGGGGGGCTCCAAAATCACTGCAGATGGTGAATGCAGCCATGAAATTAAAAGATGCTTACTCCTTGGAAGGAAAGTTATGACCAACCTAGATAGCATATTCAAAAGCAGAGACATTACTTTGCCAACTAAGGTCCGTCTAGTCAAGGCCATGGTTTTTCCAATGGTCATGTATGGATGTGAGAGTTGGACGTGAAGAAGGCTGAGTGCCGAAGAATTGATGCTTTTGAACTGTGGTGTTGGAGAAGACTCTAGAGAGTCCCTTGGACTGCAAGGAGATCCAACCTGTCCATTCTGAAGGAGATCAGCTCTGGGATTTCTTTGGAAGGAATGATGCTAAAGCTAAAACTCCAGTACTTTGGCCACCTCATGAGAAGAGTTGACTCATTGGAAAAGACTCTGATGCTTGGAGGGATTGGAGGCAGGAGGAGAAGGGGACGACAGAGGACGAGATGGCTGGATGGCATCACTGACTTAATGGAGGTGAGTCTGAGTGAACTCCGGGAGTTGGTGATGGACAGGGAGGCCTGGCGTGCTACGATTCATGGGGTCACAAAGAGTCAGACACGACTGAGCGACTGAACTGAACTGAACTGAACTGGCTCTCTCAACCTTACCAAAGGACTGGGGTGATAAGGAATGTGAAACCTCCAAGGAATTTGAAGGCTTCGTGCAATATTTTAGCTAATTTGGGTCATTTCATTAACCTATCTGTTTGTTTTTGCTCCAATACCATACTGTCTTAATTACTGTTGATATTGTTTTGATTACAGACAGCATAATTCCTCCCACTTTTTTCTTCTTTCTCAAAATTTTTTTGACTTCTCAAAATCTTTTGTGTTTCCATACAAATTTTTAAATTATTTCTTCTAGATCTTTAAAAATGCCACTGGTATTTTGATAGGGATTGCATTGAATCTGTAAATCACCTTGGGTAGTATAGTCACATTATCAGTATTAATTCTTCCAATTCAAGAACGTGATATGTCTTTCTATCTGTTTGTGTTGTCTTCATTTTCTTTCATCAGTGTGGTATAGTTTTCGGAGTCCAGGTCTTTCATCTCCTTTAGGTAGGCTTACCCCTAGGTATTTCTTTCTTTTTTGTGAAAAGATAAATGGGATTGTTTCCTTAATTTCTCTTTTTGATAGTTCTTTGTTAGTGTATAGAAATGCAACAGATTTCTCTTTTAAATTTGTGTCTTGCACTTCTCTGACCTCCCTGACGAGCTCTAGTAGTTTTCTTTAGGATTTCCTATATATAGTATCATGTCATTTGCAAACAGTGACAGTTTTACTTCTCCCTTTCTGATGTGGATTCCTTTTATTTCTGTCCCTTTTCTGATTACTATGGCTAGGACTTCCAAGACTATGTTCAGTCAAAATGGTAAGAGTGGGCATTATCAACTTGCTCCTGATCCTAGACTGAGTGTTTTCAGCTTTTCACTGTTGACTATGATGTTTGCTATGGTTTTGTCATTGTTGTTATTTAGTCACTAAGTCATGTCCAACTCTTTTGGGACCACGTGGACTGTAGCTGCCAGGCTCTTCAGTCTGTGAGATTTCCCAGGCAAGAACACCTGGAGTGGATAGCCATTCCCTTCTCCAAGGGATCTTCCCCACCTAGAGATTGAACCCACATCTCTTGCATTGGCAGGTGGCTTCTTTCCCACTGAGCCACCAGGAAAGCCCATGGGTTTGTCATATATGGCCTTTCTTGTGTTGAGGTAGACATTACTTTGTCAGCAAAGGTCATCTAGTCAAGGCTATGGTTTTTTCAGTAGTCATGTATGGATGTGAGAGTTGGACTATAAAGAAAGCTGAGCCCCAAAGAATTGATGCTTTTGAACTGTGGTGTTGGAGAAGACTCTTGAGAGTCCCTTGGACTGCAAGGAGATCCAACCAGTCCATCCTAAAGGAAATCAGTCCTGAATATTCATTGGAAGAACTGATGTTGAAGCTGAAACTCCAATATTTTGGCCACCCGATGCAAAGAGCTGACTCATTGGAAAAGACCCTGATGCTGGGAAAGATTGAAGGTGGGAGGAGAAGGGGGCGACAGAGGATGAAATGGTTGGATGGCATCACCAACTCAATGGACATGGGTTTGGGTGGACTCTGGGAGTTGGTGCTGGGCAGGGAGGCCTGGCATGCTGCAGTTCATGGGGTGGGAAAGAGTCGGACATGATTGACTGAACTGAACTGAACTGATGTTCCCTTTATGTCCAATTCCTGGAGATTTTTAAATTATAAATGGACGCTGAATTTTATCAAAAACTTTTTCTACATCTATTGAGATAATTGGATTTTTTTTTTATTCTTCAATTTGTTAACATGGTATATCACACTGATTGATTTGCAGAAATCGAAAAATCCTCATATCCCTAGGATAAATTCCACTTAATCCCAGTATATGACACTTTTAATGTATTATATGATTTGGTTTGCTAATTTTTTAAATTTTACTATTCATAAGACTGAAGAGAAAAAGCAAATATTGGCTACAAACAATGAACAAAAGGCAAATACAAACAGCAGCTAACATTTCTGAATTTCTAGCCTTAAGCTCTAAAAGGATGTCAACACTCAGAACCCTATGACATGTAATCATGTTGTCAATCATCTCAAAACAGAAATCTAGCTCATGCTTTGTTTTAATAACAGAAAGGCATTTTTCATGATGGGCAGAGCTTTCCACAAAGAAAAGCAACACTTGCAATTTATGGAGCCAACGAAAAAGATATTTTTAAAGTGTCCCACTCCTTAATCAGCTATACTCCAAAACAAAATTTAAAAAATAATTTTAAGTCTCCCCCTCTAATAGCTGCTCTACTCATCAGTTTTGCTTTTCATAAATACTTTAACATTTTAGAATGTTGTTGTTGTTCAGTCACTAAGTGCTGTCTGACCCTTTGCAACCCTATGGACTGCAGCATGCCAGGCTTCCCTGTCCATCACAAACTCCTGGAGCTTGCTCAAAGTCGTGTCCATCGAGTTGGTGATACCCTCAACCATCTCATCCTCTTCCCCTTCTCCTCCTGCTTTCAATCTTTCCCAGCATCAGGGTCTTCTCAATGAGTTAGCTCTTTGCATCAGGCAGCCAAAGTACTGAAGCTTCAGCCTCAGTATCAGTCCCTTTCATGACTATTCAGAATTGATTTCCTTTAGGATTGACTTGTTTGATCTCCTTGCAGTCCAAGGAACTCTCAAGAGTCTTCTGTAACACCACAGTTCAAAAACATCAGTTCTTTGGCACTCAGCCTTCTTTATGGTCCAACTCTCACATCCATACATGACTACTAGAAAAAACAATAGTCATTTTAGAATGTAAGAATGGGTTAAAAATGATGTTGCATTTTTGCTATTTTTATCTCATTTGTTTAAAATAGTGTGCTATTCATTTTTGCATAAACTAGTCTCCTAGTACTAGCTTTGGAAAATTCTGTTTATTTTCTTCACCCGTGAAAGTCCAGATACAGAACTTTAAGCTTTCGATGTTGGACGTACTTGCTTTTGAAAAGGAAATATTGCTATGCCACAACCTGTGATCAGTTATCATAAATAATTCACCCACAGAATCTGGGTTGTATGAATGTGATGCTTCTAAATCCTCTTACATAATAGTTTCAGATGATCCAAAGAGCCTGCAATGCAGGAGACCCGAGTTCAATCCCTAGGTTGGGAAAACATCCTAGAGAAAGGCATGCCAACTAACTCCAGTGTTCTTGCCTGGAGAATTCCTATCGCAAAAAGTTGGACATGACTGAGTGACTTTCATTTTCAACTTGTTTCACAGAGTTAAAAGCTGTCACTGTCATCAGTATTCTTTGTACATCAACAGGGTGCATGGCAGTAGGCTTTCACTCTATTTTCACTAAAAACATCTACAGACTAAATATTGATGTTCTTTGGGAAGCAGACTATCACTTATGTGCATTCTTTTCCATTGGTTACAATAAATTTTTCTTGCAGGGTAAATAAAGATGACCAGCAGCTTCTCAATATGCAAAAGATTGTCAATTCCCAGTTGACCCTTGCTAAAATATCATGGGAAGGAAAAAACAATTCACTGCTAAATAAATAAATTCTTGAGGGAAGCTGTCAATCATGCCTTTTTGCAATCTATCCTGAACAATTTGCTTCAGGGTCATTTAAAAGGCTACATATGGGCTTCCCTGGTGGCTCAGTGGCAAAGAATCCTCCTTCCAATACAAGAGACACAGATTCCATCCCTAGTCTGGGAGGATCTCACATACTGCAGAGCAACTAAGCCTGTGTGCCACAAGTACTGAGCTTGTGCTCTAGAGCCCATGTGTCACAACTACTGAATCCCACCTGCCCTAGAGCCTATGCTTCTCAGCAAGAGAAACCCACACTCCCTGCAACTGGAGATTAGCCCCAGTCTCTGCAACTAGAGAAAAGCCCACCTGCAGCAGCAAAGACCGAGTGCAGCCAAAAAAAAAAAAAAAACAAGTAAAGGTTACACAAAATTACCCAGCCAGCATTTTTCCTTTTGCCTGGCCAACTTGTTACTCACTGCTCATCAGATAGAGCAGTTTAGGACAGATTCCATGGGAGGCACATGGTGCTTAATGGGAAGAAGTCCTCAGAAACAGGGACAGGTAGGGATCACAGAAAAGACAGGGAGGATTCTCATTGTGCTGGCTGATTTTGAGGAGTTCTTTTCTTACCTACTTACCCTAAACAAAAAGGCTGACTAAAAGCATCAAATATATCATCAAGAGTGTTCTGTATAAAGTGGGGCTGGCTGGTAGGATTTTGCAAACCTGCTTAGCCATTAGACTCTTGGTAAGATTTTGTCTGAAAGGAATTGTCAGAGATCTGAGTGCCATCTGGGGGTGGGAGGGGCGGGGTGGGCATGGAAGACAAGGTCTAGGGAAGCCCAAAGTGACCACTGCTACTGCTAAGTCATTTCAGTCACGTCTGACTCTGTGCAACCCCATAGATTGCAGCCCATCAGGCTCCCCTGTCCCTGGGATTCTCCAGCAAGAATACTGGAGTGGGTTGCCATTTCCTTCACCAATGGATGAAAGTGAAAAGTGAAAGTGAAGTCGCTCAGTTGTGTCCGACTCTTAGCGACCCCATAGACTGCAGCCCACCAGGCTCCTCCATCCATGGGATTTTCCAGGCAAGAGTACTGGAGTGGGGTGCCATTGCCTTCTCCCACAAGCTTGTCTAATTACTAACCTGCACTCAGGAAGCCTCTTGACCTGCTCTTACAGGAGCAGACACAGTATGCTTTCCCTATTTCCTTTCTACTCCCTCTCTAGGGAGCCCTGGGACAGGCTCCAGTACTTCTCATGTAAATGCCATCTCTACCCCTTCACCTCCCGAGGAAGGAAGAGTCCAGACGCTTATCTCCTAAAACAAGATGGTCATTAAATCTGGGGGCTACTCTACAGTTGGAGAAGACTCTTAAGAGTCCCTTGGACTGCAACGAGATCCAACCAGTCCATGCTAAAGGAAATCAGTCCTAGATGTTCTATGGAAGGAATGATGCTAAAGCTGAAGCTCCAGTACTTTGGCCACCTCATGCGAAGAGTTGACTCATTGGAAAAGACTCTGATGCTGGGAGGGATTTGGGGGCAGGAGGAGAAGGGGATGACAGAGGATAAGATGGCTGGATGGCATCACCAACTTGATGGACGTGAGTTTGAGTGAACTCCGGGAGTTGGTGATGGACAGGGAGACTGGCATGCTGCAGTTCATGGAGTGGCAAAGAGTCAGACACGACTGAGCCACTGAACTGAACTACAGTTCAATTCAACAGATACTCATTTAATTCCATATGTGCAAGAAAGCTGAAAACCTCGGTAGTTTCTTCTTTTTGATTCTGCCTAACTAGAAGCCCTGCTGCATTTATGTACTGACGATGGCCATCAGCTTCAAAGGAACAGTTCTGTCCAGCCCAAAGGCCAAAATCTCCAGGGGGGTACAATTTCCGGGTCCATGGTATGAAATGCTGCACACCTGAAATTTTAAACAACTGGCTAGGCAGTATTCCTCCCTTCCATCTACTCTCAATCCCTGGAAAAGCTCAGACCATTAGGAACATACATATCTTTCAAATTTTGAGAGTCTTATGCAAAGGTCATTCTTCACATACACTGTAAAAGAGATTTTCCTCTTCATTTCTCCAGTACTCTCCCTGGGCCAGGGAGTCCCTCACAGAGGGATTGCACTTAGCCAGCAGAACCTGGATGCCAATGGCCTCATGAACCCTGAGAACGTCTTTCATCATGTGGATCCCTGCTGACTCTAAAAGCTGTGCTGCACTGCAGTCAGTCACGATGGTGTGGAATTCTAAGGAATCATGGGAAAGTTGCACTGAAACTTCATCCTGGATTCCACTGAGAGCGGCTATTTCCCTTTTCATCTTTTTCTTTGCTACTTTCTTCTGAGCTGCCTATGAAATGATTGGATGGCATCACTGGCTCAATGGACATGAGTTTCAGCAAACTCTGGGATTTGGTGATGGACAGGGAGGCCTGGCGGGCTGCAGTCCATGGGGTTGCAGAGTCAGACGCAACTGAGCGACTGAACTGAACTGAAGTTACTAAGACTGGATTGGGGTGGGGGGTGGTTTATAAAGAAGACTTAAAATATTCTCTGTTCATGTAGTAGAGAGCAGATTCAAAGTGGACAACCTTGATGGCTGACTTAGCCTGATAGGTCTAGTAGGCAGACATGGATTCAAAGATTTCAGGCTCTTTTGTTGAGCCAAGCAATGAAGTCTTTACTTCTGAGTGTAGAGGATGAGCCAAAACATAGAAAAACCAACCCCAATAAGCAGGCCTATTTGAGTACTTAGTTCAGAGGACAACACAGTACCAAATGAGATAACTATCCATTCGGCTAATTCTCCACATCGTCCATGGAATTCTCTAGGCCAGGATACTAGAGTGGGTAGCTGTTCCCTTCTCCAGGGGATCTTCCCAACCCAGGGATCGAACAGGAGTCTCCTGCATCACAGGCGGATCCTTTTCCAGCTGAGCTTCCAGGAAAGCCCCACATCTTGGGCAGATTCTTAATTTACATAGGGCTCTCCAGAGATGGGGCTTTCCAGGTGGCACTAGTGGTAAAGAATGCACCTGCCAATGCAGGAGACTTAAGAGACATGGGTTGTATCCCTGGGTCAAGAAGATCCCCTGGAGGAGGGCATGGCAACCCACTCTGGTATTCTTGCCTGAAGAAGTTTCATGGGCAGAGGAGCCTGGTGGGCTACAGTCCATGTGGTCACATAGAGTCGGACATGACTGAGTGACTAACAGTTTCACTGTCAGTGATGAATGATCCCCGCCATTACTCCAACGGAGTCTGAGTCCAGGGAGATACTTGGCCTGAGATGTAAGAGCTGTGAAGGTGGCACGGGTGACAAATCCCCTCAGCAAGGCATCTGAGAGAGAGACTGAAACAAAGCCCGCTTGGTAGAGCCCACGGCTGCCTGATAAACTCCAACATTAAAGGCTACCGTACTGTCAACTATAATGTCATAGCTACTTGTGTTACATACCTTGCCTGATGTCTGCTTAATAATGTGCTCCCACCTGAAACCAGTCCCAAAGAAGGCGCAACATGGGCAGCGTCATAGCCAGCTCCGTACAGTTCTCAGTCAACTACAGCTGACTGATCATAAGGCACAACACTCCAAAATGCCCACAGAGATGTGATGGGAGGTCCCCAATAGGAAGTAAACGAAGCCGACAAAAAAAGATGTGTGTAGACCATCGATATGTTCCTGGCCAGCCAAGAGAGAATAAGCAGTGGGCTGGGGCACCAACAAGATGCCCACAATCAAGACAGACATCACATCTCCTAAAATGTTTTCCTCCAGATTACATTTTGGGAGCCACTGCAAAACAGGAAGGAAACCAAAAATGATATTTTGGGGTTTGGTTGGATTGCACTGGCAACTGTAGGTTTTGTGGCAAATTGCCTGAAGTTAGTATCTGGTTTCTCTTAAGGCTCCAAGTGGGCCCTAGGATGAGGTCTGCATTGATCATTGGTCTCAAATTGCTGAAAGTTCTTACGTGATTCCTCTTCATGTTCCAGGGGGATCCTACATGGAGACCTGCATTGGTTATTTCCTTTAACGGAGTCCTCAGATGAAAGGTTATCTTTGTTTTTATTTTTTAAAGTCATTTCCAGAGATAGATGTTCCAGCCTCCCTGAGCAAGAAATCAGATTGGTGAATTCACACAGGAGCTCTTCATTTCTCAATGCAGCTGGTGCAGGACTCTCTTCTCACTTTCTACCTTCAGGCCAGGCTAGTTTGAGTGCATTCCTTCTACTTTGGAATAGCTGTCTGTGATTTCTGGGTCAAGAAACTTTTCCCAACCGCTTGATTCTGGGCCACCCAACACAACCTGCCTTCAAGGAGCATCTTCCACCATGGCGGTACTGAGGGGATAAGGTGGTGTGGGCATAGGCAGCCCACCTCCAGACCAGCGTCCCTTTAACCCATTGACCCCTTGCCCACCCATTGCCTGGTCCCTGGAAGAGGAGGGCCCAGCCAGGCAGGGCAGGGGAGTGGAACGCAGGCACCATCTGAAAGGTGCAGAAGGTGACTCTAGAGTGAAAGCCCAGCACGGTTTGTTAATATTTTGTTGAGGACATTTGCATATATGTTCATCAGTGATATTGGCCTATACTTTTCTTTTTTGTGTTATCCTTTCAGATTTTGATATCAGAGTGATGCTGGCCTCATACAATGAGTTCGGAAGTATTTCTTCCTCTGCAATTTTAAAAAATCATTTGAGAAGGATAGCTGTTAACATTTTCATAAATGTTTGGTAGAATTCACTTGTGAAGCCATCTGGTCCTGGACTTTGTTTCTTGGTCTGAATAACACATTCAGTTTCATGATTAGTTATTGTGAAAGTGAAAGTCGCTCGGTTGTGTCCGAGTCTTTGTGAACTCATGGACTATACAGTCCATGGAATTCTCCAGGCCAGAATACTGTAGTGGGTAGCCATTTCCTTTTCCAGGGGATCTCCTTGACCCAGGTCTCCCGCATTGAAGGTGGATTGTTACCAGTATCGCCACCTGTCAAGTGGGAGACTGGGTTAGATTTCCCAATAGGGAGACTATAGAACTTGTTATTGGTGTATTCATATATTTGATTTTTTTCCTGGTTCACTGTTGGGAGATTGTACCTTTCCTAGAATTTGTCCACTTCTTCCATGTTGTTCCTTTTATTGGCAAGATTGTTTTAGCTATCCAGGGTCATTTGTGTTCCCATACAAATAGTAAAATTTTGTGTTCTAATTCTGTGAGAAATGCCATTGGTTACTTGATAGAAATTGCATTGAGTCTGTAGATTACTTTGGATAGTATAGAACAGTATCATGACAGACATTTTCACAATGCTGATTCTTCTAATCCATGAACATATATATATATATACACTTGCCTCCTGCCTCTCTGGGTGGCTCTCCAAGATCAGCAGGTGAGTCTCCTTCAGGCTCCTGTGTTATCACTGCTTCTGCACTGGGTCTCGGAGCATGAGAGATTTTGTCCATGCCCTTTGAGAGTGGGCTCTCTGCTTTCCATGCCTTCTCGCTCTCCCATGTGTAAGCCCTGTAGCCTCCAAAGCCACGTGTTTTGGGGTTTCTCGGGGGGCTCAGTCATAAAGAATCTGCCTGCGATGCAGAACACGTGCGTTCGATCCCTGGGCCAGGAAGATCCCCCAGAGCAGAGAACGGTTACCCACTCCAGGATTCTCACCTGGAGAATCCCATGGAGAGAGGAGCCTGGCGGACTATGGTCCAGGGGGTCACAAAGAGCCAGACACAACAGAGCAATGACACAACAAAGTCAGATATTTGGGGGGCTCACCTTTCTTCTGCAGGACCCCCCCCTCTCTGGGGAGCCTGAAGTGGGGCCCAATCCCTTGCTCCTTGGGGAAAACCTCTCTTGTTCTGATTATCTTCCTATTTGCGAGTCACCTACCTAGGGATGTGGGTCTTGACCTTACTCCCTCCTATCTGTCTTGTTGTGGTTCCTTCTTTTTACCTTTAGCTGTGGAAAATCTTTTCTACTAGTTCTTAGATCATAGTTATTTTCTAGATGCTTATAATTCTGGAGTGCCCATAGGAGGAATTGCACTCAGGGTCTTCCTACCCTGACATCTTGGCCACACTCTGAGCGTCAGCACTCTGGTTTTGACCCAGCAGTTTTTTCTCGACTTTCACAGCATGCCCCATCTTGTTTCCCTCCCTTCTGTACTCTCTGCATGCCCTAGTATGGTAGTGACTAGGCAGGTGTGGCCATTCAACTGTAACTTTCAATTGAACAATTTGGAATAAAATGTAAAATTCAGTTCTTCAATTACACTTCTTACATTTCATGAGCTCAATAACCCATGTGGCTCAGGGCAACCAAACAGAACCACACAAAACAGTTTCATCTTTGCAAAGAGTTCTAACTCTCCTAGATGATCACACAGGCAGCCGGTCTTTTGTGTAAGTTTGGATGTCTCCGCCCTCACTTCCTGTCTCCTCCTGCCTCCTCCTTTTAATAGCTTTGCATCACCTCCTGGTTCAGCCTTGTCTTCAAAGTAAGAGAAGGGAGCAGGCCCCAGATTTTCTAGGTAAGGGAAGAGGTGTGTTTGTGGGGGTGAGAGGGAGGGAGGGAAATGTGTGATTTGATGGACGGGGACTTCTCCCCTGGATCTATATCTTAAACCTCCTTGCAAACTTGTTCTCGAAATATATTTCTCATTGGGTTTCTCTTTGCTGTTTTTGATGATTTTAGGCTGTAATCTGTTTTGAAGGCTGAGCCCTACAAATTGATGCCTCTTTCCATGGTGATGGCTCAGAGGATTGTTGTGCAAACAAATGATTCCTCTCACCACTCATAGAATTTATAAGAAAACTTGAAGTTTTCAGGATTAGCATTCATTCTGTGGGAAGCTGGTGGTGAGAAGAGCTCGAGGAGATGTAAGAGGCACAGCTCGGCACTTCCCCTGTTGCAAAACCAGCACACAGAGCAGGACCAGTGAATCTGTTACCCAGTTAACTCTCTGCTCAGAGCTGCCCCTTTGGACCCGCCTCCTCGGGGACAGCCTCTTCCTGGGCCTCACCCCGAGCTGGGGAAGGGAAGCTTTTAGAAGACAGGAGGAGGGAGACGCCAACCCATATTACTGTCTACCATTCAGGAGAAGCAGGGGACCAACTGATGCCTGTTCCTTAAACAACAGGAGGAGAATTCAACCATCCAGTGTCAGTGTATAGACAAGGTCAGTCCTCTGGTTTAATATCTGAACTAGGATGAACAGAACAGCATTAAGGAATGCTGAAGACAGAGGCCACAGACTGGACAGCAGACTTTAAAAATAGCCAAAACCTTGTGTGTTCCTATTTCTGGTATCTTACTCCTTCTCCTAACGCCCACAACCGACATCAGCTTTATGAACAAAGCCTATTCTTTAAAATTCGGTGATTTCAGTTCCCAGTTTATTAAGCTGTTTCCAACTCTTATTCCTAATCAACTTTCAAAAGAAAGTGTTTCACATTTGTATTTGATGCATTCCTATCAGATGACTCTATCTTTAGCAAATAGCATTTTCAGCCTGTTCTATTTAAAATCTGCTCTGCTAAGAATTCTTCAAATGGCTTTCTCCATTGCCCAACGTTAGATGTAGTGAGAAAATAAAACATCTAAAATGTAATGCCATGTTTCAAGAGCAATGTGTTTTTAATAAGGAAAAGATAAGTTTTTTCACAGCCAGATGCAAGCAAGATATAAAGCTCAATCACAGAGGAGGCAAGAAACAGTGGGGTATTTTTTAATCAATTAATGTATTAAACAAATATTTTTTGAGATCCATGCTTTGTCCAATACTGTGCTTTTTTCCTCAGGAATAAGCGGGTATTCAAGACACAGACGGTTCACCATCACAAAACTAGCAGTCTACAAGGAGACAGTAAAAAAAAAAAACCACTTCCTATCGTGGTATGTATTCTATAGAAACTCTTGGGTGTAGTTAGAACAAAACCTGTCTTGTTGGTTGATGATGTGGGTGGAGAGACCCCCTCTGGAGAAATAACAAAATACTGAGGCCTCAGTGCTGAGCAGAAACAGTTGGCCATTGGGTGGGGGTGGGAGTTCTCTGGGGAGGGGAAAGTGCTTCTCAAATATCTAGGAGCTGGGGGGAGCTTGGAGGATTCAGGGGACACTGAGGAGGCCAGTATGATTAAAACTGTTAGAGAGAGAAATTGATCCTGCAAGGCCTTCAGGATCATTCCAAGGGCTTTCAACTATTTGAAAAATAAAAAACAAAAGCAATCCATTAGAAAATCTAAACGAGAAAAAAAGCCAAATATCAAAAAGGCATCTGACTATGTATAGAGAGAGTAACATGGAAATATGCATTACCATATATAGAATAGGTAGCCAATGGGAATTTGCTGTATGACTCAGGGACCTGAAACCACGGCTCAGTAACAACCTAGAGGGGCAGGATGTGGAGGGAGGTGGGAGGGATGTTCAAGTGGGAGCGAACATGGTAAACCTATGACTAATTCATGTTGGTGTTTGGTAGAAACCAACCCCATGCTGTAAAGCAATTATCCTTCGATTATAAATTTTAGAAAGGCATCTGACTACTGAGTAGAGGAGGGATGGAAGCTACAGCATCACCTGGGAGCCTACTGCATTGCAGCAAACGACAGGACTGGACTCACATGGAGATAGGGAGAAAAGGAGGATTCCTCATCTGGGGAACAAACTCTGCAGGGTTTGGTGATGACTGTGAGCAAGTGAGGAAAGAAGTGATTGAGAGATGACCCCAATAACCTCAGATATGCAGATGGCACCACCCTTATGGCAGAAAGTGAAGAGGAGCTAAAAAGCCTCTTGATGAAAGTGAAAGTGGAGAGTGAAAAAGTTGGCTTAAAGCTCAGCATTCA
>NW_024070202.1:113077987-113187020 GCF_014754425.2 Oryx dammah
GATAGAAAAGGTTGTAACACTGGGAAGGGTCCAGGCTGCAGGCTACATATAAATGGCACTCAGAGCGATAATTCACTGAATAGAGGAGGGAAGGGCACCCAGAACCAGTGCCAAGGAAGCACCTGAAGCACTTACATCTGTGTAAAGAAGTCTGGCAGTCTGAAAATGAGACTGAGAGCAGAATTAAGAAGTATTGAGAAAGAGAGGGGAGATCGAGTAGCAAGTTTATGAAGAAAGGGAAGGTGTTGTTTACAGGAGG
This sequence comes from Oryx dammah, assembly GCF_014754425.2. NCBI lineage: Eukaryota > Metazoa > Chordata > Mammalia > Artiodactyla > Bovidae > Oryx > Oryx dammah. Next base: position 113,078,247 of record NW_024070202.1, read on the forward strand.
TCGATGTTTCCAGTTTGTTCTGCATTTCCCTGACATAACATAGTTCTGCCTCTCTATTCCCAGGAATCCAAACCACAATGGCAGCCCAGTACCTCAGCGAACCCAGGAGCAGCCACGGTGAGAGGCTGCTTGGGGAGGGCAGCCAGGCTTGGGGGGAGGGCTGGGACTCTCCTGCCCTGCCATCCAGCCAACCTGTGCAAGAGCAAAACGTCTTCAACCACATTTCTCAGTTTCCCCTCATTTGCTCTGCTCTCTCATTCTCTCCACCCTCTCTGCATCCTCCTTGTGATGTAGCTTAACAGCGAGCAGGAGGAGAGTTCCAATACCCTGACTGCTCCCGGGCTTGAGGAGGTTTCTTACTTGCTACTTCCTGCCATGTGGGCATGTGGATCAGGGGTTGTGGCCTCCCAGATGGTTTCTCTGCCCCTCTATTCAGCCTGAGAGGACTGGGAAGGAGGAACGGGGGGTGATCAATGCCTCATTCAGGCCCCTAATTTCCCTGCTCCCAGAGGTCTCCCTCTAAGCAACAAACTCAATAGACTGATCACTCCATTTCTCATATAACCTCCCTCTACCCCTTTGTCCTAGGAATAGATCCTATCATTTGAGCTTTCGCTGGTTTAGCAAATCACTCTGCAATTTAGGAACTTAAAACAGCAACCATTTAGTTGGCTCTTAATTTTGAGGGTCACTTGGGCTGTGCTTGGGTCCGGACCAACCTGGCTAACCTCAGCCAGACTGACTCATGTGTGGGTGCTTGGCTGGTGGTTCAGGATGCAACACAATAATCTTGGATAGCCTCTCAGACGTGCCTGGTGGTCAGCAAATTCTGTGTCAACCAGGCAGACAGGGATAAGAGGGCCTTGTGTCCCTCATCAAGTAGGCTAGTCCAGGGCAGGTGTAGGGTTCCAAAAATCAGAAAGAGAAGGCAAAGCACAATGTGTCAATGCTTTTGGATTCTCTGCTTAACCATGTTTTCATGATCCTATGATCCAAGTCACAAGGCCCAGTCAGACTGAAGGGTTGGAGAAACAGACTCAGCATCCTGATGAGAGGAGCTGAGAATCCACCTTCCCAAGAGGCACGAGTGCAGAGATGGACTCCTTCATGGCTATGGCGGCCATCTTCAGAGGTGACCATCCATTCGTTATCAGCATCAGCCAATGGTTTCAGTGTTGGCACTTGCTTTGGTGCCTTTTCACTGCCGGGCCATGAATTTCCTACAGCCTGTCTCTAAGGCAAGCCAATGCCCTGGGATCTCCTTAGGTTGGAGTTTCTATTGTGAGGGTAACTATTAAGAATACTCTGAATTCATATGTACATTTTTTCTTAGATAAATCTTAGCCATCCCATATCCAGTGTTTGCAGCATTGGGAAATTTACTTCTTTTATCCCAGGATTCTGGTTCTGAAATGGGGAAAACTCTGCCTTAGGGATTCAGGGAGCAGCAAACACTTCATCAGAAAGTGTGTGGGAGATGGAGATTAACTACAGATTTTTGTGGACATCACAGGAGGGGTTTCTGCAAGTTCCTGGCCCTATTTGACTGATATTTTTTCAAGGTTAGCCCACCTCATAGAATAGACTGAAAGAGACAAAGCAGAAGTGGAGACACCTGTTAGGAGACTGCTGAGGCAGGGGTGGTGATGGAATCTGGACTGGAATGATGATCTTCAAACCAGAGACAGGTGAACAGATTTGGAGCCAAGAGAACATGCTGATGGGCTGGGTCTGGAAAGTGGGGAAAGAGGGGAGTCAAGGGTGACTCCTAGCTTTCCAGTCTGAGGACCTGGGTGAATGGTGATGGCTCTGAAAATAAACTGGAGTTGGTAACAGTGTCTATAATGTTGTACATAGGATAATGTAGGCATTGTCTCAAAGCAGAAATGGGTAAATATAACATAGAATTCCTCGTGCAGGAATCAGACCCTTAAGTTCAAGGGCCCACGAGCAAAGTCTGCCTTCTTGGAAAAACAAGCTTTCACATGTGATTTTCAATTGCCTTCCCTCTGGTCCTGGCTCCATTCCTGACAAATCCAGAGGACTTTGACTTTATAGACACATTGCAGAGATATGCAGAGACTTGCGGAATACCAGCACAGAAAGAGCTGGTAGATGATTTGGTGTTTAAATTCAGGTTTCAATTGCTGTGCTCTACTGCTCTGATATTAACTTTCAACTTTCCTAGGAAGTCGAATATGCACAGTCAATTTTGTGTTACCTCCTATCTTATGAAGAACAGCTACTGGTAGCAACTCAGAGTCCTCTTCTTAATCACATTGTTTCCTCCTCTATGAGCTGTTTGCTTCCACAAGGTCAGAGTAAGAGCTGAAAGGGATCCTGAAAAATACCTGTTGTTATTCCTGTTCAGCTGCTAAGTCATGCCCATGGAGTGCAGCTTGCCAGGTTCCTCTGTCCTCCACTCTCTCCTGGAGTTTGCTCAAATTCATTGATTTGGTGATGCTGTCCAGCCACTTTATCCTCTACCACCCCCTTCTCCTTTTGCCTTCAACCTTTCCCAGTATCAGAATCTTTTCCAGTGAGTCTGCTCTTTGCATCAGGTGTCCAAAGTATTGGAGCTTCAGCTACAGCATCAGTCCTTCCGATGAATATTCAGGGTTGAATATTTATTCAGTGGGTGGGAGCCTTGCAGGGGAGACAGTTGAAGTTCATTCTAACACCAGGTCTTCTGTTTCCTGATGTTCCAGGGCTTGCAAACTCCGGAGATTCCCAGCTGAGACTTGTCTTAGTGGGTAAGACTGGGGCAGGAAAAAGTGCAACAGGAAACAGCATCCTCAGAGAGAAAGTGTTTCTGTCTAGCTTTTCGTCTGTATCCATCACCAAGCACTGTAAGAAAGGAAGCAGCACCTGGAAGGGGAGAGAGGTTGTCGTCGTGGACACACCTGGCCTCTTTGACACGGAGACCCCAGATGCTGAGACTGTCAAGGAGATTACCCGCTGCATGGTGCTGACCTCCCCTGGGCCTCATGCTCTGCTCCTGGTCATCCCACTGGGCCGTTACACATTGGAAGACCAGAAAGCCACAGAGAAGATCCTGACGATGTTTGGAGAGAGAGCTAGGGAACACATGATTCTCTTATTCACCCGGAAAGATGACTTAGAAGGCATGGATTTCCATGATTACTTGAAGCATGCTCCTAGAGCCATCCAAGAGCTGATTTGCAAGTTCAGAGGTCGCTACTGTGTTTTCAACAACAAGGCCACAGGAGCTGAGCAGGAGGACCAGAGGGAGCAGCTGCTGGCCCTGGTCCAGGATGTGGTGGACAAGTGCAAGGGTAGATACTACACGAATAGCCTGTATCAGAAGACTGAGGAGGAGATTCAGAAAGAAACCCAAGTGTTACAAGAATATTACAGAGCAGAGCTTGAGAGAGTGAAAGCTCAGATAAAACAGGAGTTCAAAGAGGAAATCAGAAAGCTGAAGGATGAACTAGAACAGCAAAAGCAGAAGGTGGAAATGGAAAGGCAATTGGCAGAAAGGGAAGCATACTGGGTTTCAAGGCAGCGAACAGCCAGAGATGATGTTTTGAGTCAGAATAAGATACTTGAAATCATCCTTAATGGGTTACGAGTTTTTTCCTCTCTGTTTAAGGATTAAACCTCATGAAAATTTGTCTATATTTCCTGCATATTTTCGGGTGTCCTGCCCTATGTAACTCAGAGCATTCTCCTTTTGCTCTGAGACTCTCAGGCCTAAGGAGAGTAAGTTCACTATTGATAATTGGTATATGTTTGATTGATTTACCAGGAAAGGGATAAATTCTCAACTTGTGAAACTCTGAAGCAGAAAGTATTGATGCTCCCTATTTGTGAATTCTTTCTCAGAGACACCAAGACAGGGAATGCAGGAGACCAAAGAAGATGACCCCGAGCTTCCTCTCTTTATCCCTAGAAAAGATTTCTCCTCTAGATTCTTTCTAGATTGGTGGCTGATCTTCCCCTACAGTTTTTCTCACTTATTTTGTCTTTAGACAGCGCTGATCATCTTACCCTTATAGTTTATTAGAAAGATCGATTCTTTTCATTAGTTAAGCTTACAGAAGGAGGTACTGATAGAAATCCTTCTAGATGAATGAAAATTTGTTCACTTATAATTTTACTGAAGGCCTCAAAGTGTTCCTTATCAACTGACCATTATGAACAAAGAGTTCTCTGGCAAATAGATTTTTCAGAACTTAACTACTTGAAATGCCAAAAGTCCCAAAAGATATTCAACAGATAAGAGAATAATGCTTGGTGTATTCAGATGTATCTGTAGGAAATCTTTGACCAACAACAACCAGTTTGCTGAATAACCAGTTCTCTCCTTTTCCTGTGAAACTAACAGCTGCCCCATGCAGATGAATTATTTGCTTATTGTTATTTTAATAAAACTTTTCTGTTCTCTCATATTTGTGCAAATTGAATCCCCCCCCCCCGGCTTGGAGAGCACCACTACTCCTTCTAAGAACACAGGGATGAATTCAGTTTTTTTGTAAAAGTTCAAGATGATTTTGGTGTAGACTTGGTCCACCCTCCAGACATCTCCCCTCACCTTTTTCCCCCGGAATATTTGAGCCACATTCTCAACCCCTCTGTCAGTCAAAGTCTACATTCTCCTTGGATTCATCTGTTGTGTTGGTAGAAATTATGTGTAACCAAGGTTTCTGAGACCACTGTGGCTTTCCTGCTACAAAAATTCTTTTAAATCTATGGATAAAATAGAGACATCCCTGTCCCTTTTCTCCTCTTCCAATGGGTCCTCTTCACCTAGTAATTGTAGGCTTTCCCCAAGCACATTTCCATGTTCTTCCAACATGGTCTGGAGGTCACATGTGACCTATGCCAACTCTCCTTGCTTGGTCATCTTAAAATCATCTTCTCCATGCCCTCACCCATTCTGTGCAAAAGAGGGACATGTGCCTTGCCCTGACTTCCCCCAAACACACAGGACTATACCTTTAACACAGCTGCTATCTATCTGTAGCTGCCTCACTTTGCTGTACAGTAGAAACTAACATACTATTGGAAAGAAACTATTGCTGTTGTTCAGTCGCTAAAGTGAAGTGAAGTCACTCAGTTGTGTCCGACCTTTTGCTACCCCATGGACTATAGCCTACCATGCTCCTTTGTCCATGGGATTTTCCAGGCAAGAGTACTGGAGTGGGTCACCATGTTCTTCTCCAGAGGATCTTCTTGACCCAGGGATTGAACCCAGGTCTCCCCCACAGTAGGCAGACACTTTACCATCTGAGCCACCAGGGAACTTAGCAAAGGCTCAAAGATATGAGAAGCACCTGGCAAAGAAGCACAGGACTCCAGCAGAGGTGATCACTCTGAGTGGACAGATTCTGTTTCACTCTGCAGAATGTGGGAGGACTTGGTCTCTACAGTTTTCATCATCAGTGTCTCAATCAAAATTGTTAGGTGTGAATTTAACATGCTATTGTATTACAACTTTATTGTATTATAATAAATACAATATTGCATTATTAGTAATGTAATATTATAATGTAAATTATAAGAAATTGTTAATTAATAATGTAATATTGTATTTATTATATTAAAACTTGTGTTGTATTGTATTACAACACAAGCAAATATTCAACCAAAGAACCACACATACCCCTCAAAGAAAATTAAATTCAGGCTTAAGATGAAAAAAGAAAACAAGCTAGCTGCAGTGGTAATTTTCAGTATAAATAAATTCAGTTATTCTTATTCTTGCATCCCAGGTTAATGCTGTAGATGAGACAAAGAAAATCATTCTGCTATTTATTTCCCATCTCATTACTTTAATCGTTTCATCAAAATAATGTGAACACAGGTACATGAATACTTGTTTTGTAATAAGAACGTGCAGTTTAAATGTCCCTGAGACACATCCAAGAATGGATTGAAATATATTCAATGTAATTATTCGCCATACTTTAGCACTCACTTTTTTGAGATTGGAATGAAAACTGACCTTTCCCAATCCTGTGGCGATTGCTGAGTTTTCCAGATTTGCTGGCACACTGAGTGCAGCACATTAACAGCATCATCTTTCAGAATTTTAAAGAGTTTGGCCAGAATTTTATCACCTCCACTAGCTTTACTAATTACCAAGGATTTGGCTCCCTTCCCTGATACTTAAGGAATGTGACTTTTAAAAAAGATATGCATGATATATATACACATATATAATAAATGTATAATAATATTTACAATTTTCCATGCTGGGTTTACAAAAAGCAGAGGAACCAGATATCAAATTGCCAACATCCATTGGATCAGAGAAAACAAGGGAATTCAAGAAAAACATCTAATTCTGCTTCATTGACTATGGTGAAGACTTTGACTGTGTGGATCACAACAAACTGTGATCTTCAAGAGTTGGGAATACCAGACATCCTCACCTGTCTCCTGAGAAATCTGTTTGCAGGTCAAGAAGCAGCAGTTAGAACCTTGCATGGAACAACAGACTGGTTCAAAATTGGGAAACGAGTACAACAAGGCTGTATACTGTCACCCTGTTTACTTTACTTTTATGTGGAGAACATCATGAGAAATGCTGGGCTGGATGAAGCACAAGCTGTAATCAAGATTGCCAAGAATATATCAATCACCTCAGATATGCAGATGATGCCACCCTTATGCCAGAAATCAAAGAGGAACTAAACAGCCTCTTGATGAGAGTAAAAGAGGAGAGTGAAAAAGCTGGCTTAAAATTCAACATTCAAAAAACAAAGATCATGGCATCTGGTCCCATCACTTCATCACAAGTAGAAAGGGAAAAAGTAGAAACAGTGACACATTTTCTTTTCTTGGTCTCCAAAATTACTGTGGATGATGACTGCAGCCATGAAATTAGAAGATGCTTGCTCCACGGAAGGAAAGGTATGACAAATCTAGACAGTGTATTAAACAGCAAAGCTATCGCTTTGCCAACAAAGGTCTGTATAGAGAAAGCTGTGAGTTTTCCAGTAGTCATGTATGGATGTGAGAGTTGGACTGTAAAGAAGGCTGATCACAAAAGAATTGATGCTTTTGGACTGTGGTGTTGGAGAAGACTCTTGAGAGACCCTTGGGCTACACAGAGATCACATCAGTCAAACCTAAAGGAAAACAGCCTGAATATTCTTTGGAAGGACTGATGCTGAAGCTGAAACTCCAATACTTTGGCCACCTGTTGCGAAGAACTGACTCATTAGAAAAGAGCCTGTTGCTGGGAAAGATTGAAGGCAGGAGGAGAAGGGAATAACAAAGGATGAGATGGTTGCATGGCATCACTCACTCAATGGACATGAGTTTGAGCAAGCTCCAGGAAAAGGTGAAGGACAGGGAAGCCTGGTGTGCTGCAGTCCATGGGGTGCAAAGAGTTGGACATGACTGAACAACTATACTCACACACACACACATACACATATGTGTTTAGTCGCTCAGTCATGTCCAGCTCATTGGGACCCCATGGATCGTAGCCCACCAGGCTCCTCTGTCCATGAGGATTATCCAGGCAAGAATACTGATGTGGGTGGCCATGCCCCTCTCCAATATACACAAAAACACATATATCAATATAGATAGATAGATAGATAATATATGTATATTATTAATGCAGCAGAAGAGTCTCCCACTCCAGTGTCTGTCTTTTTTTTTTTTTTTTTTTTTTACCAATTTACTGATGCTGTGTAGTAAGTCATTTCCAGACAATAAAAAAGGCATTCAGCCTGGTCAGCTCAGCTCAGTTGCTCAGTCATGTCCAACTCTTTGCGATCACATGGACTGCAGCATATCAGCCTTCCCTGTCCATCACCAACCTCTGAAGTTTGCTTAAACTCATGTCCATCGAGTCAGTGATGCCATCCAACCACCTCATCCTCTTCTGTCTTCTTCTCCTGCGTTCAATCTTTCCCTGCAACAGGGTCTTTTCCAATGAGTCAGTTCTTCACATCAGATGGCCAAAGTATTGGAGTTTCAGCTTCACCTTCAGGCCTTCCAATGAATATTCAGCACTGATTTCCTTTAGGATGGACTGGTTGGATCTTCTTGCAGTCAAAGAGACTCTCAAGAGTCTTCTCCAACACCGTAGTTCAAAAACATCAATTCTTCAGCACTCAGCTTTCTTTACAGTCCAATTCTCACGTCCATACATGACTACTGGAAAAACCAAAGCTTTCACTAGATGAACCTTTGACGACAAAGTAATGTCTCTGCTTTCTAATATGCTGTCCAGGTTGGTCATAGCTTTTCTTCCAAGGAGTAAGCATCTCTTAATCTCATGGCTGCAGTCACCATCTGCAGTGATTTTGGAGCCCAAAAATAAAATCGTCACTGGTTCCATTGTTTCCCCATCTATTTGCCATGAAGTGATAGGACTGGAAACCATGATCTTAGTTTTCTGAATGTTAAGTTTTAGGCCAACTTTTTCACTCTCCTCTTTCACTTTCAACAAGAGGCTCTTTAGTTCTTCTTCACTTTCTGCCATAAGGGTGGTGTCATCTGGATATCTGAGGTTATTGATATTTCTCCTGGCAATCTTGACTCCAGCTGTGTTTCATCCAGCCCAGCATTTCTCATGATGTGCATTGCATAGAAGTTAAATAAGCACGGTGACAGTATATAGCCTTGACATACTCCTTTTCCTATTTGGAACCAGTCTATTGTTCCAGTTCTAACTGTTGCTTCCTGACCTGCATACAGGTTTCTCAAGAGGCAGGTCAGGTGGTCTTGTATTCCCATTTCTTGAAGTATTTCCCACAGTTTGTTGTGATCCACACAATCAAAGGCTTTGGTGTAGTCAATAGGGTAGAAGTAGATGTTTTTCTGGAACCCTCTTGCTTTTTTGATGATCCGATGGATGTTGGCAATTTGATTTCTGCTTCCTCTGCCTTTTCTAAAACCAGCTTGAACATCTGTAAGTTCACAGTTCACATACCATTGAAGCCTCGCTTGGAGGATTTTGAGCATTATTTTACTAGTGTGTGAGATGAGTACAATTGTGCAGTAGTTTCAGCATTCTTTGGCATTGCCTCTCTTTGGGATTGGGATGAAAATTGACCTTTTCCAATCTTGTGGCCAATGCTGAGTTTTCAAAATTTGCTGGCATATTGAGTGCAGCACTTTCAAAGCATCATCTTTTAGGATTTGAAATAGCTCAACTGGAATCCCATCACTTCCAAAGCAAAAATACCCAATTGTGGATGTGACTGGTGATGCAAGTAAAGTCCAATGCTGTAAAGAGCAATATTGCATAGGAACATAGACTGTTAGATCCAGAATCAAGGCAAATTAGAAGTGTTCAAACAGGAGATCACAACAGTGAACATTGACATTTTAGGAATCAGAGAACTAAAATGGACTGGAATGGGTGAATTTAACTCAGATGACCATTATATCTACTACTGTGGACAATAATTCCTTATAAGAAATGCAGTAGCCATCATAGGATTGAAAAAATGAGTCTGAAATGCAGTACTTGGATGCCATCTCGAAAATGACAGAATGATCTCTGTTTGTTTCCTTAGCAAACCATTCAATATCACAGTAACCCAAGTCTATGCCCTGACCAGTAACTGAAGAAGCTGAAGTTGAATGGTTCTATGAAGGCCTACAAGACCTTCTAGAATTAACACCCCAAAAAGATGTCCTTTTCATTATAGGGGACTAGAATGCAAAAGCAGGAAGTCAAAAGATACCTGGAGTAACAGGCAAATTTGGCCTTGGAGTACAGAATGAAGCAGGTCAAAGATTAACAGAGTTGTTCCAAGAGTACACACTGGTCATCGTAAACACCCTCTTCCAACAACACAAGAGAAGACTCTACACATGGACATCACCAGATGGTCAATACTGAAATCAGATTGATTATATTCTTGGCAACCAAAGATGGAGAAGCTGAAAGAGAGAAGCAAGACACGGAGCTGACTGTGGCTCAGATCATGAACTCCTTATTGCCAAATTCAGGCTTAAATTGAAGAAAGTAGGGGAAACCACTAGACCATTCAGGAAGGTAAAGTAGTTCTTTAAGTCCTAGGGTGCCAGTTAGTAGAACGAGAACTGTAGAACTGGAAGCTCTCTAGAGAAGATGGTGTCCAACCCCCTCATTTTGTAGCTCAGGTGACAGAGGCTTAAAGCAGTCGAGACTTGCACAAGCACGGTTGGTTCTGCCTTCTTACTGTAACCTCTGGCAAGTCCTTAACCACACCTGGATTTCTGCTCCCTCCTCTGTAAAATGCACTGGTGATCATCACAGCTAACAACTTCCAGATGCTTCCTGTGTGACAGACACTGTCCTGAGTACTTTAAGCACCTTTTCTAATTCTCCCAACTTTCCAGAAATTATTTATGATTGATTACCTTCTATTACAGAAGGAAATATAAAAACATAGAAAGCTTAAATAACTTGCCCGAGATAAGACAATTAGGAAATTTTGCAAAGCTGATCTAGTAACCCAGGAAGAACTGCCTCCCAAATCCTCAAATTCTCATTCTTAGATTTCTTCTAAGAAAACCGGTTCTGCTCTTGAGCATCACGGGGAAGAGTAGCCCATGTGACATATGCTGAGAGCAGTAGTGCCCATTGCCTCCCAGGGTAGAAGACAGACAGATTAATACTATGCACTGTGATTAGTACAATAGAAGAAGGAAGCTTATTTCCTTCTCTCAAGAGTTTTGGAAGTTTGTGCCTGTTCATCATTTTATTGACATTGATTGGTTGTTTGCACTGGCTGGTAGGTTTTATACTAGACACTGAGAATCTAGAGATAAGGAAAACAAAGTCCCTTTTGAGACTGACTTCATTCACTTAGCATAATGATTTGGGGAGTCATTCAAGTTGTATGTGCCAAGAGCTTGTTCTCCTTTATTGCTGAGTAGTGTTCCATCTTACTGATGTATCCCAGCTTCTCACTTCTCCTCCACTTATGATGCAGAAGGTGCCGTGGTCCAGGCGCGGGTTGGAAAAGAATTTCCAGACATGAGACAGAATGAAAGGGAAATAAAGTTTATTAGAGTGGGAGACACTGTTACAACAGCAGGCCAGCTCGAGGGAGAACTGATGTTAAACAGGGGTCCTTAGTCTGCTTTTATACCCAGAGTGCAAGGAGTGGGATAGGGGTCTTGTGGGTCATTTGCTGACTGGATGAGTCACGTATACTGGGTTGGGGGGAAGAGTAAGGCAAATGCCTTCTCCCTATGGGGTAGGAAGGGAGACAGGTTATACTGGCCAGGAGGACCTGAAATCCATTAATAGTTACAACACAGGGGAGGGAAGGATGATAAGGGTCTGGTTTTCTGTTCCTGCATTCCAAGACCCGCCTTGGTTTTATCTGCTCTGTTGTCCTTGGGTCACCACAGAAAGCTCAGCTTCTCTGTACACCAACACTGAGTCAAATCTTGGAGACAGAGTTTTGGGTAGAAAAGGAGCGTTTCATTGCTTTGCCAGGCAAAAGGGGACACAGTGGGCTCATGCCTTCAAAGCCCTCCATCCCCACTTGGGGAAGAAGTTTTATTGTCCAAAGAGGGCATGATCAGCTCTTGAATGGTCTTCTGATGGGTTGGTGGTGAGGTAAGCAAGAGTCAGCATCATCGTCCTTCAGGTCAAACTGGTCTAGGGTCTACAAGCTGTGGGAAGCATACCATGGTTAACTGTTAACTTCTGCCACCAAGAGTGGTTTCAGTATCTGTAAACAAACACAAAGGCGTTACTGTGTGTATCCTTTGATGGGGAAGTAAGACCTTACCCCAAGGCTCCTCTTGACTATTTCTCTGGTTTCCCAATTCCCTCCTTGCCTAATTGACAACTGCTTCAATCTGCCCACTGGAGCTCAGGGAAGGTCATGGAGGCTGAGTGAAGGCTGTTTCCTGTGATCAGAGAAAGAGAGGACACAAAGGCCTTGGGCCCAGGAGTCCCACAGGGCCATGGAGGCCTCCATGTATTCTTATGCCCCTAATTGATTGCTCTTTGTTTGCTAAAACCTCCATTATACCGTTGAATAGTAGTGCATGGGAACGCTTGATTTCTTCCTGGAAATGTCTTCATTTGTGCATGTGTGTGTCCGCTCAGTTGTGTCAGACTCTTTGAAACCCTATGGACTGCAGCCCACCAGGCTTCTCTGTCCATGGAATTTTCCAAGCAAGCACACTTGGGTGGGTTGTCATTTCCTACTCCAAAGGATCTTCCCAACCAGATATCACACCCACCCTGAGTGTTTCCCAATTAGGCAAGTAAGATAGCAGCTGAACTACAGCAGGGTATTACAAGTATTTGTGTTTGTGTGTGGTGTGTAATCATATTAAGCGAGTATCCCCCAATCACTATTTTCTTGGGGGGTTTATCATGAATGGCTATTGAATTTTATTAAAGACTTTTAAAAAATCATCCATGAAAATAATTGAGTGAATGACATTAACAGATTTCCCAATATTCAACCAACCTCTTTGTTTTCTATCCCTCTTGGTCATGAAGTATCACATTCTTAATGGTGGTGTTGGCACCTATTTGCTAATACATTAAGTTTTATCTTTTGTACTTGTACTTGCTTTTAATTTACCTTACTTTACTTTTTGCAGGTTTTCTTTTTTAAGTGAGAATTTATTTTCTTTCTTTTGAAAGTGAAAGTGAAAGTAGGTCACTTGTATCCAACTCTTTGCAACCCCATGGACTGTATAGTCCATGGAATTCTCCAGGCCAGAATACTGAAGTAGATAGCCTTTCCCTTCTCCAGGGCATTTTCCCAACCCAGGGATTGAACCCAGGTCTCCCAACATTGCAGGCAGATTCTTTACCAGCTGAGCCACCATGGAAGCCCTTTCTTTCTTTTACTTTTATTGAAAAAGCTTTTGGTGCAATGCATTTTACTCTGGTCACTTCTTTCAATGAAGCCTACAGCTTCTGATATTTAGTGTTTTCATTATTATGATCTTTAAGAAATTCTAAAGAGTCAGTTTGTATTTTTGTTTTCAACCAGAGTTATTTAATACAATGTGCCATTTTAGTTTCCAGATGGAAGCACATTTTCCTAGAAGTAATTTCTTCTTTTGTCCATTATGATCAGAAAAGGAAGAAGAATAAAGAGCCTCTTGATGAAAAGTGAAAGAAAAGTGTGAAAAAGTTGGCTTAAAACTTAACCTTCAAAAAACTAAGATCATGGCAACCAGTCCCATCACTTCATGGCAAATAGGTGGGGAAACAGTGACAGACATTATTTTGGGGGGCTTCAAAATCGCTGCAGATGGTGACTGCAGCCATGAAATTAAGAGATGCTTGCTCCTTGGAAGAAAAGTTATGACCAACGTAGACAGCATATTAAAAAGCAGAGACATTACTTTGTCAACAAAGGTCCATCTAGTCAAAGCTCTGGTTTTTCCAGTAGTCATGTATGGATGTGAGATTAGGACTATAAAGAAAGCTGAGTGCCGAAGAATTGATGCTTTTGTATTTGGTGTTGGAGAAGACTCTTGAGAGTCTCTTGGATTACAAGAAGATCAAACCAGTCCATCCTAAAGGAAATCAGTCCTGAATATTCATTGGAAGGCCTGAAGCTGAAGCTGAAACTCCAATATTTTGGTCACCTGATGCAAAGAATTGACTCATTTGAAAAGACTCTGATGCTGGGAAAGATTGAAGGCAGGAGGAAAAAGGGACCACAGAGAATGAGATGGTTAGATAGCATCATCGACTCAATGGACATGAGTTTGAGCAAACTTCAGGAGTTGGTGATGGATAGGGAAGCCTGGCATGCTGCAGTCCATGGGATTGCAAAGAGTAGGACATGACTGAGCAACTGAACTGAACTGAACTTTTCTTAAGCTTCATATTATTGATATAGGATTTATGATAAAAGATAATGAGATGGGAAAATGTTGTTTAGGTTTAATTCTTCTTGAGGTAATAGTTGCCTTTACAGACCTAAAGTTTTGAACAAGTGTATGGAAATGAGTCCTCTGAGACTATAAGTCAGTCACTCCCTGTGGAACAATTTCGAATCCACTGGAAATGGCCTCTGTGGCAAAATTAAACATATACTATGTTTAGGGAATAGAGAGAAAAAGTATATGTTTCCATTGTCTCAAATTTCATAATCTTTCCTAGGTCTTATCCATTATTTCCAGAGAAAACACAGAATTAAATGTTTGTTCTCATGTAAAAACCAGTCCAATCTGATGTATTAAAGAGCCCCTTTAGGGACTTCCCTCGTTGTCCAGTTGATAAGACTTCGCCTTCCAATGCAGGTGGTGGGGGTTTGATCCCTGGCTGGGGAGCTAAAGATCCCACATGACTTGCAGCCAAAAAACCAAAACATGTAACAAATTCAGTAAAGACTTAAGGAAGGAAAAAAAAAAGAAATGGCCCCTTTAGATACAGTTCAGTCTCCATGTAGGTGACTCAGACAGTTTCTGCAACCATTGTATTGATTTCCTCCCATGGGCTTTCGATACCTTACTGGACACTGGTTTGTGGAGAAAGATGGAGCTCTCCAGGCTCCCCTGGTGCTGCCGGTGGTAAAGAGTCTGCCTGTCAATGCAGGAGATACAGATTCGATCCCTGGGTTGGGAAGATTCCCTGGAGAAGGAAATGGAAACCCACTTCAGTATTCTTACCTGGGAAATTCCACGGACGGAGGGCTACAGTCCATGAGTCACAAAGAGTCGGACACAACTGAACACACACACATGCACGTGCATGTGGGGTCTCCAGCCTCAGCCTCTGTCTCCTCTACTTGCTGGGTGATGTCTCATGTCTGTCAAGCCTCTGAAGGCCTGCTATCCCCAACAGGAAAGTCCACAAGCTGGTGTAAAGGCACCAGGTGAGTTGATTTCCCACTCCAGGCAGTGCCCTTTCAGGGGCTCCTCAACTGACTTGACCACAGCTCCAGATGGTCTACGTTCTCTGTGGCTGGTCAGGCAGTGGCTCTCATTCAGCCCTGGAATATCAGCTAGAGGGGGATATTTCATGTGGTTGCAGGAAATACAACTTTGTTAAAGTAGCTTAACAAAGGGTTCAATTTTGATACAAGGAGTTTACAGCTGGTACTCCAGGGCTGATGGAACTATCCAAAGAACTTGATTTTTTTCTTCCACCCATTATGGTATCTTTTGTCCTCAGAATGGCAAGATGGCTGCTTCAGCTTCAGCCTCAGGTCAGAACTGCAGGCAGAAAGAACAGACACAAGAAGGAAGACAGGATGGCACTTCTACTGCAAAAGCAAAGCCAACCCACAGGGCTTCTTCTACCACCTCTTGGTCATATGCTTACCCTAGCTATGAGAAACACAGTACAACTCAGTATTTCACATGGGTCTGTTGCTGTGATAAGCAAAATTGTAGTTTTGTTAGCAATGAGGAGGGGACAAATGCTAGTGAGCTGATGACTAGCAGCACCTGCCATATGGGCTGTGGTGAATTTGCCGGACACTTCTCACTCTAGAGAGACCTCATTCTCAATGGTATGGTGAATTCTTTTCACAATTCCCAACCAAAGTTTCCTACAGTCCTAAACTCTTCCTCATTCTACACATGAACCAAGGAAGGGTCAAGAAAATAGAACCTCAGTGCCTGAGTCTGGTTCCAAAAAATACAGTCTTGTAACATACTAAATATCCTACAGATAAACTTTGGAATAAACTACAAAGAACAAATACTAGAAAGTACTGGGGAGCCACCAAAGCAGATGGAAACAGAAAGTATTTCCATCCTTGAAACAAGAACCACATAAGGTGACACCCATGTTTGAAAATTTTTTCCAGAGGGCAATCCCTAAACCACAATGCAAGAAGTGACCAGAACTTCACTATCTAATATACCTCTTGTTTCCTGAACCTGGAGAGAAAAGCTTAGGACCACATCTGATTGTTTTATTCCTCTCCCTTCCTGCTTCCTTTCCCCTAGAAGAGGAGAGACTGTTCTCAACTCTAATTAGCTGGACTTCTATTGTGTAAGATGTTATTGTCTAGTGGCTAAACATTTTTTGGAAAATTGGAGAAGTGATAGGATATGGACAATCCATTTTTTGACAAGGCTGTCATCTTTTGAAAAAATCTATTAATATTTTTTAAAATAGTGGAAACTGATTATTCAGATTTTTCCATATTTTGTGAAGCATTAGCATGCATCATTGAAACAGCAAGAGAGTTCCAGAAAAATATCTATTTCTGCTTTATTGACTATGCCAAAGGCTTTGACTATGTGGATCACAATAAACTGTGGAAAATTCTGAAAGAGATGGGAACACCAGACCGCCTGACCTGCCTCTTGAGAAACTTCTATGCAGGTCAGGAAGCAACAGTTAGAACTGGACATGGAACAACAGACTGGTTCCAAATAGGAAAAGGAGTACATCAAGGCTGTATATTGTTACCCTGTTGATTTAACTTACATGCAGAGAGCATCATGAAAGACACTGGGCTGGAGGAAGCACAAGCTGGAATCAAGATTGCCGGGAGAAATATCAATAACCTCAGATATGCAGATGACACCACCCTTATGGCAGAAAGTGAAGAACTAAAGAGCCTCTTGTTGAAAGTGAAAGAGGAGAGTGAAAAAGTTGGTTTAAAGCTCAACATTCAGAAAATGAAGATCATGGCATCCAGTCCCATCACTTCATGGCAAATAGATGGGGAAACAGTGGAAACTGTGGCTGACATTATTTTTCTGGGCTCCAAAATCACTGCAGATGGTGATTGCAACAATGAAATTAAAAGATGCTTACTCCTAGGAAGGAAAGTCATGACCAACCTAAACAGCATATTAGAAAGCAGAGACATTACTTTGCCAACAAAGGTCTGTCTAGTCAAGGCTATGGTTTTTCCAGTGGTCATGTATGGATGTGAGAGTTTGACTGTAAAGAAAACTGAGCACCGAAGAACTGACGGTTTTGAACTGTGGTGTTAGAGAAGACTCTTGAGAGTCCCTTGGACTGCAAGGAGATCCAACCATTCCTTCCTAAAGGTGATCAGTCCTGGGTGTTATTGGAAGGACTGATGTTGAAGCTGAAGCGCCAACACTTTGGCCACCTGATGCAGAGAGCTGACTCATTTGAAAAGACCCTAATGCTGAGAAAGATTGAGGGCAGGAGGAGAAGGGGATGACAGAGGATGAGATAGTTGGATGGCATCACCAATTCAATGGACATGGTTTGGTTGGACTCCAGGAGTTGGTAATGGGCAGGGAGGCCTGGCGTGCTGCGGTTCATGGGGTCGCAGAGAGTCAGACACGACTGAGCCACTGAACTGAACTAAACTAAGCATGCATCAGAGTCACCTGGATGACTTGTTAACATACAAAGTTACTGAATGAGTAGACCTGAGAATCTGCACGCCTAACAGTTCCCTGGCATTGCCAATGTGGCTGGTTCTCGACAGTGATTTGAGAGTGATTGCACTGGAGCAAATACCCTGTGTCTGACAAAGAAAGGGATAGTGGCTTCAAATTTTTTGAAGGCATTTCTTCTGCTCCAAGTATTACCAGCTAGATTAAGGGTGCCAAAGACCCTTCTCCCCTCCAGGATTCTGAAGGAAAAGTATACATACAAAGAACTGAATCTAATAAAGCAAAACATCATATCATTACCCATATCCTAGGACTCCCTAGTAAAGATGAAGTGGAGATAAAACAGGGACCAGAAACCACAGTTAGAGTCCTCCTTCTCCTGGAAATGGAAGAGAGCCCAATTCAGTCCTGTTCAGTCACTCAGTCATGTCCAACTCTATGCAACCCCATGGACTGCAGCACAGCAGGCATCCCTGTCCATCACCAACACCCAGAACTTGCTCAAAATCATGTCCATTGAGTCAGTGATGCCATGGAACCATCTCATCCTCTGCCATCCCCTTCTCTTCCTGCCTTCAATCTTTCCCAGCATCAGGGTCTTTTCCAACGAGTCAGTTCTTCCCATCAGGTGGCCAAAGTATTGGAGTGTCTGCTTCAGCATCAGTCCTTCTGAGGAATATTCAGTACTGATCTTTAAGATGAACTGGTTGGATCTCCTTGCAGTCAAAGTGACTCTCAAGAGTCTTCTTCAACACCACAGTTCAAAAGCATCAGTTCTTCGGCACTCAAATTTCTTTATAGTCTGGCTCTCACATCCATACATGACTACTGCAAAAGCCATAGCTTTGACTAGACGGACTTTTGTCAGCAAAGTAATGTCTCTGCTTTTTAATATGCTGTCTGGATGGCATCACCGACTCAATAGACGTGAGTTTGAGTGAACTCTGGGAGTTGGTGATGGACAGGGAGGCCTGGTGTGCTGTGATTCATGGGGTCACAAAGAGTCGGACACGATTGAGTGACTGAACTGAAATGAACTGAACTAGGTTGGTCATAGCTTTTCTTCCAAGAAGCAAGCATCTCTTAATTTCATGGCTGCAGTCACCATCTGCAGTGATTTTGGAGCCCCAAAAATAAAGTCTGTCACTGTTCTCATTGTTTCACCATCTATTTGCCATGAAGTGATGGGACTGGATGCCATGATCTTCATTTTTTGAACGTTGAATTTTAAACCAGTTTTTTCACTCTCCTCTTTCACTTTCATCAAGAGGCTCTTTAGTTCCTCTTCACTTTCTGCTATAAGGGTGGTGTCATCTGCATATCTGAGGTTATTGATATTTCTCCCAGCAATCTTGAAGCAACAGTTAGAACTGGACATGGAACAACAGACTGGTTCCAAATTGAGAAAGGAATACGTCAAGGCTGTATATTGTCACCCTGCTTATTTAACTTATATGCAGGGTACATCATGTGAAATCCTGGGTGACTCAGTTCAGTTCAGTTCAGTCACTCAGTCGTGTCTGACACTTTGTGACCCCATGAATCACAGCACGCCAGGCCTCCCTGTCCATCACCAACTCCCGGAGTTCACTCAGACTCACGTCCATCGAGTCGGTGATGCCATCCAGCCATCTCATCCTCTGTCGTCCCCTTCTCCTCCTGCCCCCAATCCCTCCCAGCATCAGAGTCTTTTCCAATGAGTCAGCTCTTCGCATGAGGTGGCCAAAGTACTGGAGTTTCAGCCTCAGCACCAGTCTCTCCAAAGAAATCCCAGGGCTGATCTCCTTCAGAATGGACTGATTGGATCTCCTTGCAGTCCAAGGGACTCTCAAGAGTCTTCTCCAACACCACAGTTCAAAAGCATCAGTTCTTCGGCACTCACCTTTCTTCACAGTCCAACTCTCACATCTATACATGACCACTGGAAAAACCATAGCCTTGACTAGATGGAACTTTGTTGGCAAAGTAATGTCTCTGCTTTTCAATATGCTATCTAGGTTGGTCATAGATAGGTTTCTTCCAAGGAGTAAGCGTCTTTTAATTTCATGGCTGCAATCACCATCTGCAGTGGCAACTAAGCACAGCTAAATGAAGAGCTCGTGATGCAATCAGGCAAGAACTGAGCAAGTCAAATACCACATAGAGAAGAAAATAAAGACATACTCAAAGTGTTATGTCGATTGTGTCTAAAGTCACACTTCTTATGTAGCTCTAAAGAAAAAGACTTGCAATTTTTAAAACTTTAAGTCCACTAATCTTTGATATTATTTTAAAGGTCTTTTCTTCTCTGGGCAATTATTTGGTAGAAGGTCTTTCATGTTTTCTATACATTAGCATTTTTAGTTTTTTCTTTAAACATTTGCAAGAAGACTTTGCATAACCAAAGTAATAATATTTTTCATCATCTCTCCAACGGAAAATGTTTTTTTTCACACAATAATCCAAGTTGTTTTATAGCTGGTCCAAGTTGCAAGTCCTGAGTCTGTTAAAAGCCGTCCAGAGTGTTTTTTGTTGGCCATTCAATTCTGGCTTCCATTACTAGTTTTGCCAAGTCTGTTTTTGATGGCTAAAAGGAACCCTTTTATCAAACCCTGTATATATTTACTGAAAAGATCTCTAACACCTTTTGTTTCTTTTTTCTTGGTTTCACTGCACTGCAGCACACTGCAATTACCATTCATGGTGAATATTGTAAAACATCTTCCCGGCTCTTTTTCTCTCTCCTGTTCCAGTTTAGTACCTGCTTTGTCATCTCCATTCATTCTGCACCAATAGCATGCCTTCATTTTGAAGCTTAAATTTTCTCCATGCTTACTTTTAACTAAAACTTAATCGGAATCTATTATAAGTAAAATAATCATCAAGATTTAAATTTAATAACCAACTAAATGTAGCTCTGTGTCACTGTAACCCATGTTGTCTACACAAAGTGTTCATAAAAGTACTACAACACTCATTAGGAAGATTGTTTAAAGGGAAACAGTCTTCAGACATTGACTAAATCAGTGATGATGTGTTTATTATGTTCTGACACTAGAAACGGTAAATGTGCCCAAGGTTTACATTGCAATACAAGAATAATACATGATACAACAGTTAGAGTGAAGTGTATTTCTACCCAAACAACAGAACTGTGTTGAACAGTAAAATATTTTACCGTGTTTCAGTGTTTAAATTTAAATTAAAACAAATTATCATGAAATAAAAGTTCAGTTTCCCAGGTATAGCTATATTCCAAATTCCCAATAACCACATATGGCTAGTGTCTACCATACTGGATACTGAAATTTCTAGAAAATACTCAAATATTTGGAAATTAAATACATTCTCCTTAATATCCATGACAGATAAAAGATATCACAAAGAATTTGCAAAATATCATAAACTGAGTGATAGTGAAAAGAGAACACACAAAACATAATGAGATGCAGGTAAACATGTGTAGAGGGAAGTTTTATAACTTTCTACCTTTGTGTTAGAAAATAAGAACTTTTAATAGTTTAAAGGATATTGTCCATAGCATGTTGTAGAGACTCGGGATATTATTATGCTCTTCTGAAGGATCCTGGGTTTGCTCCAGCAGGCACTTAAATTACTGGTCGATGCCTTTGAACTTAACCTGGGAAGGCTTAATGTCGTTAGCAAGGAACTGTTCCAGTTTTGCTCTTTCAGGGCAAGTCCCTTAGTCCTGAGGTGATCTTTACTCCCACTAGTATTTCAGTGGACTACTTGGTAGACTAGAATCTAAAATTCTGTCTTTGCTGCTGAGGGCAACTGCTGAAATCTCTGACCAGTTTATTCATCCTTCCAAAATGTCTCTCCTGGACCCTTTAGAGACCGCAATTCCTGGGTCATCCAAAGACTTGAAGGGAGTTTTTATACAGAATTGCTCATGCTCCCACTCATGCCCCTCTGTGGGAGTTCTCCATCAATATCTACCCTCTCTGGCTGCCCCCAAACTCCATCCTCTTACGCTCAGGTCCCTGTGAATTTCTGCTTGAGCGACATCCCTGGATCAGCAGGATGGGGACCTGCTCTCAGGGGGAACCACATACATGTGACAGCCACGTGGCCCCTGAGTGAAGTGTCCAGTTCCCCACAGCCTCTCCCTGTACTGGGTCACTCTCAGTGTCTTCCAACAGTTGTTGAAAAACTCTCATTATTTTGAATTTTCCACAGAGTGTATGAAAGTTATTACAGGAGAATTCAGAGCTGGAAAACTTCCCTGAGATTTTTAGCCATTGCTTTGACCCACCAAGGAGGAAGCAGCCCATGGACTCACTGGTCACTTCGGACTCTCCAGATCTCTTTCATGCTTTGCTCCAGTGTAGGGGTTTTTTTTTGAGAATAATGAATTCCAAAGGTCACTATTTTCACAGCTTTGGCCAAGACAACCCCGTCTCCCCCACCTACCCATGACCTCATCCTCAGCACCTCTTTCTTTCTGGTACACAGACCATGGGATTTCCAGAATAAACGGACCACGCCTTCTCTGTTCTCTGATGCTCAGGGAGTGATGGTGTGAAGCAACAGCTCCCCTTCCTTCTGAAATGTCATGGGAGGGATTTTCCTTGATTTTTAGAAACAAAGGAGAGAAAACCCCACATTCCATAAAATTTTAAGAAATTCCTTTAGAATTTTTTTTTTAATTTTTATTTTTACTTTATTTTACTTTACAATACTGTATTGGTTTTGCCATACATTGACATGAATCCACCACGGGTGTACATGCGTTCCCAAACATGAACCCCCCTCCCACCTCCCTCCCCATAACATCTCTCTGGGTCATCCTCGTGCACCAGCCCCAAGCATCCTGTATCCTGCATCGGACATAGACTGGCAATTCATTTCTTACATGATAGTATACATGTTTCAATGCCATTCTCCCAAATCTTCCCACCCTCTCTCTCTCCCTCAGAGTCCAAAAGTCTGCTCTACACATCTGTGTCTCTTTTGCTGTCTCGAATACAGGGTCATCATTACCATCTTTCTAAATTCCATATATATGTGTTAGTATATTGTATTGGTGTTATTCTTTCTGGCTTACTTCACTCTGTATAATCGGCTCCAGTTCCATCCATCTCATTAGAACTAATTCAAATGAATTCTTTTTAATGGCTGAGTAATACTCCATTGTGTATACGTACCACAGCTTTCTTATCCGTTCATCTGCCTTTAGAATTTTTAATGAATGATGTGTTTTAAGTGACTTGCCATTTGTCATTTAGTGACTTGACGTTTTGTGAGTGACAGTGCCTGACATTTGGTTAATACTTATATTTTCTAGGATGAGATCAATTAGGCCAACAGGGTTAAAAGGAAAGTACCTAATTTAAAGATATTTATCTTCTTAAAGGAAATGTGAATGACTTTAGCTGTCAGTTTAGTGGCTATGAAGTAATGGGTCTATTCATTTAGAAACAAAATGACTTTATTTCACTTATCCTTGAAGAATTTACAGATTCTCCCAGTTTTTTTTTTAATGTTTTAGATTTTTAATGTGACTTTAAATTTGTTCTTTTCACATTGTGTAAATTTAAGGTGTGCTGAGTGTTACTTTGGTAGACTGGTATATCATAGCACGGTTGCCATTTTAACAATCTTTAGCATATCACATACTTATACTATAATATTATTGTCTACATTCAATATACTGTACTTTAGACCTGTATGGCTTTTTAGTGCTTGTGACAAGTCTGTGCCTGGAACACCATCAATCTTATCCCCTGTGCTCCCACTTCTTGGTAACCACCATTCTCTTCCTTTTTTAAACAGGTTTGACTTTTTAGATTCCATGTATTACACAGTACTTGTCCTTCTCTGACTTATCTTCCTTCCAATTCTTCCAAATTCAATACATGAACATAAGACAACTCCAACTGGAATACCAACAGTGTACTTTTTAGAAAATTCAACAAGTAATTTTAATTTTCACACAGAAGAAGAAATGCCTGAAAATAACAAAAGAAATACAAAAATGGTGGCTGGGGAAGAAATCAGAGGTGGAGTGGGAGAGTTCACATTACAATCAAAGCCAAGGAATCAAGTCAATATTTTATTCATATGGTAGTTGAGAAGATGGAAAACAAGAAGAGAGGCAAAATTTCTCACAGAAATCATAGGGAATATGAAAATTTACCATATGATAACTGCTGTTTCAGTAGGAGATGATCACCTACTTAGTAAATGGTCCGGCGCAAAGGCTGTCTTAAGCATACTCCGATGTGTCTCTGTTCTGACTCCAGACCCTTTTAGCTAAAGACCTGCTCCAGCTTTCTCAGGGGTCCTCTGGGTGAGGACGAGATGACACCCGGAGTTGAAGGACTCTCCGAGGCCTGTAGGCTGCTCCTGAGGACTTTCACATGGTCTCCTGCTTCTTTCTTTGCAACTTCCCTTTCTTTTTTCCTTCCTCCTTCCATTCTACACCCCCAAACACCTGGCTGGGGAACCTGCTTACACGCCCAGACGCCCCCCGCTTTCTCCCCTCTCTTAAGGGAGAAGGGAAGGGGTTGCAGCCCAGACAGAGGCGGGGCTGGAAGCCTCCTCTGCTCTCCATGCAGGAGGGTGGGCATCAGAAGGGTGGTATCAGGTGTGTGACCTCCCTTGTCCAGGCCTCCCTGGGAAGAGCTCCTCTGCTACCCAAATCCACTTAGACCCCTGGGGGGTGCGTGTCCTGCAGCCAGGTCTAGGCCCCATTTCCTGAGCAGACCTGGCCCCTGGATACCCCTGCCCTGCTCTGCTCCTTCCCATGGGGCCCCTTTGCTGCGGGTGATGGCCTCTTTCAAGAGCGAATCAAGAGCAGCTCCTTGTGGCCCTCCCCCGTTTCTAGTTGCCCTCTCCTCCCCAGCCCAGAGCCTGCCCTGCCCCACTGGCACAGGGCTTTAAAAGCCATCGTGCCTGCCCTCTTAACAGTCAAGGACACAGCCCAAGACACGCAGAGTTGACCAGTCCACGTTCCACGCTGTTCTGCTGCATCAAGTTTTAGGCTGAGACTCAAGTGGCCCGGATGCTGCCCGGTTCCACAGCAGAAGGGAGCACAGGCCCGCATCAGGAGGCTGGGCTTCTCTCAGTTCTGTTGTAGAGAGGGAACACCAGCGACACGGGAGGAATGGCTGGGGGCGCAGAGCAGGAGGGTTCCTGTGTTCTGGAAGGTGTGATGAAGGACCTGAGAACTCAGGAGCCCACCCACCTCCTCTCGCCTGACCAGAGGCTGCCCTGGAGACAGGAGGGGCCAGGGACCCCTGGGATGGAGCGGGCAAGTGAGGAGCCTGGGAGCCAGACTCTGGCCAAGGGAGGCAGGCAGGAAGCCACGGAGGCGTGCGCCTCAGACGGGTGCGCTGGGCGGGAGCTGGCGTCCAGCTTGCTCGGGCTCCTTCAGGATACGGCGCAGGCCCCGCAGCCAAGCCTGATCCCCGGGCCCCTCCTCGGCACCCAGCCGCCAGAGGCCCCAGCTCTCATGGGGCGAGGCACGGGGCTGCGGGGCGGCCGGTGGGCTGTAGGCGCCGCCCTCGTGCTCCCACAGGACCCCTTCAATGTGCCGCATGAGCTCCTTCAGCTGGGCCTCCTGCTCGGCTCCGTCCCCCTTGTTGTTGAAGCCGCAGTGTCGCCTTGAGCAGACCACGTCGAGCTTGGCCAGCGCCCGGTTGTCAGTCTCCCGCAGGTACGTCCCCAGCGAGCCGCCGTCCAGGTCCTCTTTCCGCGTGAACACCAGGACTGTGCGGGCCAGGACGCCGGCCCCGAACACCTCCTCGAGGCGCCTGGCCACCCGCTGGTCCTCCTCGGTGAAGCGGCCAAGCTGTGTCACCAGGAGCACCCCGTGCAGCCCTGGCGGGGAGCTGGCGCCGGCCTCGCCTACCCCCTGAGCGGTCCCCCCCGGCGCCTCCCAGCAGGACAGGATGTCGGGGGTGTCGATGACCTGCAGCTCCCTCCCCTCCCACGCGCGGCGCCCCTGCTGGAAGGCCTGGGTCACCGGGCGAGCGCTGAGCTTGGACTCGAACACTCTTCTCCCGAGGATGCTGTTTCCCGTGGCGCTTTTCCCGCTCCCGGATTTTCCCACCAGGATGAGCCTCAGTGTCTGCGGGGTCCCTTCATCCCCCGGCAGCCCTGAAAGCATCAAGAGAAGGTGGGGGGCCACGGTCAGAGCCTGTCTCCCGCTTTAGCCTCCCCGGGGCCAGACGGTGCTGGTGCGGGCAGGACAAAGGAAGCCCAGCGTCTGCATCCGAGATATGCCCTAGGTTCACATGCTTTCCTTCCTTTTCTTTTTTCTGAATATTTTTTTGGGGGGAATAAGGTAGAAAATGCATAACATAAAATGTACTGTTTGCACCATGTTTAGGTGTAGCCTTGGGTACATTCGCATTGCTGGGCAGTCATCACTTGAGCATCTCAAGATCTTTCCATCTTCCTGAATGACACCCTGTCCCCATTAAACACTAACTCCCCATTCTTCCTCCACACCACCTAACGTCGACTGCTGTTTCTGTCTCCATGTGTTTGACTGTTCTAAGGACCTCACATTACTGGAATCAGGCAATTTTTGCCCTGCTGTGTCTGGCTTATTCACTTTGCATAATATGTTCAAGCTTCATTCATGTTGGAGCAAGTGTCAGAATTGCCTTCCTTTTTAAGGCTGAATAATATTCCTTTGACTGTGTGGATCACAATAAACTGTGGAAAATTCTGAGAGAGTTGGGAATACCAGACCACCTGCCTCTTGAGAAATCTGTATGCAGGTCAGGAAACAACAGTTAGAACTGGACATGGAACAACAGACTGGTTCCAAATAGGAAAAGGAGTATGTCAAGGCTGTATATTGTCACCCTGCTTATTTAACTTATATGCAGAGTACATCATGAGAAACACTGGGCTGGAAGAAACACAAGCTGGAATCAAGATTGCCAGGAGAAATATCAATAACCTCAGATATGCAGATGACACCACCCTCATGGCAGAAAGTGAAGAGGAACTAAAAAGCCTCTTGATGAAAGTGAAAGAGGAGAGTGAAAAAGTTGGCTTAAAGCTCAACATTCAGAAAACGAAGATCATGGCATCCAGTCCCATCACTTCATGGGAAATAGATGGGGAAACAGTGGAAACAGTGTCAGACTTTATTTTGGGGGGCTCTAAAATCACCACAGATGGTGACTGCAGCCATGAAATTAAAAGACGTTTACTCCTTGGAAGAAAAGTTATGACCAACCTAGATAGTATATTCAAAAGCAGAGACATTACTTTGCCAACAAAGGTCTGTCTAGTCAAGGCTATGGTTTTTCCTGTGGTCATGCATGGATGTGAGAGGTGGACTGTGAAGAAGGCTGAGTGCCGAAGAATTGATGCTTTTGAACTGTGGTGTTGGAGAAGACTCTTGAGAGTCCCTTGGACTGCAAGGAGATCCAACCAGTCCATTCTGAAGGAGATCAGCCCTGGGATTTCTTTGGAAGGAATGAAACTAAAGCTGAAACTCCAGTACTTTGGCCACCTCATGCGAAGAGTTGACTCATTGGACAAGACTTTGATGCTGGGAGGGACTGGGGGCAGGAGGAGAAGGGGACGACAGAGGATGAGATGGCTGGATGGCATCACTGACTCGATGGACGTGAGTCTGAGTGAACTCCGGGAGTTGGTGATGGACAGGGAGGCCTGGCGTGCTGCGATTCATGGGGTCGCAAAGAGTCGGACACGACCGAGCGACTGAACTGAACTGAACTTAATATTCCACTGTAGGTGTAGGTGTATATATGAATGTAGGTGTATATATGAATCCATATTCAGATATATATGGAGTTGGGGGGGTTGTTTCCACTTTTTGCTATTTTGAATAATGCAGCTATGTACCTCAGCACACATATATTCAATATCTGTTTCAACTCTATGGGGTATATTCCCCAGAAGTGGAATTCTGGGATCATATAGTAGAATGCCACGTTTCATGCTTCTGTTTTGAAACTTCTTCTCGGACCACCTATTCCCACCAGGTGGGATCATCCCCTCATGAACTGGGAGCCTGAGCTTCCTTGAGCACCTCTGGTTGGAGACCCTTTCCAGGAAGATGGTGAAGTTGGAAGCACACAGACTGTGTCTGTCGTCTCCCTGCCATGATGGAACATGCCACATTACCTTCACTTTTCCCAACAAGGAGTGTTGTGAGGGTGGGGGCCTTTCAGCCAGACCCCCAGCTCCACAGCACAGCTCACACTGGAGTCACAGTCCTAAGCTCCACCAGTGAAGTTTGGGCTGGATTTTCTCACCCAGGAGAATATCAGAACCATCAGCTGCAAGTAGGTGTTTCATGCCCATCTAATACTGAGGACCCCAAGTCCAGATTTTAGAAATGACCCTGGCTGGAGGGCATGAAAGGAATTCCCTTCTCCTGGCCTTGCAAGTCCCAGGACCCACAGCACATAGAGAAGCACCAAACCCTAGCTAGTTTCCAGTCTGTTCCCAGGGAAGACACTGCTGTGTCTCAGTGCAGTGCCCTCAGCCTCTTGAGGCCAGGACTGGCACTGTCTTCTTCCAGCTCTCCCCAGCAAGGGTGTGTTTCTCCTGCCTTTCTGCCTTGATGGGCTGTCCCACCCACCAACTCCAACTGTAAGATATTGCCTCCCTCCAGCTTCTGCAGGTGACCTGAGTGAATGCCTGGGAGTTCCACAGAAGCAAGGAAGGGCAACATCAGTTTGTACTCAAATGCAAAGCTGGAGGAAGACAGTGGTTCCCCATCTGGGCAAGCCTGGAGACACTCATGCCACGTCTTTGGACTTAAAAGCGAAATACATTGAGCACAGAAGGGAATTTTAAAGTAATACTTAACCCCAATTGCTTCAAAAAGGGTAAATCAGGTGTGAACACTGGGTTTGTCGCTTTCCTATGCAGCTTAATATTATGGGTTTCTCCCAATGGCTCAGGCCACTGAAGTTCTTCTAATAAAAATATAGGTGCATGGAACTGCATAATAAATTGTCAATCAATTCCTTTGTCCAGGAAAGTGACGGATTTCCAGCATTCCTAAATTCCTAAGTTCTGTCTCTCCAGGTTAGATGGAAAGTTGAGCCCATGAAAGTGAAGCCCCTGACCCTGATGAAACAGCTTTTGGGAAGAGGGAGCCCCTTGGGAAGACAGAGCCGACTTGCGGGCTCTTGATTGCATCCTATGTGTTCACTAGTGCTTTGCAGCCCCCGTGGTCCTGAGAGTCTCACAGCAGAGCCAGCGAGACACCACCAGGGGCCTGGGGCGAGTCATCTGTCACACCCACGAACACATCCTTCCTGACACTCAGTGAAGGGGCAGTGGCTGTGGTCTGTCACCCCCTTTGACCCATGGCACCATCAGGGTGCCTTCCCTTCTGTCTGGCTGGGGTTAAGGGAGGCCCAACCCAGACGCCTGGTGATGGCCACCCCGGTGGGCGAATCTCTGACAGGGGGGACTCCCGCTGCCCCTCCCAGCACACCACCTGCCCCTCAGGCCCCAGCCCCGCCTCTCTCAAGTTCATGTCTGCTAGAAAGTTGTTCTACCTCCTGAACCGTCTGGAGAAGGATCCTGAGATGCACCTTCTTCAGGTTCCTCCAAGAAAAGGGTTTCGAATTCTTCTTCCTCCATCTAGAAAAAAACCAAAACGTGTCTTACTGATGTTTCCTCTGAGCTTTCAGGGGCTCCTGACTTTTGCCTTTCTCTTGCCCATGGAAGCTGTTTGCATTGGTTCGTTGGCATGGGACTGGGTGAGGGGGTATCTGAGACACCCTCTATCTCCTTTAAGAACCCTGGTTCCCCCTTCCTTCCCCTGCACTTGTTCTCCACTTGAGGAGCAGGGGGGCTCTGTGATGGGGAGGAATGACCAGAGACGCATCCTGACAGACACTGTCCCGGGAGCAGTGGCCAGAGTGCGGTGTGGACGTGAGCAGGACGTGGCTGGAGGGGCTGCTGAGGGGCTCATGGGGCCAGGACGATCTGTGGGGGGAGCCTGGCAGTGAGGGCCACAGAGGCCGAGCGCTGGGCGGTGAGGAGGGCGGCAGACACGCGCAGGCTCCCTCTCCACGTGGGGTGCAGTCCTGCCGGGAGCCCCGGGTCCTCGGCACTCAGCTCCAGGCCACCGACTCGGGTGGTCACGCTGCCAGGGCCTCCGTGTCCCTGGAGATGTGGATGCTGAGTCCAAACTAAACATTCCTGAGATCTTGTCCCCCTGGAAGATTCCAGGACATTGCAATATTTTCTAGAGCAATTCCCAGTCCTCTTTGCCAAGGAGGGCATTGTCGTCCACCAGGAGCTCCTGTCATCCACTCTCAAGCCCAGAGAGCTGTCTGCCCAGCCCCCGGCTGCCTCACCCCAGACCCTGCCCGACGGGGCATCACCGCACGTGGGCCACGCGCCAGTGTTTATCTCCAACATGGAACAGATCTGTCACCTTGTGAGGTTTCTCAGGAGAAAAGTGAGACTCACAGAGTGTCCTGCCCAAGGTAAGCAGGGAGCGCCAGGCAGAGCCCAAAGGCTGCAAGGTCCTGATTCCCCTGGCTCCTCCCATTGCTCCTGAAACAGGTGCACACACACAGACACTCTCACAAACACACACTCACAAACATACAAGCAAAAGATACACACAAACACAGCACATAGACTACTTACACACATACACATACAAAAGTACAAACATAGCACACACATACGACACACATGAACACACATTTACTCACAAACATATGAACATACATACACAGCACACAAACACAAACATAAGACACAGAGACCACTCACACACACCTATTCACAACACAGACATACACAGAAATACAACACACACCATTGATGCATATGCTCACAAACATACAAACACACGTATAAACACACATACGACACAAACATAACACACATGGAAAACACACATATTCATCTGCACACAAATAGACACACTCAACACAGAGATACACACCAACATAAGACACACACATACATACACATATACACACAAACACACTATGCACCGCACCCCCACAACACACTCTCTAGCAAAATACACACACACACACAGACTCACACACAGGCAGGGTCACCACGGCCTTGGACTTACCACCCTGCTGTCCGTGGGGCAGGAGGAATGCCCATGTCTTGTGTCTCCTGGGGCCGTGTGCTCTCCTGAACTCTCCGTGTCTCCTTTGAGAGCTAACACACTGCAGGCTGAATGGAGGAGATGAGTGACAGTGCCCCAGACCTACACACACATAGAGGACATGGCGGATAGTTTTTCAGTAATACGTGATCCGGAAGCTCAGCTCCAGAACTGCCCTTGAGAGTGCAGCCGTCAGCCCTGAGAAGAAGGAAGAGGAAGTGGGCGGAGCCCTCTAGCAAGGGCCCCCAGGCAGAAAGCTCTGCAGGCTGCACTTGCCTGCAGCCTTGGTGGCAACCTCCTCCAGTGTTCTCACCTGGAAAACCCCAAGGACAGAGGAGCCTGGCAGGCTGCAGTCCATGGGGTCGCAGAGAGTGAGAAACGACTGAGTGACTTCCCTGGTAACGTCAACAGGGAAAACAGGAACACGAGTGTTGTTATTACTTTTATCCTGCATTAGGACAACTGGAACTCAGAGGCTTAAACCAAAGCAGCAGATCTTTCAGAAAACGTGCTGCCAGCATTTTTTACTGATTTCCTCCCTTTTTGAGAATCCCCCTTCCTGCAGGCATCCTCTGTCTTCTCCATCATGACACATACTCCCTGACTCTCTTCCTCCCCCAGCTCCTCCTTCAGCCACTCCATTGGCTCCAGAGTCACCAGTTTGCTGACCCTAGATCTTGAGACTCGTCACCTCCATAATCCCATGAGCCTCACCAGCCAATTCTTTACAATAACTGTCTTTCTATACTTGGGTATATCCACACACATTCTGTGCCTGAACATTCCAAAATCTGTGTCACATCAGAGTCTGGGTCTAAGGTTTGCTTTCTGTGTTTTCTCCTGCCTTTAGCACATCTTGTAATGTTGTTGAAAGTCGGACATAATAATATAGGAATTAAGGTGAATAGGCCTGTGGTGTGAGATTTTATGTTGACCTGCCTGGGAGCTGGGCTGTGTTTAACGTTTGCTGGAGCTTCATTCTCCCCTGGTGCCCTTGTTTATCTCCCCAGTTGTCTGTGGGTTTCCCTAAAACCCCTCTTAAATAGAACTTGTGTCTTGCTGTTCACTCTTCTTTATTCACGGTTTTCATCCTGTGTCCTGTGATGTTGGGAGGAGTGAGGAGGGAAGCATTACTTGGGGATTGAATCTTACTCTCTCAGTGGGTCTGTGTTCCTAGGCGGTGGGCATCACAATTTTTCTTTGTTTTTTTTTTTTTTTTTTGCTTTTCCTCCTCTTCTCCCCCTTTAGGTGATACTGGCCAAGTATTAGTCGCTTCTGACTTTTTCCTCTTCATTTTCTCAGAGGATCTTTCTTTTATCTGATGCTTGGACCTTGAAGAACTTTTTCAGTTACTTGAATGCCACATTCCCGTCTTTATTCTCTGGAACTGCTTTAAAGAGCTGAAACCAAAATATTTCTCAGGGAGTGTACTCTATTAATAAAAAGATTTCAATAAATATTTTGGAGGTTTAAGGATGTATGGAGGATTCAAATGTTCAATATTAACACTATTTTAATTTTTTTTCTAGAGGAAATATATACTGTAGACAATATTTCTTCTAGACAAAGAAACTGCATGTATAAAATGTAAAGGTGGATGTGAAATTATCATTATTTGTAGACAATTTGTTTATAAGTCTGGGGAAAATTAACAAAGTAAGCTGATAAACTATTAGGAACAATAGGAGAATTTAGTAAACTGATGGATGCAAAAGTAAATAAAAATCATAAAAATTGTCTACCATACAAACAACTGTCAATTAGGTCTGA
Source organism: Oryx dammah (assembly GCF_014754425.2). NCBI lineage: Eukaryota > Metazoa > Chordata > Mammalia > Artiodactyla > Bovidae > Oryx > Oryx dammah. The sequence continues at coordinate 113,110,360 of NW_024070202.1, forward strand.
CTTGTGATTTTTAAAGCAATGACAACAATAAAAATAAAAAAATAAAAAGTCTAAGAATAAACTTTTAAATTGCATAAAAATCTAATGAAGAAAACTCTGAGAAACTTCCAAGGATGTGAAGCAAACAGGACTTTCCCATGCTTAGTGAAAATGTGTATTAGTAGAACCACTTTGGAAAATGCTCTGTAGTATCTCAGAAACCTGAATATTACACAGTCAACCTTCCCCATTCTACCCCAAGGTGCAAAGCAACAGAAATGTGTGCTTACCAACAAAAGGTAATGTACACAATATTTATAGCAAGATATCCAGAATAGCAAACCACTGGACATAGTATCAAACCTCTCAACACAAAAAACAGAAAGAAAGAAAAATGTTAACTATGTGAAGTGATAGATATGTTAATTGGCTTGATTGTGGTGACTATTTCACAAACTATGTATCAAATCATCAGGTTGTATGTACCTTAAACATATATAATTATAATTTGTTACTTATACCTCCAATAAAGCTGGCTTAAAGCTAAAAAATTTAAACTAATATCATGGCATCCAGCTGCATTACTTCCTGGCAAATAGAAGGGGAAAATGTGGAAGTAGTGACAGATTTCCTCTTCTTGGGCTCTAAAATCACTGCTGATGGTGACTGCAGCCATGAAATCAGAAGACCATTGCTTCTTGGCAGGAAAGCTATGACAAGCCCAGAGAGAGTGTTGAAAAGCAGAGACATTACTCTGCTGACAAAAGTCCATATAGTCAGGGCTATGCTCTTCCCAGTGGTCACATAAGGTTATGAAAGCTGGACCATAAAGAAGGCAGAGTGCCAAAGCATTGATGCCTTTGAACTGTGGTACTGGAGAAGACACCTGAAAGTCCCTTAGACAGCAAGGAGATCAAACAAATCAATCAACCCTGAATACTTGTTGAAAGGACTGATACTGAAGCTGAAGCTCCACAAACATCAGACTCATTGAAAAATTTCCTGACACTGGGAAAGATTGAGGGCAGGAGGAGAAGAGAGTGTCAGAGGATGAGATGGCTGGATGACGTCACTGATGCAATGGACATGAATTTGGGCAAATTTGGGAGATGGTGAGGGACAGGGAGGCCTAGCGTGCTGCAGTCCATGGGGCTGTAAAGTGTTGTACACGACTGGGTGACTGAACAACAACAAAGCCAGGAGAATAAAGTAGCTGATCCAAATTAATGGGGTTATGTAAATTATATCTTTATATTATAAATTATGGGGCTTCCCCAGGGGCTCAGCCGTAAAGAATCCCCCTGCCAGTGGAGAAGACACAAGAAAAGCAGGCTCAATACCTGGGTTGGGAAGATCCCCTGGAGAAGGAAATGGCAACCCACTCCAGTGTTCTTGTCTGGAGAATCCCATGGACAGAGGAGCCTGGCAGGCTACAGTCCACGGGGTCGCAAAGAGTTGGATACGACTGAGAACACACACATTATAAATTATATATAGTGGGTTTTATTCATACAATGGAATAGTACATAGCAATGAAACTGCACAATTTATTGCTACATATAACAACGTGGATGCATCTCAAAACATAATGGTAAGAAAAAAGAAAAGGCAGATACAACAGAATACCTAGGGAAAGATTTCATTGATAAAAGGTACAAGAACAGCTAAAGCTAACCTATGCTATCACAAGTTTAGCAAGAGGTCACCCCTAGAATGTATAACTGGGGCCTTTAATTTGCCAACAACATTCCGTGTCTTGAACTGTGTGCTTGTTACTTGGGTGTGTTCCGTTTATGACAACTGAAAATTCAGTGACCTGTAAACTTATATGAGCCCTTTCCTCTATTAACACCATACTTCACACACACACACAATCAAAACTGAAAACAAACGAAAAAGAAAGTGATTAATTAACACACACACACACAAGAGTGCATGGACCAAAAAATGCAACATGCCTAAAAAAAAAAAAAATCATGAAACTCCCCATACACCTTCCTAGGTGTACTAATGCATTTAATTCACTGCTGATTTTTTTAAGGCCTCTGTAACTTTGGTTTTGTATACTACATAGGGACGTTGGTTCTGAAGTATGAAAGTACACTTGTAAGGATAGCTAGCTTCCAGAAGGACTAAAATAATCTCAAAGGATGCAGCCACCAGAAAATGCCCAGAGCCCTACATTCCACCACAGAGTCCACAACAGGGTCCGCAGGATGCTAAGCTGGGCCCCGCCTCCCCAATTCTTCTCCTCTTCCAGCTCAACTAGGGGAGGAAGATCACAGCATGTACTTGGACAGGTGTCACTGCCTGAGTTCACCAAGAGCAGATTCTGAGATTAAAATGCTGTAGGCGTGAACTTTCTTTAGGAGAGCTCTTGGGATGGAAACCTGTGAGACCCTGAAGGACGTAGGATGGGGCAGAAGGAGATGCTGGGCTGTGATGAGTCACAACAAGGCCCCAGCTGCATCACCTGGTGCTGGAGCTTGGGGGGCAGGGCAGACTCGTCCCAAACTGGTGTCCTTGTGCCTCTGCAGAGACCAGTCCTAAAATGTGAGTGCCCTGGGAGTGGGCGGGGGGAGGGGGGACCATCTCGGAAGAGAAGAATCTCTTCAGCTGAGAATAATCCTGAGGGGATGCCTTAAGGGGATGCCTATGGGATGGCGTCACCCCGGCCCATGAGAAAAAGACCCAGATTGCCCCACAGTCAGTCTCTCCCATCAGGGAGCTTCCACAAGCCTCTTATCCTCATCCATCAGAGGGGAAACAGAACGAAAAGCACAATCACAGAAAACTAACCAAACTCATCACGTGAATCACAGCCTTGTCTAACTCAATGAAACTATGAGCCTCGCCGTGCAGGGCCACCTAAGAAGGCCTGGTCATGTTGGAGAGTTCTGACAAAACATGGACCACTGGAGAAGGGGATGGCAAACCACTTCAGTATTCTTGACTTGAGAATCCCATGAACAGTATGAAAAGGCAAAGAGCGACTGAACTGAACACTCCTGTCAGCAGGGAGACTGGGGGCTTCAGTCCTCAAACTGTGGTGGAGGTGGATCTCAGTGGCAAATCATAGCAGATACTATACTGAGCAAAATTTAGGCCATTTCTCCATCTCCAAAAATGCAAATACCAGAGAGGGTGTGGAACAAAGGGACCCCTTCTACACTGTTGGTGGGAATGTAAATTGGTACAGCCACGATGGAAAACACTATGGAGGTTCTTTAAAAAACTAGAAATGGGGTTGCCATATAATCCTGTAATTCCACTCCTGGACATATATCTGGAAAAGACAAAAACCCAAATTTGAAAACATTCATGCATCCAGTGTTTATTGCAGCACTAGTTACAATAACAAAGACATGTAAGCAACCTAAATGTTCATTATATACATACATATATATATATATATACACACACACACACACATATAATGGACTGCTGGCCATAAAAAAGAATAACATAATGTCATTTGTAGGAATGTGGATGGAGCTAGAGGTTATCATAGTAAGTGAAGTAAGTCAGAGAAAGAAAAATATTTTATGATATCATTTACATGTGGACTCTAAACTACAAATGAACTTATTTGCAAAACAGAAATAGACCCACAGACATAGAAAACAGAGTTACCAGAGGGGATGGTGGGGAGGGATAAATTAGGGGTTTGAGATTAGCAGATACAAACTACTGTATATAAAATAGATAAACAAGGACCTACTGTATTGCACAGGGACTATATACGATAGCTTAACCTATAATGGTTATTATATATAATCTTAACCTATATATAACCATATATATATATAAAGTGAAAGTGTTAGTCACTCAGTCATGTCTGACTTTTTGCAACCCCATGAACTGTAGCCCACCAGGCTCCGCTGTTCATAGGATTTTCCAGGCAAAAATACTGGAGTGGGTTGCCATGCCTTGCTCCAGGGGATCTTCCCAATCCACGGATCAAACCTGGGTCTCCTGTATATGCAGGCAGACTCTTTACTGTCTGAGCCACCAGGGAAGCCCTATATATATCGATTTCTTGTACACCTGAAACAAAACATTATGAAGCAAGTTTAGTTGTCTTTTTGAAAATCAGGGCCACATCAATGGGTTTTCTGAAGCCAACACTATAATCCAAAGCAATGATTCAGATTTTGGAATCTTGGTAGTTCAGTTGGTACATGGAAGTAAAGGCCCCTGCGAGGCAACACCGAAGCACCAATCACATTACTGAGAAATGCTTTCTTTTTCTATTTGACTACATCTTCATCACCCCACCCAACCTCAGCTTCCTGTGGTCAGAGACTGCAGAGGGAATGAACACACTTTTCTTCAAATGAAAGCAAATACCAGTTCTGGTAGCTTTCCTGGAGAGGAGCTGAGATCTCACCAGTTCTGCAAGAGAAGGTGAGACTGGCCAAGACGAGGGCAACAGAGCTTGTGAGAGGGCTATGGGAGGGGGCTACAGGAGGGGGCAGAGGGAAGAGGAATAGATGGGGGCCCACATGGGAGTGGAAAGGTTATAGGAGGGGAAGCTGAGGGATTTATTCACGTGATGTCCACACATCTCATATTTAACCAGACAGGTGTTTGTTTGTTTTGTTTTGTTTTTTTGCTTACAAAAGTTTGAGTTGTTCTCAAAAGTCTTTATGATATAATGTTAGGTATAAGTATCATGATATAAAATCATTAATGTGTTACCTTTGGAAAACAAGACATAACAAAAAGAAGGAAAGATGTTCATATGAAATAGCCTCTAATTTGGGAGTAGAACTATATATAATTTTTATTTATTCTCTTTGCAGACTGCTCTCTATTTCACTGAGTTTTCAAAAATGCACCCATATTTTAGTGATGAACATTTATCACAAAATGCACACAAAAGGTTAGTGTTTTTAGAACATTTAACACTTAAAACATTTTTTTTTTTCTGCATAATATACACAAATTTCTGACTCTGGAGCAAGAGTGCACAAGCTACCCTCCATAGGCCGTATACAGCCTGCCACCTCTTTGTGAATAAAGTTCCAGTGTAACAGAGCTACCTAATCCATTTACTAGTTTACTGTGATCTGGGGCCACTTTTGTGTTCCAACCAGAGTTGACTGGCTGTGACTACAAAGTCTAAAATATTGTATTTATTGCTGGTCCTTTTCAAATTTGCCAACCCCTGTAGAAGAGTAACAGATGCAATCCTAATAAATGAATTCATACTGTGATGTCATTTTCTTTCTCTTGAAAATATGCCCAGTTTCACATGTGTATTCTGGGAGCAAATGCAACTCAAGAGCAACAGGACAAGCTAGAGGTCATCCTTAGTTTGTAACATGCATGCATTCATATTCAGAGCCTGACCTTGGTCCTTGATAAGCTGATGATTTATTTATTCCAGAAAGATCTTTCAGGACTAAAAACTTATGCAAAATACCTAGTGGTTTCCTTTTAGACATTAGACAGTGAAAAAACTGCAGACATTTTTTAACCTCCTTTCTCCAACCTCTTACTATTTGTTATGTATTATTATTATATATTATGTATTATTTTTACATTTTCTAGGAATCTTAACATTCTGTTATGAAACCAGTGTTTCCACTGTTTCTGTGTTGCTTGAAGAAAATTGTGAAGCCAACCCAACCCCCCTATTATTTACTTTTTTCCTTGAGTAACTTAAGAATTCCTTCTTTGTGCTTGGAATGTGGTATGCCATATCAAATGAGAATTCACTGTTAAATATCTTACATCAACTTTCCAGGGAATGAAATGTAGTCTTCTTTTCCCTAAAGAGTTAGATTTTTGAGGGGGTTATTTTTCCCATTTCAGAGAAACTACTGGATTATGCTTCCTAGGTTTTATTGATTGATTTGTTAACTTCAGCAACATCAATCCTTTTTAAGTAGGATTTGTTGTTGCTCCTACTCACATTTTAGTTGTTCTCTAACTGTTGAATCTTCTGTTCTTTCAGATTTTCATTTGTTGTGTTTCTTACTAAAGCTTTCCTATTAATAAGACGTTTACTTCTGAGTTATATAACTTTCCTGACCTCTTTGCTTCTAACTCATTTATGGGTCCTAAAAGGATTACACTTTTTATCTTCACTTTGTTTCTTTGAGTCTGCATTTTCTTCTCATTCTTCATTCTAACATCTCCTCTTAGGGATTTTGTTTTTGGGTTTGTATTCTAATTATAGTGTTTCATAGTCTAAAGCACATGAGGGAATATTCTTTACATTGGGTTATGTTCTCCTGTGATTTGATTCCATTTTTATGTATCATATTCATTTATGTGTAGAGAAATAGTGCGCAAACATTTTTGTTTAACTTCTTCCTTTCTCATTTTTTGAGTGGTGTTTGCCCAGCTGATGCATTGGGTTGTTTTGTTTTGTTTTGTTTTTATTTTTTGATAACTTTCTGTTTTCTAATTATATAGTATTGTGATCTATTCCCCCTCTCAGTCCTATGGTCCTATATTCATTGCTATAACTACCACATTACTCATAGTTTTCATTTTTTTAACTTTATTTTATTATGGTAAGAACACTTAAGATGAGCTCTAACCATAAAAGTCTGGAGGTGTCTCAAAAAATGAAAAATAGAGGTACTAAATGATCCTGCAATTTCACTTCTGGGCATTGATTCAAAAAATTGAAATCAGAATCTTGAAGAAACACTAGCATTTCCACATTTATTAGAGCACTATTCCCAATATTCAAGAGGTGGAAACAGCTTGAATATCCATCAACAGATGAGTGGATTAAAAAAATGCATACAGTGGAATATTATTCAACCTTAAAAAGGAAAATCGTGCCATATGAGACCATACAAGTGAAATGTGTGAACAGTATGCTAACTGAAATGAGCCAGTCACAGAAAGACAGATACTGTGTGATTTCATTTATACACAAAATAGTCAAAGTCATAGAATCAGTGAGTGGAATGCTGGTTGCCAGAGGCTGGAACATAGGTAATATATTATACACTTACTCTTTTGTTCAGTGGGGCTGAGCTTGTCTTCATAGTGTACTTTTTAGCCAGTGTATGTTGTGATAATGTTACCTGGAAACCTGTTGTTTTCCTTCAATACACGTTAGTGACCCCAAGGCAGACCTTCAGAACTGGAAAGCCATTTGGACAGCATTCCATTGAACCTACTCTAATTCTCTTTATTCACTGAAAAAAGAACCAAATATCAGATAACTGGTGACTCTGCAAGGCTCAAAGAGGTTGACAAGAGGTGAGAACCTTGCCTACTGACTTATCATCTAGATTCCCACATTTTACTAGAATGTGGCTGTAAATATTTTAGGATGTATAGAAATAGAAAGATGATTTTCTAAAAAATATAATCACAATATCAAAGGTAGCATAAATTTTTAATTTTATCAAATAGCTTTTCATTAGATTTCATGGATTATCTCATAATTTATTTATAGTTTAGTTTGTTTGCATCAGGATGCAAAAAAAAAAAAAAGTCCAAGGTCATTTTATGCATTTCCTGCCTCAGATTTTAAATCAGTCATTTCTCCAAGAGATCCTGGTTTATTTGAGCAGAAACTGATCCTGAAGACTACAATCTGGGCTGGTCTAATTAGCTCATCCAAGGCATTCTTCTTTTCTGTTACACTATTTTTGATTGCAAACATTTATTTTTGGTTCTTAGGATTTCATATCTCTGCTTACAGGGCCCATCTGTTCTTACATTAGAGCCCTAGAATATCCATCTTAGTTGTTTTGAATTCCTGGTCTAATCATTCCAAGATCCCTGGGTGGACAAATAAACCTTGCCTGCCATTTCAATAAGTAATGAATGTTGCCCACTGTCAAGTTATCAGCATTTAAGCCCCAGACAGTGTGCCCTGAGGGGAAATTAGATTGTAGAAAAACAGGATACTGGCCCTAAATAGCTAAGATGCATATCAAAGGAATGGGTTCAATGAGCCCAGACTCTGGCCTCTTCCCATATGTAGAAAAGCACTATAATCATTCATTTGAGTGTCTGGTTTTTTGTGATTAGAAGTAATCTTTTGATGTTTGACCATACATTTTGTTTTCTTTTGTTTTGTTTTCAACAAAGATTCCTATATATCCTGTCTCCTCCACTACCTCTTTGGAACAGTTCTTCAGAGTCATCTGAGAGAGTGTCTCCCAAGCTATGGTCTTCAGTACTTCCTCAAATACAACATCATTTTCAACTTTTAGGTTGTTCATTTTTGTTCGGTCGACACCTGCCATGTCTAGTTCTGATGCTTGCTCTGTCTTTTCAAATTATGTTTTTTGCTCTTTAGTATGTCTGGTAATTTTTCTCATCAGCTGGACATGATGTCCTGGGTAAACAGAACTGCTGCTATAAAGAAGACTTTAGTACTGTGGTGCTAGGGTGAGGGAGGGGACATAGTCTATCATCCCATGAGCACATCTCTGTTCTAGTGAGCCTTTGCCTCTGGACTGGGAGCCTCACAAGCGTTTTTCTCCCCCATCCCGGGTTCGAGCGTTCGAGTGAACTGGAGGTGGCTATTTCCCTTTCCCTATGTGAACGGCTTAGAACTGACTGTAGTAGTATATTTTTCTTTCTCTAAGTGAGTTAGGCTCTGATAAAACCCCAGCAGGTCAGGCTCTGGTTAACTGCTTTCCTCTGAGGGCAGGCTTTGTTGAAAAGAACAAGATGCTTTGCCCTGTTTCGAAATGATTTATTTTCCCCTCCCCTGCAGGAAGCACCAGGGGATTTTTTGGATATTTACTATCAGAACTTGGTGGGGCTCCCAGGAGTAAAACTCACCAAAGTCTGGGGTCGCTCGACGACAGGATCCTCCTGGAACTTTAAGTCCACGTTGACCATCGAGCAACTGGTCAGTCACAGTCTTGCTGCCCCAGCACTGGTGCCCACGCTGAGTCTCTGCTCTCCTGAGCCGTGGCTCCCTGTATTTGCCTGTCTGTTCTCCAGTCTTGGGGGCAGCACCTTGCCCAGTCTCCTCAAAGCAACCTCTGAAGTATTCAAGAAAAGTTGATTTTTCAGTTCATTCAACTTTCACTTATTCTTAGGATGGAGTAGTGACTTCCAAGCTTCTGACATGTAACCAGAAACTGAAAGTCAAATTTATCAATTGGATTCCATATTGTATCTGTATTTTGGGCTCAGTTTAGAAATATTTTCCTCACTCTCATGTTTTGAAAAAATTTGTTTGCTTTCTTCCAATAGAATATAGTTTTTAACAAATACTTAATGAATTTGAGATACTTCTTGCATTGGTATGAGGAATGAATCCAATTTTATGCTTTTTCAAATGGTTATTCAGCTATTTCAATTCTTCTCATTACAATGTCCATCTTCTCTCCACTGATATGGAATGTTGCCTTTATTATATACTGAATTTCCCTATGCAAATGAGCATTTGTAGAGATTTTCTGTTGTTCTGCACCACCACCCCCACACTGGTTTATTTGTGCACCAATACTCTAAGAGGCTCAATGATGTTATTTACAATCTGGCCTCTCCTTTTTTCTTTTTCTAATTCTCATTCCTATAATCACTTTCTCTTCTGTTTGCATTGATGGATATCACAGAAACCATTGGAAAGTGAGATGGAATGATTATAGTTTTAGTGAGAAAGTATTTCTTCATTAAGTAAGCTGCTGGCTTTCAGGATGAGTAGAGAAATAGATAAGAAAGTATGTGTCAATTCATATTTTATGAAATGTTTTTACTATGAAAGGCTATTAAATATAGTAATTTTCCTCTTATCGAGCCTCCCCCCTCATTCTAGTGTTCCAGAGTAAATCCCACTTAGTTATGATATAACCCTTTTTAAAATGTTGTCAGATTCTGAGGATGTCCCTGGTGGTTCACACCCCCAATGTATGGGCCCCAGATTCATTTTGGTGAGGGAAATACATCTCACATATCACAATTAAGAGTTCAACTGCAATAACTAAAGATCCTACATGCTGCATTTAAAAAATATGTCACAATGAAGATTGAAGATCCATGTGCTGGTGTGGCCAAATAGATAAATAAATATTTAAAATAATTTTTAAATGTCAGATTCTGTTTTCATTAATACTTTATTAGGATTTCTGTATTGATATTTATACATGAGATTCATCTATAGCTTTCTGTTTGATAAAACCTTTGTCAACTTTGTGGCTCAAAGTTACATTTACTTCTTAGAATTTTAAGGTTTACCTTATTTTCCTATATTCTGGAATAATTTAAGTAAAATTGGGATTCTCGGGAATCAAGTGCCCATGATTGCTGAGGGTTTCATGGAATTCTCCTGTGAAACCATGCGAGAGCTGATGCTGTCTTGCGAGGAGCTTTTCCACTACTTTCTCTATTCTTCCTTCCATGAATCCTGTTCTATTTCAGTGTTATGTCTCTGTTGTGTTTTTCAGTTGCTAAGTTGTGTCCAATTCTTTGTGACCTTGTGAACTGCAGTCTTCCAGGCTTCCTTGTCCTTCACTATCTCCCAGAGTTTGTTCAAACTCATGTCCACTGAGCTGGTGATGCCGCCAACCATCTCATCCTCTGTCACCACCTTCTTGCCCTCAATCTTTCCCAGCATCAGGGTCTTTTCCAGTGAGTTGGCTCTTCACAAAAGGACATCCAAAGTACTAGAGCATCAGCTTCAGCATCAGTGGCCAAAGTATTGGAGCTTCAGCTTCAGTATTAGTCCTTCCAGTAAATATTCAGAGTTGATTTCCTTTAGGATTGACTGGTTAGAGCTCCTTGTTGGCCAAGGAACTCTCAAGTCTTCCCCATCACAGTTCAAAATCATCAATTCTTCAGTGCTAAGCCTTATTTATGGTCCAGCTCTCACATCCATACATGACTACTGGAAAAGCCATAGCTTTGACTATATAGACTTTTGTTGGCAAGGTGATGTCTCTGCTTTATAATATGCTGTCTAGGTGTATCATAGCTTTTCTTTCAAGGAGCAAATGTCTTTTAATTTTGTGACTTCAGTCAATATCCACAGTGATTTTGGAGCCCATCAAAATAAATCTGGCACTGTTTCCACTTTTTCCCCATCTATTTGCCATGAAGTGATGGGACTTGGATGCCATGATCTTTGTTTTTAGAATACTGAGTTTTAAACCAGTTTTTCCACTCTCCTCTTTCACCCTCATCAAAAGGCTCTTTAGTTTATCTTCACTTTCTGTCATTAAAGTGACGTCATCTGCATATCTGAGGTTGTTGATGTTTCTCTCAGCAATCTTGATTCCAGCTTGTGATTCATTCAGCCCAGCATTTCACATGATGGACTCTACACAGAAGTTAAATAAATAGAGTGGCAATGTACAGCCTTGAGATACTCCTTTCCCAGTTTTGAACCAGTCCATTGTTCCATGTCTGATTCTAATTGTTGCCTCTTGACCAGTTAGAACCAGAAACGTGTAAAGTGGCCTTGTATTCCTATCTCTAAGAGTTTTCCAGTTTGTTGTGATCCACATTCAAAGGCTTTACTCTAGTCAATGAAGCAGCAGTAGATGTTTTTCTGGAATTCTCTTGCTTTTTCTATGATCCAGCATTGTTGGCAATTTGATCCCTGGTTTCTCTGCCTGTTCTAAATCCAGCTTGTATATCTGGAAGTTCTTGCTTCATGTACTATTGAAGCCTAGCTTGAAGGATTTTGAGCATTATCTTGCTAGCATGTGAAATGGGCACAATCGTAAGTAGTTTGAACATTCTTTGGCATTGCCTTTCTTTGGAACTGGGATGAAAACTTTTTCCACTCCTGTGGCTAGTGCCGAGTTTCCAAAATTTGCTGGCATATTGAGCACAGGACTTTAACAGCATCATCTTTTAGAATTTTAAATAGCTCAGCTGAAATTCCATCACCTCCACTAGTTCTGTTCATAGTAATTCTTCCTAAGGCCCACTTGAGTTCACACTCCAGGATGTCTGGCTCTAGGTGACTGACACCATGTGATTATCTGGGTCATTAAGACCTTTTTTGTATAGTTCTTCTGTGTATTCTTGTCACTTTTTCTTAATCTCTTCTGTTCTGTTAGATCCTTGCCATTTCTTCCCTTTATTTTTCCCTTCTTTGCATGAAATATTCCCTTGTGAGTGAAAGTCATTCAGTCATGTCCAACTCTTTGCAACCCCAGGACTGTAGTCCACTGTAGCCCACCAGGCTCCTCTGCTTATAGAATTCTCCATGCAAGAATACTAGAGTGGGTAGCCATTTCCTTTTCCAGGGAATCTTCCTGACCTAGGGATCAAATCCTGGTCTCCTGAATTGCAGACAGGTTCTTTACTGTCTGAGCCACCAGGGAAGCCCAGTTATCTTGAAGTGATCTCTAGTCTTTCCCATTCTATTGTTTTCCTCTATTTCTTTGCATTGTTCACTTAAGAAGGCTTTCTTCTCTCTCCTTGTTATTCTCTGGAACTCTGCATTCAGTTGGGTATATATTTCCCTTTCTCCTTTGCCTTTTGGCTCTCTACTTTTCTTATCTATTTGTAAAGCCTCCTCAGACAACCACTTTGCCTTCTTACATTTCTTTTTCCTGGGGATGGTTTTGGTTACACCTCATGTACAGTGTTACAAACATCTGTCCATAGTTCTTCAGGCACTCTGGGTACTGAATCTAATCCCTTGAATCTATTCATCACCTCCACTGTATAATCACAAGGGATTTAATTTATGTCAAACCTGAATTGTCTAGTGGTTTTCCCTACTTTCTTCAATTTATGCCTGAATTTTGCAATAAGGAGCTTCAGGCCTTATTTTTCCTGACTGTATAGAGCTTCTCCATCTTCCACTGTAAAAAATATAATCAGTCTGATTTCAGTATTGACCATCTGGTGAGGGTCAATATTGATAAGCTCTATTTACCCACAATAGATGTATGTAATTTAAATTTTCAACAATAGCAGATCTGTTTTCTCAGTCACTGCAGAATTATCGTCTCAACTATGTAGCCCAATGGAGAAGGCAATGGCAACCCACTCCAGTACTCTTGCCTGGCAAATCCCACGGACAGAGGAGCCTGGTAGGCTGCAGTCCATGGAGTCGCTAGGAGTCGGACACGACTAAACTACTTCACTTTCACTTTTCACTCTCATACATTGGAGAAGGAAATTGTAACCCACTCCAGTGCTCTTGCCTGGAGAATCCCAGGGACAGGGAAGCCTGGTGGGCTGCTGTCTATGGGGTCACACAGAATCGGACATGACTGAAGCGACTTAGCAGCAGCAGCAGCAGCATGTAGCCCGATGACCATCAAACCCACTTCAAACATTTTATGCTACAATAAATCATAAGGCACCCATTATTGCTTCTAAATATTAGAGTACTTTTACAATAAGAACATCAAATTTATCTTCCTTCATGCAATTTGAGAAATAAGACTAGGTTAGCTCTATGTGGCATGTGCAAATTTCAGGACAGTTTTCACATGTCTCACCATGTGGTTGTTTTCCTTCCATATTGAGAGTCTCCATGTGGGACTATTGTGCCTCCTCCATTCATGCTTTCTTTCTGTTTGAGTCTGGATTGTTAGTGCTTTTTAATGAGCACTCTTTCATAGGATAGGAGGCTAACTACTGCCTCCAGGATTTCTCAAATTCAATTTTTAAACCTGGAGTTTTTCGAAAACAAAATGTATATATTATTTTGTTAAATGGAAAAAAACTATGGTAAAAAAAAAAGTTTTAAACATGCAAATGCTACTTCATCACAGCAACACAGGAGAGGCATTTAGTGGGAATTAGAATAATAAATAGAAGATATCAAAGAAGGAATCCTCCGTGAAAATACTTCACCTGGCTTAGAAGACTTGGAATGATTTATATATTCAGTAGAGTAAGAAATCAGGGTTAGGAATGGTTTCAACTTAATCTAAACACTTTTTTTCTTTTCTTTGTAAACTATAGCTGACTTGCCTACACTCCACAGCCTCTGATGTGGACATGGCTGCTGCCCAGGACATCAGTCTGAGGATCGTGCTGGTCGGGAAGATCGGAAGTGGGAAAAGTGCGGCTGCAAACACCATCCTGGGGGAAGAAGTATTCGAGTCCAGGATTGCTGCGCAAGCTGTTACCAAAATTTGTCAGAAAGCATCCCGGAAGTGGAAGGGGAGAGACCTTCTCGTTGTTGACACCCCAGGGTTCTTTGACACCAGGGAGAGTCTGAGCACCACCTGCAGGGAAATCAGCCGATGTGTCCTCCTCTCCTGCCCCGGGCCTCACGCCATCGTCTTGGTCATGACGGTGGGCCGCCACACACAGGAAGAGCAGCAAACCGTGGAGTTGGTCAAGGTTTTGTTTGGGGAAGCAGCCATGAAGTATATGATCATCTTGTTCACTCACAAAGAGGAGCTGGAGGACCAGAGCCTGAGCGACTTTTTGGAGAATGCGGATGTAAACCTACGAAGCCTCCTCCAGGAGTGTGGAGACCGCTGCTATTTTATCAGTAACTGCAGAAGCACAGAGCAGGCTGAGACGGAAGCTCAGGTGCAGGAGCTGGTGGAGCTGATAGACAAGATGGTGCAGGACAACCAAGGGGCTTACTTTTCTGACCCCATTTACAAAGGCACATTTGAAAACCTGAGAAAGCTGGAGGAAGTCTTGAAAAGAGATGCTGATCAACTAATAATAGAAATCCAAAAAGTGGAAAAGGAGTGTGCTCAAGCATGCGAGAAGATTATTCAGGAAAAAGAGAACAAAATTAAATTACTAAATATGAAATATGAAGAAAAACTAAGAAACATTAGGAAGGAGGCTGAAGACAATATATTTAGCCATGTATTTAATGAAATTATGAAGCTCCTTTCAAGAATATTCCCTTTGTTCAAGAAGTAACTGTTTTTTCACAGTTTACTATGGTTAGCAAAGCATCTCTCCAGCTCACTCCCTATTGCTCTCCATGCCTCCCCCCCTCCAACAAATACCAACTACAAAATTGCTTAGTTTGAGCTCTGGTTCATTGGACATTGTTCAAAGACTCAAATGAAAGGAATTACAAGGCTCAAATGCATCTTGCATTGAGCATTAGCACTACCTGTGAAACACATTACACAGGCCCCTTTTGAATATTGTGTAAATATCAGCAAAGCTTCCAGTCCTCCCCAGCAGCATTGTTCTCTGGTTCGTGAGAGATGAGATGATAAATGTTTGTTGTTTTTAGCCACTAAGTTTTGGGTAATTTGTTACACAGCAGTAGATAACTAGTACAAGGCGTAATGTATGTTTATGCATATATACAAAATATTTCTTTAAATATTGGCCACTCTGCTTGCCACTAAAGGAATTTCAGATTCTGGGAATCAGGGGTGGGAGAAAACTTATTTTTGACTATAGACCCTTTAATCTATTTCAGTATGTATTTTATCCAACAAATGAACAAAGAGACAAATAATAACATTTGTAATAGCCTCAAATAAACAATAATTTCAATGGCCCATTTCAAAAACAGTTGTCTTATTTGTCTCCGCTTTCCTTTTCTAGGTGCTGGCTTAGCGTTCTTCTGCCTATAAATTCAGATCGCCCTGTGCCAGAATGTTCCATTTCCCCCTGCAGATCCGCTGTCTTCCCTTTTTGGTCCTTTGGCCCTGCCAGGGAGCACATCCTGGGGTGCAATGTTCTCTGACTCTCTCTCAGACACCACCAGTGAGGAGGCCGACAGAGGATCCATGGGAGCCAGAGAATTAGACGAGGACATTTGCCTCCTGGATCCCTCTCTGCCCAGTCCTATCTGACCAGCTGTCACCTCTAACTGAAGGTCCAGCCACAGGCATTGGGGGCTCTTGGATCTGACCAGTAAAGTACACCTGTGTAGGAGTCCTGTCCTGCCAAGCCTGTGGTGTATCTGAAGCAAAACTCCTGACTGTTTCCAGAGATCACAGCTTGACCTGAGAATGAATTTTAATTTTCAAAGATGCCCAGTCAGGTGATTAAGGTAAATGGTAAAGCTGTAAGAAGTAGCCATAAAATAAAAAGACTAATTCCCTTTTAGGATCCCTAACTCTAAAGTCAATGTTTCTGGAAAAGTTTCAAATGTGTTGTGAGAAGTGGAAAGAGGGTTAGAACACAGGCTATAGCTCAAGGGGACAAGTTTGAAGGATGGTAATAATTCGACAAAAACAAAAGAAAGCTTTGTTTTAAAAAAGTAATTGTTGCAAATGCATGCATAATCTCTAGTATGTTTCTTAACACAATGGTCTTGTTTACCATTTGTTTGTCTAGATTTCTAGAAAAACTTAAAAGAATCAGATGTTTAAAGGATACAATTTGGGAAATATCAAGAAAGTGTTTCTTCCCATACAATTAATAATGCCATTGCTTTCTTTGCTACCTGAAACTCTATAGCTTGTTTATTTATCTTTTTTTATTATCATCAATTCATTTATATTTTCAAATTTATTGCCATAAAAATTCATGGCACAGAATTCTCTTTAAAAATGTTTTAATCTCCTTGAATATATAGCTGCAATCCTTTTTATAAAGCTTAGTATTTTTATTGTGTTCACTGTCCTTTGTATTTCAATCAATATTAGCAGAACTTTGTCAGTCCTTCCAAAGAATTAACTTTAGTTTTTAAATTTTGATGTGCTTATTTGTGCCGTCTTATATTTCATTAATTTCTGTTCCTTTCTTTATTATATCCTTTCTTCTAAGTTCATTGGTTTTACTCTGCTCTTCTTTTTTATTACCTTCTTATATTGAAGATTATGAATTTTCATCTAAATACTGCTGTTGTTGTTCAGTTGCCAACTCATGTCCAACTTTTTGAGACTCCATGGACAGCAGCACCTCAGGCTTCCCTGTCCCTTGCCATCACTCATAGCTTGCCCAAGTTCACATCCATGGCGTCAGGGATGCCATCCAAACATCTCATCCTCTGTTGCCCTCTTCTCCTGCCTCAGTCTTTCCTAGCATTAGGGTCTTTTCCAATGAGTTGGCTCTTCACACCAGGTGGCCAAATTATTGAGCTTCAGCTTCAGCATCAGTCCTTCCAACGAGTATTCAGAATTGATTTCCTTTAGGATTGACTGGTTTGATTTTCTTGCTTTCCAAAGGACTCTCAAGAGTCTTCTCCAACACCACAGTTCAAAAGTATCAATTATTTGGCACTCTGCCTTCTCTATGGTCCAACTCTCACAGCTGTATGTGACTACTGGAAAGACCACAGCCTTAACTATACAGATCCTTGTCAGCAAAGAGATATGTTTGCTTTTTAACACACTGTCTGTAGCTTAGTCCAAAAGTTTTATCTCGTTGTTATTCAGTTCTCCATGTAGTTTCATTCATTAAGAGAATTACAAACTGCTCTGATTTCTAATAAAACATGAATTCCCTCTACTCCATTTTCACTTATATCTTTGAAATTTCAGTGAGAAGTGTATCAGTGAGCAGGAGGTATAAAGGTAGTTTAAGGACATACACAGGGGATGAAGGGGGGCAGGCAGAGAATGGGGCGGGGGCCCTGGTTTATCCTCACAGGGCACTGACTTGAACTTCACAGCTGTTCTAACTGGGCGGTCTTCCTTCAGCCTTCCCTGCAGGGCCAGGGCAGGGTGAAGTGCAGAGAAGCAGAAAAGGCGGGTGGGGCGGGATTCAACTCGGAGATTCTCAGAACCCCCAGCAGGGCCCTACTCCCTGAAGAACTATCAGCTGCCTTTTCACCTGGCCAGTCCCCATAACACAGGCCGGCTTCCTGCTGCTCTCCTCCCCTAGCCCCTGACTTCTGTTTCATGCATTCTGGGTCCCACACAAATCGTGCTTTATTTTACCCTCTATGTCCTGTGCTGAGACTCTCCCCTCAACTAGACTGAGATCTCCTCTTATAAACACCACTGCCCAGAGCTGACCACATAGAAGGTGCGCAGTGAATACTGGTGTGAAGGAATGTGATAAAATGGAACAAAATGGAAAGAGGAGGGAAGGGTGGAATGGACAGAGCCTGTCCAGTCCATGAGCAGAGGCGGGACTTTCCATCGATTCCTGCAGGGAGCCCCTTGCTCATAAGGACTTTTATGTGGACACCATGCCCTCCGTGTCCCTTATGAGATATAAACTTGCTGACAAATAGTAGCCAAGGGCAAAAAAATGTGTGAAATGCTCGTCTTGTGTGTGGTCCTGTTCTTTGGGCTGCCCCCACTGCACCCACGCCCCATCCCTCCGTCAGTCTAACCAGGACCCCTTCCCTGACAGACATCCCCCCGGCCTCCTCTCCTCTCCCTGCTTCAGGTCCCCAGGGCTTCTTGAGCTGAGGTTTGAGTGATGCATGAAGGTGCCTTCTTGTCCTCCGTACCCAGGTTTTTCTGGCCAAAGCCTCAGGACCTCCTGACCAGGCTCCCTCTGTCTTCCAGAGCCAGATCATCTAGAAGGGCTACCTGAGGTGTGCCAAGAAGACACCAGCAATGGTTTCCACGCCCTCTCTCTTTGGGAACCAAGACACCAAAAGGGAGCTTGTGAGCTCTGGGTTTCCAGGGGTGAAGATTGGGAGAAGAGGCCTTGCCCTCAGGAATAGAGTCTCACAGAGGAGGATGTGAAGATAAGCCAGATGTTCTAGAAAGTTCTCCTATGACATTTTCTGGTCACAGGCCAAGATATGGGAGTTCTCATCACAGAGCCATACAATGCATTTTACAGTGTCCTGCTCCATGGTCAATGGTATTCTGTTTCCTAAAATGTCATCAAACTTGGATTACTTTCTCTGGACTTTGGGATCCACAAAGCACCATGTTGCAGAAGATGGTCATGATGGCAATGACTATCATCGTCTTCACTTTCCTACTTATCCTTCTCCATGAAGCAGTTTATATTTTTGAAAATGCTCTTATTTTCATTATTTTAAGTTTCTTCTACAATCCCTGTGATATGGTCCAATTAGATATTACGATTCCTGTTAACATATTAGGAACATGAATTCAAATGCTATATTAAGGTGACACAGTTAGTTATGGAGTTGACATCTAATCCAGGCTTCTATTTTTCATATGTTCTCCTTCAGCCAGTCAGTTCAGTCCCTCAGTTGTGTCCAATTCTTTGCTACCCCATGGCTGCAGCATGCCAGGCTTCCCTGTCCATCACCAACTCCCTGAGCTCGATCAAACTCATGTCCATCAAGTCGGTGATGCCATCCAACTATATCATCCTCTGTCGCCCCCTTCTCCTCCTGCCTTCAATCTTTCCCAGCATCAGGGTCTTTTCTAAGGAGTCAACTCTTCACATGAGGTGGCCAAAGTATTGGAGTTTCAGCTTAAGCATCAGTCCTTCCAATGTATATTTAGGACTGGTTTCCTTTAGGGGGGACTGGTTTGATCTCCTTACAGTCCAAAGGACTCTCAAGAGTCTTCTCTAACACCACGGTTCAAAACCATCAATTCTTTGGTGCTCAGTTTTCTTTATGGTCCAATTCTCACATCCATACTTGATTACCAGAAAAACAATAGCTATGACTAGATGGACCTTTGTCGGCAAAGTAGTGTCTCTGCTTTTTAATATGCTGTCTAGGTTTGTCATAGCTTTTCTTCCAAGGAGCAAGCGTCTTTTAATTTCATGGCTGCAGCCATGATAGCAGTGATTTTGGAACCCAAGAAGAGAAAGTCTGTCACTGTTTCCATTGTTTCCCCATCTATTTGCCATGAAGTGATGAGACCAGATGCCATGATCATTTTTTTTGAATGTTGCATTTCAAGCCAGCTTATACACTCTCCTCTTTCACTTTCATCACGAGGCTCTTTAATTCCTCTTCGATTTCTGCCATAAGGGTGGTGTTATCGGCATATCTGAAGTTATTGATATTTCTCCTGGCAATCTCGATTCCAGCTCATGTTTCATACAGCCCGGCATTTCACATGATGTACTCTGCATATAAGTTAAATAAGCAGCATGACAATATATATCCTTGACATAGTCCTTTTCCAATTTGGAACCAATCTGTTGTTCCATGTCCAGTTCTAACTGTTTCTTCTCGACCTGCAAACAGATTTCTCAGGAGGCAAGTAAGGTGGTCTGGTATCCCCATCTCTTGAAGAATTTTCCACAGTTTGTTGTGATCCACACAGTCAAAAGCTTTGGCATAGTCAGTAAAGCAGAAATAGGTATTTTTCTGGAACTCCCTTGCTTTTTCTATGATCCAATAGATGTTGGCAAATTTGATCTCTGGTTCCTCTGCTTTTTCAAAATACAGCTTGAACATCTGAAAGTTCTGTTAACGGACTGTTAAAGCTTCACTTGGAGAATTTTGAGCATAACTTTGCTAGTGTGTGAGATGAGTGCAATTGTGCAGTAGTTTGAACATTCTTTGGCATTAACTTTCTTTGGGTTTAGAATGAAAACTGACCTTCTCCAGTCCTGTGGCCACTGCTGAGTTTTCCAAATTTGCTGGCATATTGAGTGCAGCACTTCCACAGCATTATCTTTTAGGATTTGAAATAGCTCAGCTGGAATTCCATCACCTCCACTAGCTTTATTCATAGTGATGCTTCCTAAAGCCCACTTAACTTCACACTCCAGGATGTCTGGCTCTAGGTGAGTGATCACATCATGGTTATTTGGGTCATGAAGATCTTTTTGTACAGTTCTCTGTGTATTCTTGCCACCTCTTCTTAATATCTTCTGCTTCTGTTAGGTCCATACCATTTCTGTCCTTTATTGTGCCCATCTTTGCATGAAATGTTCCCTTGGTATCTCTAATTTTCTTGAAGAGATCCCTAGTCTTTCCCATTCTATTGTTTTCCTCTAGTTCTTTGCATTAATCACTGAAGAAGATTTTCTTATCTCTCCTTGCTATTCTTTGGAACTCTGCATTTAAATGAGTATATCTTCCCTTTTCCTCTTTGCCTTTAGCTTCTCTTCTTTTGTCAGCTATTTGTAAGGCCTCCTCAGACAACCGTCTTGCCTTTTTGCATTTATTTTTCTGTTCTCTTTAATTCCCCAGAAAACAACTATTATTCTAAATAATATTTGCAACAAGACATCCTTAGACCTGGAATGAAAGTGATATTGAGAAGTTAGAACCTTGCACTGAAACCAGCTCAATAATTATTTTGAAAATTCTTAAATGATATCTCTTCAAAAATAAATTTAAAGAACAGACTGGAGGTGTCACAAATAAGATATGTTCACTATATAATAATCTAGAAATTTTCTGTGAGCTAACACTGAAAATGGGCTAGTGATGCAAAAAAGCTTTCATCAGGACCTCCCTGGTGATGCAGTGGATAGAAATCTACCTGACAATGCAGGGACATGGGTTTGATCCCTGGTCTGGGAAGATTCCACATGACACAGAACAACTAAGTCTGTTCACCACAACTACTGAAACCTGTGTGCCGAGAGCCTGTGCTCTGCATCAGGAGAAGCCGTGGCAATAAGAAGCCCACACACCACAATGAATAGTAGCTCTTGCTCACAACTAGAGAAGCCCGTACAAATCAACAAAGACCCAGTGCAGTCAAAAAAATAAATAACTTAAAATCTTTCATCAAAAAATAAGCCCTTTTACCCAGACTTTATTTTTTTATTTACTTTTAATTGAAGTATAATTGCTTTACAGAATTTTGCTGTTTTTTGCCAAACCTCAACATGAATCAGCCATAAAGTGTACATATATCCCCTCCCTTTTGAACCTCCTTCCCATCTTCCTCCCCATCCCACCCCTCTAGGTTGATACAGAGTCCCTGTTTGAGTTTCCTGAGACATACAGGAAATTCCCATTGGCTGACCATATTTTACATAGATAGCATATTAAAAAACAGATACATTACTTTGCCAACAAAGGTCCATCTAGTCAAGGCTATGGTTTTTCTGGTGGTCATGTATGGATGTGAGAGTTGGACTGTGAAGAGAGCTGAGTGCTGAAGAATTGATGATTTTGAACTGTGATATTGGTGAAGACTCTTGAGAGTCCCTTGGACTGCAAGGAGATCCAACCAGCCCATTCTAAAGGAGATCAGTCCTGGGTGTTCTTTGGAAGGAATGATGCTGAAGCTGAAACTCCAGTACTTTGGCCACCTCATGCGAAGAGTTGACTCACTGGAAAAGACCCTGATGCTGAGAGGGATTGGAGGCAGGAGGAGAAGGGGATGACAGAGGATGAGACGGCTGGATGGTATCACTAACTCGATGGACATGAGTTTGAGTAAACTCCAAGAGTTGATGATGGACAGGGAGGCCTGGCGTGCTGCGATTCATGGGGTCGCAAAGAATAGGACATGACTGAGCGACTGACCTGAACTGAACTGAATGTAAGTTTCCATGTTACTCTCTCCATTTATCTCAGGCTCTCCTCCCCTCTCCCCGTGTCCATCAGTTTATTCTCTATATCTGTTTCTCCACTGCTGTCCTGTAAATAAATTCTTCAGTACCATCCTTCTAAACTCCATATATATTCATTAGAATACATATTACCTTTCTCTTTCTGACTTAATTCACTCTGTATAACAGGTTCTGTTGTAGCCATGCATTCCAGGAAACAAACTCACTCAGAAGGACAATGCAGATAGTGGAGTGCAGTTTATTACACTGGCGAGCCCAAGGCAGAGTCTCCTCTTAGCCAAGGACCCCAACCAGCATTTGTGAAAATTTTTTATACCCCATGTGTACGTGTCCAAACCCGCCACCCCAAATTCCTTGAGACTTACATAAACAAAGGAAGGGTAAATACAATCACAATAACCCCATCATTCATGTGTTATGGGTTCTAACAGCTAATAATCAATAAGCCTGTGATTACATAACAAACAGTTAATAATCAATAAGCCTGTGGTTACATTCCGATATATACAGAACGAATTTATGACTTGACCAGAGGCAGGGGTGATTAGAGTATGTTTTCTCTTAGGCAATGAATAACCTGGATACGATCTTCAAGATTCCCCTGTCTCAGTTCAGTTCAGTACAGTCGCTCAGTCGTGTCTGACTCTTTGCGACCCCATGAATCACAGCACGCCAGGCCTCCCTGTCCATGACCAGCTCCCAGAGTTCACTCAGACTCACGTCCATCGAGTCAGTGATGCCATCCAGCCATCTTATTCTCTGTTGTCCCCTTCTCCTCCTGCCCCCAATCCCTCCCAGCATCAGAGTCTTTTCCAATGAGTCAACTCTTCACATGAGGTGGCCAAAGTATTGGAGTTTCAGTTTTAGCATCATTCCTTCCAAAGAAATCCCAGGGCTGATCTCCTTTAGAATGGACTGGTTGGATCTCCTTGCAGTCCAAGAGACTCTCTAGAGTCTTCTCCAACACCACAGTTCAAAAGCATCAATTCTTCAGTGCTCAGCTTTTTTCACAGTCCAACTCTCACATCCATACAAGGGCCATATCCTTCTGTTGTGGTTTCCGTAGACACTAAGCACAGAGTTCAGAGTCCATTGGAGAGGTGGCTGAGCATGATCAGCATGACCAGAGCTGGATGGAATCCAGCTCTGTCTGTTTCTTCCTTCAGTTCAAGGTTCATCCACCTCACTAGAACTGACTCAGATGTGTTCCTTTTTATCGCTGAGTAATACCAAGGGAACATTCCATGAGAAGATGGGCTCAATAAAGGACAGAAATGGTATGGACCTAACAGAAGCAGAAGATATTAAGAAGAGGTGGCAGGAATACACAGAAGAACTGTACAAAAAAGATCTTCACGACCAAGATAATCACAATGGTGTGATCACTCACCTAGAGCCAGACACCTGGAATGTGAAGTCAAGTGGGCCTTGGAAAGCATCACTACAAACAAAGGTAGTGGAAGTGATGGAATTCCAGTTGAGCTATTTCAAATCCTGAAAGATGATGCTGTGAAAGTGCTGCACTCAATATGCAAGCAAATTTGGAAAACTCAGCAGTGGCCACAAGACTGGAAAAGGTCAGTTTTCATTCCAATCCCAAAGAAAGGTAATGCCAAAGAATGCTCAAACTACTGCACAATTGCACTCATCTCACATTCTAGTAAAGTAATGCTCAAAATTCTCCAATCCAGGTTTCAACAATACGTGAACCATGAGCTTCATGATGTTCAAGCTGGCTTTAGAAAAGGCAGAAGAACCAGAGATCAAATTGTCAGCATTCACTGGATCATCGAAAAAGCAAGAGAGTTCCAGAAAAACATCTATTTCTGCTTTTTTGACTATGCCAAAGCCTTTGACTGTGTGGATCACCACAAACTGTGGGAAATTCTTCAAGAGATGGGA
The DNA here is from genome assembly GCF_014754425.2 of Oryx dammah. Lineage (NCBI taxonomy): Eukaryota > Metazoa > Chordata > Mammalia > Artiodactyla > Bovidae > Oryx > Oryx dammah. Next base: position 113,134,465 of record NW_024070202.1, read on the forward strand.
ATAGCAGACCACCTGACCTGCCTCTTGAGAAACCTATATGCAGGTCAGGAAGCAGCAGTTAGAACTGGACATGGAACAACAAACTGGTTTCAAATAGGAAAAGGAGTACGTCAAGGCTGTATATTGTCACCCTGCTTATTTAACTTATATGCAGAGTACATCATGAGAAACGCTGGGCTGGATGAAACACAAGCTGGAATCAAGACTGCCAGGAGAAATGTCAATAAACTCTGATATGCAGATGACACCACCCTTATGGCAGAAAGTGAAGAGGAACTAAAAAGCCTCTTGATGAAAGTGAAAGAGGAGAGTGAAAAAGTTGGCTTAAAGCTCAACATTCAGAAAACGAAGATCATGGCATCTGGTCCCACCACTTCATGGGAAAGAGATGGGAAAACAGTGGAAACAGTGTCAGACTTTATTTTTGGGTGCTCCAAAATCACTGAAGATGGTGACTGCAGCCATGAAAATAAAAGATGCTTACTCCTTGGAAGAAAAGTTATGACCAACCTAGATAGGATATTGAAAAGCAGAGACCTTACTTTGCCAACAAAGGTCTGTCTAGTCAAGGCTATGGTTTTTCCTGTGGTCATGTATGGATGTGAGAGTTGGACTGTGAAAAAAGCTGAGTGCTGAAGAATTGATGCTTTTGAACTGTGGTGTTGGAGAAGACTGTTGAGAGTCCCTTGGACTACAAGGAGATCCAACCAGTCCATTCTGAAGGAGATAAGCCCTTGGTGTTCTTTGGAAGGAATGATGCTAAAGCTGAAACTCCAGTACTTTGGCCACCTCATGCAAAGAGTTGACTCATTGGAAAAGACTTTGATGCTGGGAGGGATTGGGGGCAGGAGGAGAAGGGGACGACAGAGGATGAGATGGCTGGATGGCATCACTGACTCGATGGACGTGAGTCTGAGTGAACTCCGGGAGTTGGTGATGGACAGGGAGGCCTGGCATGCTGCGATTCATGGGGTCACAAAGAGTCAGACACGACTGAGCAACTGAACTGAACTGAATATTCCATTATGTATATGTACCACAACCTCCTCATCCATTCATCTCTCAATGAACATCTAGGTTAATTCCATGTTCTAGCTATTGTAAATGGTGCTGCAATGAACAATACATGTGTCTTTTTCAATTTTGTTTTCCTCAGGGTATATGCCTAGGAGTGAGATTGCTGGGTCATATTGTGGTTTTATTCCTAGCTTTTTAAGGAATCTCTGTACTGTCTTCCATAGTGACTATATCAATTTACATTCCCACCAACAGTGCAAGAGTATTCCCTTTTCTTCACACCCTCTCCAGCATTTATTCTTTTCGACTTTTTGATGATGGCCATTCTGACTGGTGTGAGATGATACCTCATTGTAGTTTTGATTTGCATTTCTGTAATAATGAGTGATGTTGAGCATCTTTTCTTGTGTTTGTTAGCCATCTGCATGTCTTCTTTGGAGAAATGTCTGTTTAGCTCTTTTTCCCACTTTTTGATTGGGTTGTTTGTTTTCTGGTATTGAGTTATATGAGATACTTGTATATTTTAGAAATTAATCCTTTGTCAGTTCTTTCATTTGCTATTATTTTCTCCCATTCTGAGGGTTGTGTTTTCACCATGCTTATAGTTTCCTTTGCTTTGCAAAAGCACTTAAGTTTAATCAGGTCCCACTTGTTTACTTTTGTTTTTATTTCTGTTACTCTAGGAGGTTGGTCATAGAGGATCTTGCTTTGATTTATGTTATCGAGGTGTAGTGCCTATGTTTTCCTCTAAGAGTTTTATAGTTTCTCATCTTACTTTTAGGTCTTTAATCTATTTTGTGTTTGTCTTTGTGTATGGTGTTAGGAAGTGTTCTAATTTCATTCTTTAACATGTAGATGTCCAGTTTTCCCAGCACCGTTTATTGAAGAGGTTGTCTTTGCCCCATTGTATATTTTTGCCTCCTTTGTAAAAAATAAGGTACCCATAGGTGTATGGGTTTATTTCTGAACTTTCTATCTTGTTCCATTGGTCCCTATTTCTATTTTTGTGCCAGTACCATACTGTCTTGATGACTGTAACTTTGTAGTATAATCTGAAGTCAGGAAGCTTGATTCCTCCAGCTACATTCTTTCTCAAGACTGCTTTGGTTATTCAGGGTCTTTTGTGTTTCCATATGAATTGTGAAATTTTTTGTTCTAGTTCTGTAAAAAAATGTCGTTGGTAATTTAATAGGGATCGCATTGAATCTGTAGATGGTGTTTGATAGTATAGTCATTCTCACAATATTGATTCTTCCTACCCAGGAACATGGAATATCTCTCCATCTGTTTATGTCATATTTGATTTTTTTCATTAGTGTCTTATAATTGTCTGTGTACAGTTCTTTTGTCTCCTTAAGTAAGTTTATTCTTAGATATTTAATTCTTTGTGTTGCAATGGTGAATGGGATTGATTCCTTAATTTCCCTTTCTGACTTTTCATTGTTAGTATATAGAAATGCAAGTGATTTCTGTGTATTGATTTTGTATCCTACAACATTGCTAAATTCACTGATTCACTCTAGTAATTTTCTGATACTATCTTTAGGATTTTCTATGTACAGTAGCATGTCATCTGCAAACAGTGAGAGCTTTACTTCTTTTCTGATCTGGATTCCTTTTATTTCTTTTTCCTCTCTGATTGCTGTAGCTAGGACTTCCAGAACTATGTTCAGTAATAGTGGTGAAAGTGGACACCCTTGTCTTGTTCCTGATCTTAGGGGGAATGCTTTCAGTTTTTCACCATTGAGAATAATGTTTGCTGTAAGTTTATCATATATGGCCTTTACTATGTTGAGGTAAATTCCTTCTATGCCCATTTTTTGAAGCGTTTTAAATTATAAGTGGATGCTAAATTTTGTCAAAGGCTTTTTCTGCATCTATTGAGATGATCATATGGTTTTTATCTTTCAATTTGTTAATATGGTGTATCACATTGATTGATTTCCATATATTGAAGAACCCTTGCATCCCTGGAATAAACCCAACTTGATCATGGTGTATGAGCTTTTTGATGTGTTGTTGAATTCTGCTGACTAAAATTTTGTTCAGGATTTTTGCATCTATGTTCATCAGTGATATTGGCCTGTAGGTTTCTTTTTTGTGTGTTGTCTTTGTCTGGTTTTGGTATCAGGGTGCTGGTGGCCTTATAGAATGAGTTTGGAAGTGTTCCTTCCTCTGCAATTTTTTGAAACAGTTTTAAAAGGATAGACATTAACTCTTTTCTAAATGTTTGATAGAATTCTCCTGTGCAACCATATGGTCATAAGCTTTTGTTCTTTGAGAGATTTTTGATCACAGCTTCAATTTCAGTGCTTGTAGTTGGGTTGTTCATAATTTCTATTTCTTCCTTGTTCAGTCTTGGAAGATTGAACTTTTCTAAGAATCTGTCCATTTCTTCCAGATTATCCTTTTTATTGCCATATAGTTGTTCATAATAGTCTCTTAAAATCCTTTGTATTTCTGCACTGTATATTGTAACCTCTCCTTTTTCATTTCTAATTTTGTTGATTTGATTCTTTTCTCTTTTCTCTTTATGTCAATTTTGTTTATCTTCTCAAAGAACCAGCTTTTAGCTTTATTAATCTTTACTATTGTACGTCAAGGCTGTATATTGTCACCCTGCTTATTTAACTTATAGGCAGAGTACATCATGAGAAATGCTGGGCTGGAGGAAACACAAGCTGGAATTAAGATTGCCGGGAGAAATATCAATAACTTCAGATATGCAGATGACACCACCCTTATGGCAGAAAGTGAAGAAGAATTAAAGAGGCTCTTGATGAAAGGGAAAGAGGAGAATGGAAAAGTTGGCTTAAAGCTCAACATTCAGAAAACGAAGATCATGGCATCTGGTCCCATCACTTCATGGCAAATAGATGGGGAAACAGTAGAAACAGTGGCTGACCTTATTTTTCTGGGCTCCAAAATCACTGTGATGGTGATTGCAGCCATGAAATTAAAAGACACTTACTCCTTGGAAGGAAAGTTATGACCAACATAAAGAGCATATTAAAAAGCAGAGACATTACTTTGCCGACTAAGGTCCATCTAGTCAAGGCTATGGTTTTTCCAGTAGTCATGTATGGATGTGAGAGTTGGACTGTGAAGAAAGCTGAGTGCTGAAGAATTGATGCTTTTGAACTGTGGTGTTGGAGAAGACTCCTGAGAGTCCCTTGGACTGCAAGGAGATCCAGCCAGTCCATTCTAAAGGAGATCAGTCCTGGGTGTTCATTGAAGGGCCTGATGTTGAAGCTGAAACTCCAATACTTTGGCTACCTAATGTGAAGAGCTGACTCATTGGAAAAGACTCTGATGCTGGGAAAGATTGAGGGCAGGAGGAGAAGGGGATGACAAAGGATGAGATGGTTGGATGGCATCACCGACACAATGGACATGGGCTTGGGTGGACTCCAGGAGTTGATGATAGACAGGAAGGCCTAGCGTGCTGCAGATCATGGAGTCACAAAGAATCGGACACGACTGAGTGACTGAACTGAACTGAACTGATTGTTTCTTTCATTTCTTTTTCATTTATTTCTGCTTGGATCTTTATGATTTCTTTCCTTCTCCTAACTTTGGGGGGTATTTTGTTCTTCTTTTTCCAGTTGTTTTAGGTGAAAATTTAGGTTGTCTATTTGATGTTTTTCTTGTTTCTTGAGTAGGATTGTACTGCTATAAATTTCCCTCGTATAACTGCTTTTGCTGCATTCCATAGGGTTTGAGTTGTCATGTTTTACTGTCATTTGTTTCTAGAAATTTTCTGATTTCCCCATTTGATTTCTTCAGTAACCTGTTGGTTATATAGAAATGTATTGTTTAATCTCCATGTGTTTGTGTTTTTTACATTTTTTTCTTATAATTGATATCTAGAACATTGTGATCTAGTATCAGAACATTGTGGTTCAAAAAGATGTTTGATATGATTTCAATTTTCTTAAATTTACTGAGGTTTGATTTGTGACCCAAGATGTGGTCCATCCTGGAGAATGTTCCACATGCACTTGAGAAGACAGTGTATTCTTCTGCATTTGGATGGAATGTTCTGAAGATATCAATGAGATCCATCTTATCTAATGTATCATTTAAGACTTGTGTTTCCTTATTAATTTTCTGTTTTGATGATCTGTCCATTGGTGTGAGTGGGGTGTTAAATTCTCCTACTATTATTGTGTTACTGTCAATTTCTCCTTTTATGTCTGTTAGTGTTTGTCTTATACATTGAGTTCCTCCTATGCTGGGTGCATAGACATTTACAATTGTTATATCTTTCTCTTGGATTTATCCCTTGAACATTATGTAGTGTCCTTCCTTATCTCTTCAGTTCAGTCAGTTCAGTTGCTCAGCCATGTCCAACTCTTTGTGACCCCATGAACTGCAGCACGCCAGGCCTCCCTGTCCATCACCAACTCCCAGAGTTCTCTCAGACTCACGTCCATCGAGTCAGTGATGCCATCCAGCCATCTCATCCTCTGTCGTCCCCTTCTCCTCCTGCCCCCAACCCCTCTCAGCATCAGAGTCTCTTCTAATAAGTCAACTCTTCACATGAGGTGGCCAAAGTATTGGAGTTTCAGCTTTAGCATCAGTCCTTCCAAAGAACACCCAGGACTGATCTCCTTTAGAATGAACTGGTTGGATCTCCTTGCAGTCCAAGTGACTCTCAAGAGTCTTCTCCAACACCATAGCTCAAAAGTATCAATTCTTTGGCACTCAGCCTTCTTCACAGTCCACCTTTCACATCCATACATGACCACTGGAAAAACCATAGCCTTGACTAGATGGACCTTTGTTGGCAAAGTAACGTCTCTGCTTTTGAATATTCCATCTAGGTTGGTCATAACTTTCCTTGCTGCTGCTGCTGCTACTAAGTCGCTTCAGTCATGTCCGACTCTGTGTGACCCCATAGACAGCAGCCCACCAGGCTCCTTTGTCCCTGGGATTCTCCAGACAAGAATACTGGAGTGGGTTGCCATTTCCTTCTCCAATGCATGAAAGTGAAAAGTCAAAGTGAAGTCACTCAGTCGTCCCTGACTCTTAGCGACCCCATGGACTGCAGCCTACCAGGCTCCTCTGTCCATGGGATTTTCCAGGCAAGAGTACTGGAGTGGGTTGCCATTGCCTTCTCCTTAAGTGTCTTTTAATTTCATGGCTGCAGTCACCATCTTCAGTGATTTTGAAGGCCCAGAAAATAAAGTCTGACACTGTTTGCCCATCTATTTCCCATGAAGTGATGGGACCGGATGCCAGGGTCTTAGTTTTCTGAATGTTGAGCTTTAAGCCAACTTTTTCACTCTCCTCTTTCACTTTCATCAAGAGGCTTTTTAGTTCCTCTTCACTTTCTGCCATAGGGTGGTATCATCTGCATATCTGAGGTTATTGATATTTCTCCCAGCAATCTTGATGCCAGTTTGTGCTTCATCCAGCCCAGCGTTTCTCATTATGTACTCTGCATGGAAGTTAAATAAGCAGGGTGACAATATACAGCCTTGATGTACTCCTTTTCCTATTTGGAACCAGTCTGTTGTTCCATGTCCAGTTCTAACTGTTGCTTCCTGACCTGCATATAGGTTTCTCAAGAGGAAGGTTAGGTGGTCTGCTATTCCCATCTCATGAAGAATCTTCCACCGTTTATTGTGATCCACACAGTCAAAGGCTTTGGCATAGTGAATAAAGCAGAAATAGATGTTTTTCTGGAACTCTCTTGCTTTTTCCATGATCCAGAGGAGGTTGGCAATTTGATCTCTGGTTCCTCTGCCTTTTCTAAAGCCAGCTTGAACATCAGGAATTTTGCAGTTCACGTATTGCTGAAGCCTGGCTTGGAGAATTTTGAGCATTACTTTACTAGAATGTGAGATGAGTGCAATTGTGTGCTAGTTTGAGCATTCTTTGGCATTACCTTTCTTTGGGATTGGAATGCAAACTGACCTTTTCCAGTCCTGTGGCCGCTGCTGAGTTTTCCAAATTTGCTTGCATATTGAGTGCAGCACTTTCACAGCATCATCTTTCAGGATTTGAAATAGCTCAACTGGAATTCCATCACCTCCACTACCTTTGTTTGTAGTGATGTTTTCTAAGGCCCACTTGACTTCACATTCCAGGATGTCTGGCTCTAGGTGAGTGATCACACCATTGTGATTATCTTGGTTGTGAAGATCTTTTTTGTACTCTTTAAGGTTTATTTCGTCTGATATGAGGATTGCTACTCCAACTTCTTTTGTTTCCCATTGCATGGAATATATTTTTCTATCCTCTCAGTCTATATATCTTTGGTCTGAAGTGGCTTTCTTGTAGACAGCATATATATGAGTCTTGTTTTTGTATCCATTCAGCCAGTCTGTCTTTTGGTTGGAGTATTTAATCCATTTACATTTAAAGTAATTATTGATATATATGTTCCTATTGCCATTTTCTTAATTGTTTGGAATTGATTTTGTATATCTTTTTCTTCTCTTGTATTTATTGACTGTATAAGTCCCTTTAACATTTGTTGTCAAGCTAGTTTGGTGGTACTGAATTCTCTTAACTTCTGTTTGTCTGAAAAGCTTTTTATTTCTCCATCAGTTTTGAGATCCTTGCTGGGTACAGTAATCTTGGGTGTAGATTTTTCCCCTTTCAGTACTTTACATATATCCTGCCATTCCCTTCTGGCCTGAAGAGTTTCTGCTGAAAGATCAGGTGTTAAACATATGGGGTTTTCCTTGTGTATTACTTGTTGTTTTTCCCTTGCTACTTTTAATATTCTTTATTTGTGCTAAGTATTTGTTAGTTTGATTAGTACATGTCTTGGCATGCTTCTTCTTGGGTTTATCATGTATGGGACAATTTGCACCTCTTGAACTTGATTGACTATTTCCTTTTCCATCTTGGAGAAATTTTCAACTATAATCTCTTCAAAAACTTCTTTTTCTCTTCTTCTGGGTTGACCAAGCAATGCACAGAAACACAAAGCCAATTCCTGGGACTAGATCTTGGATGGTATTGACAATTTGGAATATACAGTGGAAATTTGCACCCTATAGCCCCACTTTCCTATTAGAGATCCTGTTTTCTGTTCTTCCAGTGGTTTTTGCCCAGTTTTGTCCATATTCTCAGTGTTTGCCCATTTTTGCAGTGTTATTTCACGAACAAACACATACGGAGGGAACAGTTATATTCCAAACTGCCAGTAAATAATAATTACCCAGAAACTTGGCTGACAGATTCCATCACTAACTCCTGACATGAACAGTTGATGGTATACATTTACTAAACTGTGCCCACCTGTTCTACCTGTTTTCCCACAGGCTAAGCTCGGGTCCTTCTAGTCACAACTTTGGCTCAGGCTAATAGGCAGAATGAAGGCAGAAGAACTCATTCCAAGTAAGTGGCCATCTGCTTGCCCACAAGAGTCTAAAATGCTCATTGCCATGCCTGCTCTGAATGAAGCCCTGGTGGTATTCGAAGACTCAGAAGAAAACAATCCTGTTTCACCATTGGGCCACCACCAACCTGAGGGAGTCTCCAGATAGTTATACCACCTGCAAGTAGTAGCAGATTTGTTTTTTTCTTTTCTAATTGTTGTGACTAATTTTTCCTCTCTTATTGCATTGGCTAAGACTTCCAATGTAATATTGGATAAAGGAAGTGGTAGAAGACATCCTTGCCTTGTTGCTAACTTTAAAGGGAAAACTTCAGGTGTTTCAGCATTAAATTATAAATAAATATGGACTTTGATTTCTTTCTTTTTTCTACTTTCTGCCTTATAGATTACTTAACTTATTTAACTCCTTTACGCTGTAAATTATAGATTATATTTTTATTCTTTTAAAACCTACTCTTAAATTTTAAATATATAAATTAAGGAGAATTGAAGTCAATTAGGTGCTCTATGCTGCTCCTAATCAGTGACATTCTTAGGTCACTTTGAGATCTTGGGTGTCAGTCTTTTTGTTTGTTTGTTTTTGTTTCTCTTTGTCTTGTTTCTTTACTTATTCTTCTCTTTTTAAGTATAGTTTTGAAGTCTAGTTGATTTATAATATTTTTAGTTTCATGTCTACAGCAAAGTGATTTAAATATATACATAATTTTTCAGATTCTCTTCCATTATAGGTTATTACAAGATATTGAATATAGTTTCCTGTGCTATACAATAAACCCTTGTTATCTGTTTTACCTAGAGTGGTTTGCATCTGTTACTTCCATACTCCTAATATAGCACATTCCCTCCATTTCCTCTGTGGTAATCATAAGTTTGTTTTCTATGTCTGTGGGTCTGTTTCTGTTTTGTATATATATTCATTTGTATTATTTTTGAGATTCCACATATAGGTGATATCCTATAATTTTATCTTTCTCTGTCTGACTTACTTCACTTAGTATCATAATTTCTAGCTTTATCCATGTTGCTGCAAATGGCAATACTACATTCATTTCTATGGCTGAGTAATATTTCTGCTGCCACAAAATTAAGAGAAATTTGCTCCTTGGAACAATATGTATGTCAAACCTAGACAGTATTTTTTAAAAAGCAGAGACATCACTTTGCCAACAAAGGTCCGTGTAGTCAAAGCTATGGTTTTTCCAATCATCATGTATGGCTGTGAGAAGTCGGACCATAAATAAGACTGAGCACCAAAGAATTGACACTTTCAAACTGTGGTGCTGGAGAAGACTCTTGACAATCCCTTGAACAGCAAGGAGATCAAACCAGTCAATCCTAAAGGAAATCAGTCCTGAATATTCATTGGAAGGACTGATGCTGAAGCTGAAGCTCCAATACTTTGGCCACCTGATGAGAAGAGCTGACTCATTGGAAAAGACCCTGATGCTGGGAAAAATTGAGGGCAAGAAGAGAAGGGGGTGACAGAAGATGAGATAGTTGGATGGCATCACTGACTCAGTGGACATGAGTTTAAACAAACTCAGGGAGATAGAGATGGACAGAGAAGCCTCTGCTGCAGTTCATGCCGTCACAAAGAGTTGGACATGACTTAGCAACTGAACAGTAACAACAAATATTTCACTGAGAATATCCATATTCTATTTAAACCAATTGTCTGTTGATGTGCTTTTAAATTGTTTCAGTGCCTTGACTATTGTAAATAGCGCTGCTATGAACACTGTAGTATGTGTATGTTTTCAAATTAGTTTTCATCTTTTCTGCATACCTGAGGTTGCAGGATCAAAAGGTAGCTAATTGTTCCACATGTAGATGTATTTTTAATATGTTTGTTGCAGGAAGGAGGTGAGCTCCACGTCCTCTTACTCTACCGTCTTGACCCCTCTCCTTAGGTGTCATTCTTGATTTTGGGGGAAAAAACAGTTCAGTGAGATCTCTATGGTGAGATCAGTTCCATGGTAAGATCTCTCCTCTCCCCAGCTTTCCCACTCTCTCTCATTCTAAGTACCATCTTACATAAATAGTAAAAGGTACATGGCCCAGTATTTTAACTCTCTCCTGTGAAATGGCCATAACATTTTGTGATGGGGAAGGAAAATGGTGGAGGACTTGAGGTAGAAAACAGCTGTGGCAGAGACAGGAAGTAATGTAGCTGCACACAGATAGAGTGACAAGTTTTGTTCCTACCATATGAGATAGTTCTGGGAAATGGCCTAACCTCACTTGCACACAGACTTCCTGGGGACATGCTGAGATGCACAAACAAAACCCCTCATCATACTGTTAAAGTCAAAAACAAATATAGACCAGCCTTAGAAATTCCCTGGAAGACAAAACCAGTGTTGTCATACAAAGTTTAATTTATCTTATCTTGAAAGACTAACTTGGACTGGGTCATTTCTTGCTTATGTCTCTGGAACTCACAAGCAAACCTTGAACTGTGCCCCAAAACTGATATGAGACAATCACTCACCAATTCCCCATCATTTAAGAAAATCCTAATATTATTACCATCACTTTGAAAAATAGCCACTGCCTTGTCACTAACCTAAGCTGTCTTGTAGCAACATACCCCTGAGCCCCTTCCATGTTCTGCTTTGAGTGCTCCCAGCTTTCAAATTGTCTTTTTGGTATGGGCAAAATAAACCTTTACAATGACTATTTCAGCAATTCATTGGTTTTACTTCTGTAGTTTCTGAACAGTATCCATAGTAGTAAAGACGTACAAACTTTGGTGAGTGATAGAGAATCTGCATCAAGCAAAGATGGTAATTTGCAGACAGTAGAAGACATTGTCCAGACCTAGTGTGGAACCTTGCTGGTGGCACATCACTAGACTGTTGATTCTTCCATGTTTGTCCAGGATCTCCTGGATGGAGTCTGCTCCCACCACCGACATCAAGGAATCAGTAAGAATTCAGGGGCTATTAAAGTGAATAGTGTGCTTTGTGGGGAAGTGAGAAACTTGGGGCTACCTGGAAGGGGCCATGTACACCCTTGCCTCCTTGTTTGAAAAAGTCAACTTGTTAGTTGTTCAATCTTAGCTGACTCTCGTGACCCCATGGACTGTGGTCCAGCAGGCTCCTCTGTCCATGAAATTCTCCAGGCAAGAATACTGGAATGGGGTGCCATTCCCTTCTCTCAGGGATCTTCCTGACCCAGGGATCAAACCCAGGGATCTTCTGCATCTCGGTCAGATTCTTTACCATCTGATCTATCAGAGAAGCTTGTACCAAAAGGTGGGTATAAATGGCTTAATTTACCCTCGAATGTCTCCAACTCAACATTTCTGAGATGAACCTAGGAATCAAAACCCCAAGACCCAGAAGGCTGGCTTTTGTTGCTATTGCTCTGGTAGGACTCTTTATTGTAAGTTTCCCAGATTTGTCACTGTCCCTCCCCTGGACTGGTCACCATCTAGGGAGCACTGGTCCTCTAAGCCAGCCCTGCAAAGTGAAAAGTACATTCTGACCAGCTTTCTGAGGATTTATGGGTTTGTGAGGAAGAGATCATGCTCTTGGGTGAGCTGGACTGTCATGCTCACTGGGTATGCTAAGAAATATTGGGGAACTTTAATGTCACCATAGGAAGAAACCTCAGACCATTGGCCACAACCTTCATTTTAACCATAAACAAATGCTGCTCAGAAACTTTATGAGCCTTGCCCATAAAATACAGTGACAGCCTGATGCCCACAACTTTCATCTTTTGATCTCCACACATAGTTTTTTCACTCTATTTTTGTGTTAACAAGAGGCACAAGTGCTGAGATGACAGTGGGAAAGTCCAATGCTGAGGGGGCTCACAGGAGCAAACCAGCAACTGTGAGCTGGTGCAAAAGTCTTAAAGTCACCCACAGGTATAATGAATACTGAAGGACACTCAGAGAGGGAAGATCTAATGTATTAATAGGAAGAGGCAGAGATGATTTTAGGGGAAGACTGGGGGAAAGCCCCTATATATTTTAACACAGCAGAACAAGGACTTTTGGAGTTAATACAGCCCCCTTTGTTAACCATGATACAGTTTTTTCTAGGTAGGAATTCAAGTTCCTGCCGTTGTGTCAATGTGTCTCACTGCCAGTAGGTCGTGCTTATAAGAAAGGGGGGTTTGCAACCAACTCTGACCACCCTAGCCTAACAGTCAGTCTGCTCCCTGAAATGTCCTTCATCTCTTAAAAAAGAAAATCTTTGCCAGCATCCAGATTAAATTAACCTTTGAAAAACATTCTTCCATAAGGATGCTAATCTTCAGAAAGAATAAGACCTGGAAGCAGGACAGGCTGGGAATGGGCTGGGGGCTGAGCACCAGAGTTTGTGTGGTGTGTGTGGGGTGGGGGGGGTGGGGGGGGGTGTGTGTGTGTGTGTACTTCAGTTGGAGCAGTCTCTGAGGAGCAGCTTGGGCAGAGTCTGGAGCAGCCTTTCCAGAAAATCTAGTGCCTCTATACTCTTTGTGACCCTCAGATTCACCAGTTCTCAAATCTGCCAGGACCCCAAACCAGGACTGAAGGGAAGGATGTTCTCGTGAGCTTGGGGCTCTCAGACTCCCTGGTATAGTGGGATCAAGAACTGGGGTCAAGAGTTAAAAAGACGTTGTGTGAACCTAAAAGTCCATCGACAGATGGATGGATAAAGAAGATGTGGCACATATATACAGTGGAATACTACTCACCCATAAACAAGAATGAAATCTTGCCATTTGCAGCAACATGGATGAACCTAGAGATTATCACACTAAGTGAAGTAAGTCAGACAAAGACACATGATATCATTTATATGTCAAATCTAAAAAAAATACAAGTGAGCTCATTTACAAAACAGAAATGGATTCACAGACATTGAAAACAAACATGGTTATCAAAGGGGAAAGAGGGGAAAGATACACTGGGAGTTTGGGATGAACAGATACACATTGCTATATATAGAATAGATAACTAACAAGGGCCTCCTTGTAGCACAGGAAATTATATTCCATATCTTGTGGTAATCTATAATGGAAAAGAATCTGAAAAAGAATACGTATGTATGTATAACTGAATCACTTTGCTGTTCACCTGAAACTAAGCATGTACATGCTCAGTCACTCAACTCTTTGCAATCCCATGGACTGTAGCCTGCCAAGCTCCTCTGTTCGTGGGATTCTGCAAGCAAGAATACTGGAGTGGGGTGCCATTTCCTCCTCCAGGGGATGTTCCTGACTCAAGGATCGATTGAACCCACGTCTTCTGCAAGAGATTCATCAGCAGGCAGATTCACTGAGCCACCTGAGAAGCCCCACGAAACTAAGACAACATTGTAAATCGACTATACTTCAGTTTTCTTTGTTTGTTTTAAAAAAAGACATTGTGCAAGAAAGATAAGAGAGGAAGTGGAAGAGAGACCTAGACTGATACTGGGTAACACAGGATTGGTGGAGTCAGATAAAAAGGGAGAAGGGAAAGAAAAACAGGAGTTTCAGTGGATAGAGGGTAACTTCCTCTTGTCTCGGTTTCACTTCTTTAATCTCCTCTTACCAAATCAAGATTATGCAACTCAGCTTTGTCCTGTGTCTGTTGCTCAAGAGACCCCCATTGTAGATCTCAGGTCATACTCCTTGCCTGGAATTGACAAATTTACCTCAGGCCTCAAACTTTTCTTCACAGCCCCATCTCCTTACATTTTGCTACACACAATAGCCCTGGGGACACAGCAATAGGCCTGGGGTCCTCAAAGTCCCCTTCCTGGCTCTAGCCCCGCACTTATTCTCTAAGTCGTTCAAGTTCCTCACTTTTCTGAACCTTGTTTTTACTTATGTAGATATGGATATAATAATCTGTACTTCCCAGTGTGGCTGTAAGTATTAAGTAAGAAGAAGATAAAAAACACAGTGTTTCAGTTCAGTTCAGTTCGATTCAGTCACTCAGTCGTGTCCGACTCTTTGCGACCCTATGAACCGCAGCACACCAGGCCTCTCTGTCCATGACCAACTCCTGGAGTTCACCCAAACTCGTGTGCACAGTGTTTAGTCCAAAGCAATTAAATGGCAGTGGTGTCTGTTTCACGTAGTTCACTTGTGCTCTTCTTCCCACCCATATAATGCTTCTACCTCCAAACCATCATTCATGCCACTTCCTCCCACCCGTCTGCTTATCCACAAAGTGCTCCATGTATCCCATCCTCCCATCCTTTAGAGAAAATCTCCTCCATGACCTCCTACGTGACAACTTGAGATCACTGATCAGCCCTCCTCCCATCAATCAGACACTGCCTCTTGGAAGCCACTATTCCACCAGTGTCAGTTCTTGTCTCCTCATCGATATATGAAGACACCTGTAGGAAGGAAGTCATATAGGTTTCTTCTTTTTTCCCTGACCTCATCTTCTGACACATGACAGGCACATCAGAGACATCTGAATCTACCTATAGTTTATCTAAATGGTCACTTACTCTGATCATCTCCTGAGTCATGGAAAATGCCACTATCAACTACTTTGCAGACATACTGTGTAATAGACCAGGGCTTCTCAAAGTGTGGGCCATGGACCTGCAGCATCAGCTTGAACTGGAGACTTGTTAGAAATGCAAAGTCTTGAGTTCCGTCCCAAACTTACTGAACCAGAAACTCTGGGATTAGAGTGTAGCCATCTGTGTTTTTACAAACCCTCCAAGTGAATCTGATGCAAGGTAAAAATCTGAGCACCATGGGGCTAAGGCATTTTCTGTAAAAGGTCTTTCACTTCAGATTAAATCAGCTACCAGGATATCTTAAAGAGGATAGACAAAGCACATGTGAAATGTAAAGGCTTTGGGTGAGAAAGTCAGCCCTGGACCCTCTCATCTAGAATGAACCTCAAAGAAGGAAAATGTAGGAGTGCTTTGGGCAACTAGGAAATGTCCTAGATGACCCATGTATGGAGAAACCAGAAACTAAAAATGCCTCAAAGATAAAACTCCTACTTCTGTTTATAGTTGGTTCCAGGCACATGATGGTAACCCAGCTTCAATGCAAATGATGACAATGACCTAGGGCAGTCGTCCTCAAAGTAAGGTCCTTGGACCAGCGGCACTCATATCACCTGGGAATTTGTTAGAACTCCCACATTTCAGGCTTCACCAAATCCTCCTAATGCAAAAACTCTAGGAATGTTGCCTAGCCCTCTGTGTTTTCACAAGTTCTTCAGACACTCTGGTGCAAGCTAAGGCTTAGAAATCACAGTGGTAGGCACTGGGGCGATATGCTTTCTATACATTTTTCCACTTAATTCTGATAATTCTGTCAATAGTTGAAGTTTTTTATCATTTGAAGATGAAAGAAATTAAGGTCAGATTTGCCTTAAGGGCACGTAGCTGGTCAACGACCTAACAGGAATTGAAATGGCCCATTTCCAAAACCCCACTGAGTATATGGAGGATGTGTTTTGGTCATCCGTGGTCACTGATGGGCCTTGGGGAACTAAAACTGATGGAAGGTGGGGGTGGGCAGGTGAGGACAGTAAGTTAGAACTAGAGCAAATAGAACCATCCCTACAGTTTCAGTGGAATTGAATACAGTTGAATGGAGTTGAATACAGTTTCAATGGAGTTGAATACTTCAATACAGTTTCAATATTCAAACCCAGGATCTGGCAGCAAGTTAGATCTGAGGTGTTCACCTCTTTTAAAATACCCTGTACATCTGAGAGTAAAGGGCCATAGGCTACAGTAGCAGAAACTTTCAGACTATATAATGGTGTTTGGAGGACTTGAAGCTTTAACTCTTTGCTTGAACTCCTTCAACCTGTATTCAGCCCCGTTTGACTTCTTTCTCAGTCTCTCTCCCTGTATGCTGTTTTATTTGCCTAAGCACCTCCTGGAAGAGCTTTACTTGAAAGAGAGGAAAGGCAGGTGGTGTTTGGTAGAGGGGGTTTCAGCCCCTTTGGATCACACCTGATAAATTGGTTTTCCTCTCAGAGGAAGGAGCTTGCCTCAGGAGCAGCTCTGCGTCTCATGGTTTCCTTTTGCAGACAGAATCACAAACAGTTATTTTTCTCTCTTGGTTCAAAAGAAATGCCCCAAAACCAAGCTCTTCTCAAGACATAGCTGAACTTAGAACAAGAGGTGAAACACAAAAGCATTTTATGCAGGAAGTGGTTGGAAAAAAGTGAAGGGTTGACAGAGTCCTGAACATGGGGGAGGGTGTCAGGAAATAGCTGGGGCAGAGGGCTCACCTCAGAAGTCACAGCCAGGGTACTTCTCCAGCTCACCTGAACCACAATAGGTCTGTTTCCACGCCCTGAATGGAGTGGGTGGGGAGGCAGAGGAAGTGAAAGAGAACATCGAGGAAGACCCCAGAAAAGATCCCCAAAGGCAGATCATATAAAGAAGGACAAGGGACAGGACTTTTCTATCCATTCTTCACACAACTCATATTCGGGGCCAGGACACTACAGCCCCAAGTCAGTCCCAGAGGGAGTTTCCATTGTTTTGCAAGAAAACATTTAGGACCAAAACTTGACAAATCCCTTCCTTGATCTTCAGCCTCATTTCTACATAATCTGACTTCTTGCCTCTGGGTTCTAGCCATCCTTGGCTTCCTTTAAATACCTGAGAACTCCATGTGGTCACTTGCCTTGGAATGTGGTGTTACTTATTCCTGGAAATACCTCCAATCCCCACCTCCCTCACTTTTCAAGTTCAGCTCAAGCAATATTGGGCTTCCCCAAAAGCTCAATTGGTAAAGAATCCGCCTGCAGTGCAGGAGTTCCTGGTTCAGTTCTTCAAATGGGAAGATCTGCTGGAGAAGGGATAGGCTACCCACTCCAGTATTCTTGCTTGGAAAATTCCATGGACTGGTATAGTCCATGGGGTCACAAAGAGTCAGATGCAACTGACTGACTTTCACTTTCAAGCAATGTTACTTTTTCTCAGAAGTCTTTCCCAACAACCCCACTCCAATCAGTTAAACTCATCTGTTATACATTCCTGATGCACACTGACATTTTCCTTAAAAACATTCATTATGCTATATAATCATTCAATGTCAGACTGGCCTAAGAAAAGAAGAGATGATGGAGAAAGGTGGTGACGGTAAAAATCTTATTTTCTTAAAAGACAGAACCAGGATTCTTCTGTAGTGCAAGTATCTATTCAAGGAAAACACCATGGTTGATATGTTCAGAAGGAAAAGGAGACCCCAAAACCAGGGTAATCAAAAGGAAAAGAATCTCTTTGTTTTAGAAAGGAATAAAATTACTCACAAAGGAATGCAGAACCCCAAAATTAGCTATTATCAAATAGAATCCAGCAATAACTTAGATGATAAAGATTTGTCCTAGGTGTTCAATATGAGGAAATATTTTCATATAATTTAATGTATTATGAAACTATGGAGCAACATAATCCAATGATGGCCTTAGCTGTTGGAAAGTAATTTGGTAAAAATTTAGCATCTAATAATTGGCCAACAAAGATCTGTCTAGTCAAAGCTTTGGTTTTTCCAGTTGTCTTATATGGATGTGAGCTGCTGCTGCTGCTGCTAAGTCGCTTCAGTCATGTCCGACCCTGTGCAACCCATAGATGGCAGCCCACCAGGCTCCGCCATCCCTGGGATTCTGCAGGCAAGAACACTGGAGTGAGTTGCCATTTCCTTCTCCAATGCGTGAAAGTGGAAAGTGAAAGCGAAGTCGCTCAGTCATGTCCGACTCTTCACGACCCCATGGACTGCAGCCCACCAGGCTCCTCCGTCCATGGGATTTTCCAGGCAAGAGTACTGGAGTGGGTTGCCATTGCCTTCTCCAATGGATGTGAGAGTTGGACTATAAAGAAAGCTGAGCACCCAAGAATTGATGCTTTTGAACTGTGGTGTTGGAGAAGACTTTTGAGAGTCCCTTGGACTGCAAGGAGATCCAACCAGTCCATCCTAAAGGAAATCAGTCCTGAATATTCATTGGAAGGACTGATGCTGAAGCTGATGCTCCAATGCTTTGGCCACCTGATGCAAAGAACTGTCTCACTGGAAAAGACCCTGATGCTGGGAAAGATTGAGTGCAGGAGGAGAAGGGGACGACAGAGGATGAGATGGTTGGATGGCATCACCGACTCAGTGGACATGAGCTTAAGTAAGCTCCAGGAGGTGGTGATGGACAGGAAAGCCTGGTGTGCTGCAGCCAATGGGGTTGCAAAAGTCAGACATGACTGAGAGACTGAACTAAATAATTGGTTACATTTTTACAATAGAAATTTCCATCTCAACCTCAAACCTTGTACTTTATTTAACTGGAAGCATTGAGCTATTGCCACAAAAGTTAGAAAGGAGACCTACTATACTGTGATTATTGAACATTCTTCTAGATTTTGTTGTTGTTGTTGTTGAGTCACTAAAGTTGCATCTGACTATTTGCCACCCCATGAACTGTAGCACGCCAGACTTCCCTGTCCTTCACTGCCTCCCTGAGTTTGCTCAAAGTCACGTCCATTGAGTCAGTGATGCCATTCAACCATGTCATCCTCTGTCGTCTCTGTGGATCACAACAAACTGTGGGTTCTTCTAGATACTAGCCACAATAAACTAAAAGCAAATGAAATTAGATTTTTTTTTAATTCAAGAAGAGGAGGTAGAATGATCATTTTGACTGCATAAAGAACTTCTCCAAATCAGTATCAAAAGGATTAACAGAATTTAACCATGAGCAACAAATATATTCTGAGCTTCTCACGTGGCTCAGTCATAAAGAATTCACCTGCCAGAGCAGGAGATGTAGGAGGTGAGGGTGTGATCCCCAGGTCGGGAAGATCCCCTGGAGGAGGAAATGGCACCCACCCCAGTATCCTTACCTGGAGAATCCCACGGACAGAGAAGCCTGGCGGGCTACTGTCCACAGAGTCACAAAGAGCCGGACATGACTGAGCTACCGAGCATGCACCACACAAAAAACAAATATATGAGAAGATATCATTTAAAAAGACAGTTCTTTAACAATGGAAAAATAATTTGACCACATTCATATTGAGTGATACACGTTACCAACACATGAATTTGCCCCATCCTCACCAACACTTCTCTCCTGTCTTTGTAATAATAACCATCCTAACAGGTATGAGATGCAATCTCAGGATGGTTTTGATTTACATTCCCCTGATATATAGTGATGCTGAGCATGTGTTCAAGTACCTGTTGGCCATTTGTATGTCTTCTTTAACAATATCTAGTCAGGTCCTTTGCCCATTTTTAATTGAGTTATTTGTCAGGATACTTACATTATCCAATACCTTTCTTTCATATACCAAAAACATTTGGGGTATTCAAAATAGCAATATTTTACACTTTTTTCTTCTATGGAAAGTTTTTATAGAGGTGCTTTACTGAATTTTACATATGATTTAGAAAATCAGTGAGCTTTGAATTCGATATTGCATTATATTTGTTTTCATATAAAACAATTGGAAATAAGTCCCTGTTAGTGTTTTGACACAGAATGTTTTGTTTTTAGGAAGAGATTACGGTTATTAAGTAGAAGACTACAAAGTAAAGGATGTGGAAGAACTCAAAACAGTGATAACAGTGTGTGACAAGGACAGTGGTGTCCCCCTGGGTCCCGGGGCCACACTGTATTTTCCAGCCTCTCGTATGATGAGGTCCGGGCCTGGGAATCGTTTCTCATCAATAGTTGGTAGGGAAAGTGAAGTGCGTCACTACTGATCTGGGATGTTTAAAGGTGCCTAAGAATCCCACATTTCCTCTGCCCCTACTGCGCTGAATGTCACAGAAATAAAGATAAAAACATTTGAGTGATTTCAAATTTAACCCTTTGGGTCGTTCCCCCTGACTGTAGACACTCAGAGTATTATTGTAGACATTGCCTAGATCATTGTAGACACTGCCCGGATCACTGCTCCCCCAGGGAGGCTGCCCTGAACTGTGTAGCTGAGCAAAGGAAAAGCAAAGAAACCATGAATGAGTCATTTCCAAATGCATTCAGACAGACATCTCCCTCTCTCAGTTCCCCTTTCTGTACTCTCCCCTTGCACAGCGCCCTGTCCTTGCCCCCATGCCCATACTTTCTGCCCCTGCAGTGGCACTTGCCTTTAGAACAGTCACTGCTAAGTGTGGATAAGGTTATTTCTCCTGGGAGGCCTTGGAGGGTCGCATTCAGGCAAACTTGTAAATGTAGGGACACAGCCTTGGGATGGGGGAAGGAATCAAATCTCCCAGCATCATCAGCCTCCCCTTTATTCCAGTTTAAACTATTCAGACATTGTTTGCTTTTTCAACTGAGGCAAGGACAACAAATGACAGCAAATGACTCATTAAATTTTGCCATTTTAACTGTTTATTTTTAAAAAAAATTTCAGACAGTCATGGTGCAGGGGCTCTGTTGCAGCACGGAAGCTCACTGGAGATTCAAGAGAGGAAGAAGCAGACTAGATTTTCAGCTTTTTTTTTTCCCCCTCTCTCTCTTGAAGCTGAACTGTCAAGTCACAGATTTGAACAAGGAGGCATCTGTTTCTTTCAACGATAACTCAGGTAAGCCCACACTCATGAGAGTTCTGTGCCGTTCATTCCTAGTTTTCAGGCTATGCTTGAAAAAGAAAAAAAAAAAAAAGTCTAAACAAATTTGCCCTGTTTTCAGGGAAACAGAGTGATGCTAAAGTGAGGCCAGTTTGCAGGACCTGTAATCTTGGAATTCGTTTACCCAATAGTGGCAAAGAGAACATTACACAAAAGGGCTAACTGGGAAGAATTTGCTCATTAACACAAGAGTTTTCTGTGCCGTGTCGCTTGGTACAGGTTGTCAGTTTTTAAGATACTTCCCTCTGCATAGGAAAGGGAACTAAATGGCAAGGCTTCTTGTGGAAAGAGGAAAATTCAAGTAACTAACAGATCAAATAAAGCACATTTCTGGTTTGAAGAAGAGTGCACTTTCCCGAGTCTCATTTTTAACTCACTGAGTCTCTCAGAAAGGACTCGGTGTGAGGGCAGGGGTTTGGCGGCAAGGTGGAGAACTAAGGATGGGAGCAGGTGGGGAGGAGGGAAGGAAAGAGGACTCAGCCTCAGACAACGATGGCGGCCACGGAAAGCAAGAGAGGGGGCTGGGGGGTCCCCCACAGAGGAGGGACCCTAGAGGAGAGGTGGGCATGGGGGTAAGACGTAGCAAGTGGGGCCACAAATGAACCCAATCTTCTGACTCACTGAGTGAACTCTGAGCAAGTGACAACATTTCTCTGTAAACCAGGGATCGTAATTCTTTCCACCCACCTCCTCAGCTTTGTGCAGACAACTGAGGCATGATTGTGAACATGCTCAAGAAATATAAGGTTCTTTCGTGCGTCATAACTCAAAAATGACCATTTTTTGATTGACCTCTGGTCTCTCTATCCCTCAGGAACAGCCATGGGCCAAAATGAAGGCAATCCCTCTGGTGAGTAAATGACCTCCTGTGCGTGGCATTTCTGTCCTACTCTGTGCCTGAAGTGAAAGGGAAAGTCACTCAGTCGTGTCCAACTCTTTGTGACCCCATGGATTTCACAGTCCATAGAATTCTCCAGGCCAGAATACTGGAGTGGGTAGCCTTTCCCTTCTCCAGGGGATCTTCCCAACCCAGGGATAGAACCCAGGTCTCCCACATTGCAGGTGGATTCTTTACCAACTGAGCTCTCAAGGAAGCCCTATTCTGTGCCTAGTTTGTATAAAAATCATGCTATCCTCTAGAATCACCATATGAGCCAGCAACTGTTTCTTCATCAGAGGGAATAACTTTGCACTGTTCATTTCAATTTCCCTGGTCCAGTCATTTCACTGGTGATCGTGACCACATCTCTGCCCAGCCAAGGTCAGAGGAACCATCTCTGGCCCTGGAACAGGCAGGTTACTTACCCACCTGGAGATGGAACCACCATCTTGGCTACACATTTCTGATCTTCAGAAAATTTGCCTTTTAGGGGTCCAGAACCGAGTGACATAGACAAACTGAATGACAAGATACATTTCTAATTCTATCTCATCCCCCAATTTTCTTGGATCCAATATGACAATGCCCTGCAGACCTACAGAAAGCTAGATGCTTTAAAATCATTATCTTGTTTGATAATAGACTCAGCTTCTACTTTATAAATACAATATATTTATTATGAGAGTATCTTCTCCCAGATATTTCCTTATCATTAAAAATATTCCATTGGCATGACAGTATGGTAATAACAAAATAAGTTTGCTCTTTTTTCACCTTTTTTTTTTTTAATTGAAATATAGTTGATTTACAATGCTGTGTTAGTTTCAGGCATGCAACAAAGTGATTTAGGTATACACACAAACACAAATATATTCTCTTTAGATACTGTTACATTACAGGTTATTACAAGATATTCAGTATAGCTCCCTGTGCTCTACAGTAGTCCTTGTTTGTTATTTTATATATAGTAATGTGTATATTTTAATCCCAAACTCATAATTTATCCCTCCCCTGCCCCTTTCCCTTTTAGTAGCCAGAAGTTTGTGCTCCATGTCTGTGAGTCCACATCTGGTTTCTGTGATTTATTTATGCTGCATCGGGTTCGTTGCGGCACATGGGACTCTTCGATGCATTGTGCGGGGTTCGCTAGGTGCAGCACACAGCCTTTTCTTGCAGTTCATGGGCTTAGTTGCCCTGCAGCATGTGGGATCTTAGTTCCCCAACCAGGGATTGAACCTGCGTCCTCTACATTGGGCCATCAGGGAAGCCCCTATAGCTGTTTTTTGTAAGTGAGTTCATCTGTATCCTTTTTTGGGGGGGGAGACTCCACATATAAGCGATATCATGTGGTATTTGTCTTTCTCTTCTAAGTAAACTTGCTCTTAGCAGGACCTTATACAAAGAGTCACCCAGCTCACTGTGCCAGAGGATCAGAGCTGAGAATCATTCTGGTGGGCAAAACGGGAACCGGCAAAAGTGCGACAGGGAACAGCATCCTCCAGAAGCCAGCATTTGAGTCCAGGCTGAGTGCCCGGTCCTTGACGCAGACTTGCAGTGAGAGTCGGGGCAGCTGGGGAGAGAGAGAGGTGGTGGTTATTGACACACCAGATATGTTTTGCGGGAAGGACCTCTCTGACTCCCTGTACCAAGAGGTGCAGAGGTGCTACCTGCTCTCTGCCCCAGGCCCCCACGTGCTGCTCCTGGTGACACAACTGGGCCGATTCACCACGGAGGACCAGCAGGCTGTTCAGGGGGTGAAGGAGATCTTCGGAGAGGGTGCCATGAAGCACACAGTTATTGTCTTCACCCGCAAGGAAGACCTCGAGGGAGGCTCCCTGAGGGATTATATCCAAGGCTCAGACAACAGAGCCCTAAGCGAGCTGGTGGCAGCATGTGGGGGGCGAGTGTGTGCCTTTGACAACCGTGCTACAGGGAGCATCCGGGATGACCAAGTGAAGGAGCTCATGGACTTGATTGAGAGCCTGGGGACAGTGGAAAGGGGTGACCACTACACTAACAGGCTGTACAGCCTTCTAACACAGTCAGACTGTGGGCCTGTACAGTCAGAGGAAAGATTGCAAGATGTCAAAAGGAGCTTTGTAAAATACATGGAAATTCAGAGACGTGGTACAATCATGGCCAAAGTGAACTGCCTGAGAAAAGCCCTAATCCAAGGGCTGTTGTATGGTGTGCTCAGGTGTCTGCCGCATTGCTCATTCAGTTATTTTGGGTATTGCACAGGACATGCGATTTCTTTTGCCACTTACCCTTTAGTATGTGCAGTTTATTCTGTAGTTTACTGTTAGTCGTACCCAAAAAATTAGTGATGATTTTTAGAAAGACCGGTAGACTGGAATGCAAGATTCCTGTGTCATAGTTACCAATCAGTGACTTTTCATTCGCTGTCATATCCTGGGTAAGTTACAGTTGCCTGCCCCAGATAGTCAGTGTCTGATATCACAAAATGTTTGAGATTCTGTGAACTGTTTAGATCTCAACCTCATCCTATTTGTTAATGAATCAAATGATTTTAAATTTTCCTGTTTGTTTTGAAATATAATACCAAAACCTTCTGAAAGTTATAAACATAAAATTCCTCTCATTTGCAAGTCTGTATCTAAAGTCAGTTTTATGCTCCTGAAAACTCCGTTTCTTCTTTATACTATCACTATTTCTTCTGAATATAACAAAAATGGCAATAAAATTTCTACAAGGTATAGTAAATTAACAAGTGAGCTATAAAGTTCCTGAGATCACATGTCTTTAACTCCATGCTATAGTTTTATCCTCCGAAGATGGTAAATGGACATATGGCTTATTTCTCTGACACAACCAACTCACGCTCAACAATCACACACAGACACACACATCAATAGTCTGTTTTATGTGCATCAAAAGAGGCTCAACTAGATTTTATCCCTTGTATCCAATCCCAGTCAGCATTGAAACATACTAGAGGCTTATGTTTCAGACAAGAGTGGACCTAGTATTTTGCATTTTACAGTATTTTACATTTAACATCTTCCTGTCAAATGCAACTAGAATTTATTAAAATAAACACAGTCTTTATGACTGATGAGCTCACTAGATAATTAGGAAAACTCCAAGGAAGCAGCAAACAATACACATAAAAGAGAGGTGGGAAAATGTAAGAAGGATGTAGAGCTAAAAGCACCCTCTCGTAACCAGGTAAACCCTCAGGCAAAGTCACAGGTGGTGAAGGAAGACTCCACATGCATGCATGAGGACACTGAAAGACAAGGAGTTATCGAAGAAACACTGGAAGCATCTTCATGAAAGGTATACGGTGCGTAGCAAAGACTTAGTCAAGACTCGTCTATGTGGTTCAGACTCGGGTGAAACCAGTGAGGAGCCATATTCACCTCAGTCTTAAGGAAATACTCACTCCCGGGGTCATTCACCTGCAGGATTGGCACTTGAGAAACCTTGGCAGTGTGTCTCCTTCAACTCTGTGCCCTGGACACCAAACTTTCTTCACACTAGTCCTGGCCCCACTAGTCTAGTGGGAGAATGAGAGACCCTGGGCTTCAATAATGCTGATTGGAAAAAATGGGGGTGTCAGTCATTCAAGAGACACTGTACCTGGGAAAAAAAAGAACAGAAAACAGTTGACCTTGGGTCTCTTTCCTACCTGAAAAACTGGGCTGGAAAGAAAGATGAAATAGCAGGTCCCAGCCAGTAGGTTAGGGCTCAGGACAGTCGTCCTTCCCACATCCAGCGACAGTCAACTCTAAAAGGCTTGAGTTGGATTGGTGAGCTGACCAGTTCTAGGGCCAGTGCTTTGGTACCTGTTCACGACACCACTGGGTCTTTTACTGACCTCACTCTCATGACCCTCACGAGAGAAGGCAGAATAACTAGAATTGGTGCTACCAACACAGATGACCAGACTAAGCCTCTACATAATGCTAACTTAGGAATAGTGTAAACACATGGTGTCTCGGCAGTAAAGAATCCACCTTCCAATGCAGAAGACACAGGCTCGATCCCTGGGTTGGGAAGATCCCCTGGAGGAGGAAATGGCACCCCACTCCAATATTCTTTCCTAGAGAATCCCATGGACAGAGGAGCCAGGCGGGCTAAGTCATGGGGTCACAAAGAGTTTGACATGACTGAGTGACTAAACAGCAACAGCAATTCATCCTCATCCTCAATACATCAGCTAGCTTCAAGTCCTTCCACAGCTGAGAAGACATCCTTTCTCAGATAAAACTCTGCTTCTGGATTTTTCTGACAGACTGGACCCTAGCGGGGCACCGGCCATAGGGATGTCCAGTCAATGGACAGCTGTTGAGAAAAGCTATCATGTTTTTGTTCTGGAGCAGGAATCACCCTGGACTTTTTTTATATGGGGGAAATGCTTACATGGTAAAAAGTAACTGAAGATTAGATCACTAAGGAGTTCTAAAAAGAGACTCAGGCCTTGGGGTCCTACAAGAAGATATTTGGTATGGGGGTTGGGGAGGGCCCTGCTAGAGAACACAGATTAGTCACAACAGGAGAGAGGTTCTGTAAGATAAATGTTTTAAGCCTACAATGAATGTTCCTGTCTCTTTAAATCATCACTACCACCTAACCCTCCCTCTGGGCTCACAGGAGCTGTGAGTCTCAAAGACTTCCTCTGTGCAGAGTGGAAGGAAACAGCCTGTCACACTCAAAACTGAAGGGAAAGCAGAGATCAGGGCCTTCTTGGATCACCAGTGAGAGCCTGTCACCAGGAAAGGTGAGCCCCGCAGGGAGCAGGAGCTACAACCAACCAGAAGGAACATGGTTCTGAGAGCATTTACTGTCTGAGCACCCAGGCTCCACCAGGCAACTTTCAGGTGAGTAACAGCCGGACCCAGTAAGATGGGGTGTCTGGATTTGTAAAGATGTTCCAAGTTCCAATAGAGGAAGTTCAAAAAAGGTTTATGAGCATGGTCCCCAGTCTGGAGGGCACACATGTCTGTCTCCTTCCACACTTCCCCCATACAGTAAGAAAAGTCTGTACTGGAACCATGTCTAGGAGTAAAATGCATTTTAAAAGGCATTCAATGTTGCTCAAATTGAACATTCAGCACAAGCAAAATATCTTTCTTGTGGCCCCAAAGCCATCTAACTTCAGAGCAAGTTACAGTGTGCTGAGTCAGGAAACCATCAGAATTCAACCCCGCCCCAGATTCCCCCTCTCCCCTCTATCCACAATAAGGGACACTCAAGAGACTAAAGAGGTTAAGAACCAGGTCTTCAACCCCTCATCCTTATGACCCCTGACACGTTGGCTCCCTAATTCAAGTCTCTCCCACCCCTGCTGTAGGAACACTTCAGTTTCCTCATCTGTACAATGAAGGGGTCTGAATAAACGGCTCATTTCCAAACTCTGATGTGTGGACTGATGATATCAGATACACTGGATTCATAAATCAGAATTTCTAAGCATGGTCCCCCCAGAATCGACATTTTTAAAGAACATTCAAGTAGTTCTGAAAAACAATATATTTGAGAGGCACTGAGTTACGTGAACTTTGAATTTTCAGAGTATTCAGAATACAGGAATTCAACATGCTTTACAATAATAAAAAAAAAAAAGAGCTATTTATCACCCCAGATTTCAGGAAGAGCTTATCACCGTCTTAAAATTTATGTTAAATTATTTTAACCCACATTTCAAACTATCTGGAAATCCCAGTGACCTACTCGAGAGTTCTGTGGATTCCCTGTAGCACACTTTCTCATTTCCATCTTTGGCGAGGACCTCTTGCTTTAGCTACTCTTCTTCTAGGGTTTGAATCTTGTGGCTCTTTCTTCATTTCTGCTCTGATGTCAATTATGGGAGTTTGTTGATGCCTAGACACAAAATAACTAATCATATCATGTGATTTGTCCTGGGGTAAACTTTACTGAAAGCTTTGCGTGGGGCAGCAGGAGAGCGACAGCAGAAACACAGCTTCAGCTTGAGTTCTGGACAAACTTGCCCTCTGAGTCCTTTGGCCAGAGAGGGGTTATTCACCCAGCCTCTCCCTTTGTTTTTCCTTCCCTGTTGGTGCCAAATAGGGTTGAATACAGTTACCTGCAGAAAACAGGTGGGTGACGTGAGGAGGTAGAATTTGAAATGGATGTTGAAGTACAAACAGGACTCAGGCAGAAATGTGGGGTGGGATGAAGGGTCCTGGGAGGGAAAGCCCGAGGTGGGTTGGGAAAGGGCGCTGAAATCTGTGTCTGGAGTGGCTGACTGGGGGCAGGAGTGAAGAGGGGACAGGCGAGGTGGGATTCATTGGAAATGAGGCTGGAGAAGTAGACTGAGCAGAGACTGTGGGCTCATGTTCAGAAGCTTGCGTGATCAGGCAAACGACCACAAAATGTTTAATTGTATTAAAGGATGTTTGATTGGGTGTAATCATTGTACTTTGAGAAGCCGCAGACTCGCGGGCCAGAACATAAAGAGCCAGAGGGGAGCATCCGAGTCTCCCCATATTTAGATACATAAGGAGAAGCCAAACTATGTGGTTATCTAAGAGCAGAAACTCTCCAGATGAGTTTGGGAAATACGTTTGTTTTCCAATTTTCTTCTTGCTTGTTTCATAGGCCAGAGACCCTAAGGTAGATCCTCAGTCAGTGAGCAAACTCTCGTTCTCGGGGTTTTCTGAAGCCCACCCTCCATCACCACCCTCGCTGCTGAAACTCCTGGGAAATTTTGTTTCCAACAGCTTACATCACTGACAAAGGTGCTCAGTCTCTTAGTCATGTCCGACTTTTTCTGACGCTTTGGACTGCAAACTGCCAGCCTCCTCTGTCCAGGAATTTTTCAGGCAAGAGTACTGGATTGGGTTGCCTTTTCCTGCTCCAGGGGATCTTCTTGACCTAGGGATCGAACCCGCATCTCTTTCATCTCCTGCATTGGCAGGCGGATTCTTTACCATTAGCACCACCTGACATAGACTCACCTGGAGAAATTAACATCTGAAGTTCACTCATTGGCATGGGTGGGATTAAGTGTTATCATCTCCCCTTTGCTCTTTGCATTTGGGGGCCCTGAGAAGACAAAGCCAAGCTCACCAGGTATTCTCACAGCATCATCCCAACCCAGACCAGGCTACTCCTTCCCTAAACTCCCAGGCTCAGAGGAGGGCAGGAACTATGACCTTCTCACAGTGGGGTCACCAGCATTTTGGACTTGACCTGACATTGTAGACAGTTACACCTATTTGATGAATGAGTGAATGAACAAATTGTATCTGGGATTCTTTCAGGTAATCATGGGAGGACGGAAGATGCCAAAAGATGAAGAAAATGCCTATGGTAAGAACACGTCTCACAATGAGTGTTTGTCCCCAGGAGTGAGCTCTAGGTAGTAGGGGAATGGGCTAATTCAAGACTGAACAGAGAGAAGTCGAGAGGTGACTCGACTGGGGTGAAGCAGCAAGAGACCTGGGGCTGGCACTTCACCTGGATCTGTACCCCGGCCCTGCTGTGAGATATTAAGTTCTTTGACTAACCGGCAGCTCTGTTCCCAAAGTAAAATGAATAAACAGAAAGCGACGTAGAGGGCATCAGATCGTATATTAGACAGAACATGATTCACCAGGTAGAAAGTGTTAGGGAACACGGATGGAGGTTATTAGACAGCATTTTAAGACAGAGGAGAAGAGAGGAGGAGGGAGGGAAGAGAGATAGCCTGGTCTTATCCTCCCAACAGCCTATGAGGACAGCGCTACAATATTGATTCTGTTTGTGCAGAAGAGGTTTAACACTTAGATTAAGCAGCTCCCCAGGATTACAAGGCTGGTAGAGGACAGGTCTATGATTCAAACCCCGGCTTTGGGACTCCAGATAGCCCTCTTGGCTGGGCCCACTGCCCCACCCCTTTCTCCAGTGGGACAGTATCAGGGAAAATAAGACAGAAATTGTCATTGGGCACCAGCTCTGCACAGCCTGGATGACAGATCATATCAGACGAAGTAATGGCCTGTATTACAAAGGCGCATCCTCTAGAGAGATGTTCAGCAGCTGCCGGAGTACTGTGTGACGCCAAAGACGGGAGAAACAGACGGGTAGAGACCCCTTGGAGTGCCCAAATCTCACACCAGGTCACTCAGTAAAGGTCTGGCCCCAAACACAGCTGTGGAATCGCTCTGTTCTCCTTTGCTCGCAAGGCGTCCAGGAGACCCTGGGACCGGGACATGTTGCTCTCAGGTTCCGAAGCTGACAGACCACCGGTGCCCACACAGGTTTCCAGGAGTTCAGGTCCGCCCTGCAGGAGCGCAGGCTGCGCCTCCTCCTGGCCGGGAGGTCGGGGACCGGGAAGAGCGCCACGGGCAACAGCATCCTCCAGCGGAAGCACTTCCTCTCCAGGCTCGCGGCCACGGCGGTGACCAGCGCCTGCGCCACGGGGAGCTGCCGCTGGGCCTCGTGGGACGTGGAAGTCCTCGACACCCCCGACCTCTTCAGCCCCGAGGTCGCCCAGGCAGACCCGGGCTTCGAGGAGAGAGGCCGCTGCTACCTGCTGTCGGCCCCGGGGCCCCACGCCGTGCTCCTGGTGACCCAGCTCGGCCGCTTCACCGCCCAGGACCTGCGGGCCTGGCAAGGGGTGAAGGCGCTCCTCGGGGCGGGCATCGCGGCGCGCACCGTCGTGGTCTTCACCCGCAGGGAGGACCTGGCGGGGGGCTCGCTACAGCAGTACGTGCGCGACACCGACAACCGCGCGCTCCGGGAGCTGGTGGCCGAGTGCGGGGGCCGCTGCTGCGCCTTCGACAACCGAGCGGCCGATGGGGAGCGGGAGGCGCAGGTCGGGGAGCTGATGGGGCTGGTGGAGGAGCTGGTGAGGGACCACGGCGGCGCCCCCTACACCAACGACGTGTACCGCCTGGCGCAGGACCTGGGCGGGCTGAGCCCCGAGGAGAGGCTGCGCAGGGTGGCGGAGCGACTGGCTGCCCGCGCGCCGTCGTGGCCGGAGCGCTGGCCTCTGGCTTCGCTGTGGTGGTGGCCCAAGGCGGGGCCGGGGACCCGGTGTAAGCTGGGCCTGGCCGCCCTGCTGGGCGCCCTGTTCCTGCTGTACCTGCTCTGCAGGCGCCGACCAGAGGCGGTGACGGTGTGACCTCAGTCTTGCAGGTCACCTGGCAAGAAAGGACCTGGACACTTAGATCTGAAGGGGGATTTCAAAGGAATCAGAGTTTTCAGAAATTTCATGCTTACTCCAGCACATAGTTTTAAAATAAAGTTGTACCACTTTAAAACATCCTTAAAAATGTGTTTAGTTATTTTGAGGTATTGGTCATCTGTGAGAAATCGTAAAATGACTGGCAGTTTTTGGTAGAAAATGGATTCCTAGCAAAGGAATACCACTCTTTATTTTGAGCTTGTGTGTGTCTGTTTGCTGGTTTGTTTGTTTAGACACTGCCTTCCTCTCTTTGGACTGCTATTTTAAACACACACACACAGAGTCTGGGTGGCTTAAAAACAACAGACATTTATTCCTCACAATTCTGGAGGCTGGAAGTCCCATGATCATGGTCGGGTTTGGGGGAGAGTCCTCTCTGAGACTGCAGAATGCCAGCTTCTGACTGTGCCCTCACACTCAATTAGAACAAGACACCAAGTCCAATCATGAGGAATCTACCCTCCTAACCTAAGACCCTCCCAATGACACCACCTCCTAATACCCTCCTCTCCAGACTAGGTTTCCAACCTGTGAATGTTGAGGGGGGAGGGGCGGACACAAACATTCAGACCATAGCCTATACAGACTCTTCTTAATATTTTCTAGTTCTTACAGGTAGTTATCTCCCTTCAGTGTTCTTGCAGATTTTTATTATCATCAAGGAAAGAGAAGTCACAGTCAAACATGTTAATGTTTAATTCCAGGTGACATTGCAAGTGAAAGTCACTCAGTCCTGTCCAGTTCTTTGCAACCCCAGAGACTATACAGTCCATGGAATTCTCCAGGCCAGAATATTGGAGTGGGCAGCCTTTCCCTTCTCCAGGGGATCTTCTCAACCCAGAGATCAAACCTAGGTCTCCCACATAGCAGGTAGATTCTTTACCAGCTGAGCCACAAAAAGAATCCACCTAGCAATGCAGGAGACCCACGAGCTGTGTATTCAATCCCTGGGTCAGGAAGATCCCCTGGAGCAGGGAATGGCAACCCACTCCAGTATTGTTGCCTGGAAAATCCCATGGACAGAGGAGCCTGGTGGGCTACAGTCCAGGGGGTTGCAAAGAGTTGCACACGACTGAGCATGCACACATACATCAGTTTATTTACCAGTACAATGACTTAGAACCAAGAAGTTAAATGTGACTATACTGAAAATAACACAATTTCAAATTTTCTAGCATGTATTATGGTTCATGTCTGTTCCAAATGAAATAAGATTTGGGGAAAATAACATGCAATGTCTTCAATGTAGTTATCTATCTGGATTTTCATGCAAATAATAATAAAGTTCCTGTCTCAGAGAAGACAGGAAGCCGCAGGTGCATCAGCAGAGAGGCACAGAGAACTCGAGGTTAGGTGTGGCTGCACCGTTGTGGGTTTTTACATGGGGTGGGTCAACCCACCTAAGTCCTTGAACCCCATCCTTACATTGTGTAAACAATCGTTATCGTTATCGTTTCCTTATTTCTGAAACAACACTTCAAAAGGAAGCCTTTCTATCAGCCACGCCCTAGTCAGGAGGTGTGGATGCAGCAAGATGCAGATACCCCAAGACTATCAGGGCTCAAGTGTGCTAAGGGGGAGGGTGATGTGCGGGGGGCATGGAGCAGGCCAGAGGGATAATGGAGGGTGGGGGGAGTGAGATTGTGTGCAGGCACCCTAGGGCCATCCCAGTTCCGTGGAGCAGGAGTCTATGCTCATGCGCTTCAATGCCACCTCAGAGTAAAGTTCTAGAGAGACTCAGGATGAACTCTGGCCTTAAGGCTCCCTGCAGTTGGGGAGCCTGAGGGCAATGACTTAGACTCAGTGAAGTTTAGCTGGAAAAAAAATTTATTATCAATTCCTTCTTCAGCTGCCTGCTGGGCCCATGCAGAGACTGTCAGCCAGAGAGAAAATCCTGCTACAACCTGAGGCGCCCAGGAAAAGGCCGTTGTGGCGGGGATCACCAGGTCTGCAGCTTGCCCATCCAGGGCCACGTGTGCATGAGCACGTGCTGTGGGCCAAGACTGCTTACCACAGGGCTGAATTTAACCTGCTATTCTTTCAGTTTTTCGTTTTCTCACATCTGAATGTACATCTATACCCTCCAATTTCTATCATTACTTGTTATTTGTCTTGTTTGTAAATGTAAATATGATTTTTAAGACAAATATGAGTGTTAGTTGATCAGTTGTATGCGATTCTTTGTGACCTGATGGACTGCACCCTGCCAGCCTCCTCTGTCCATGGAATTCTCCTGGCAAGAATACTGGAGTGGGTTGTATTCCCTTCTCTAGGGGATCTTCCTGACCCAGGGATTGAATTCAAGTATCCTGCATTGCAGACAGATTTTTTTACCATCTAAGCTACCAGGGAAGCCCCAAATATGAATGTTCAGTTCAGTTCAGTTCAGTCGCTCAGTCGTGTCCAACTCTTTGCGACCCCATGAATCGCAGCACGCCAGGCCTCCCTGTCCATCACCAACTCCCGGAGTTCACTCAGACTCATGTCCATCGAGTCAGTATTAGGACTGTCAAATTCTCATGCAAACTGTAGCATCTAGAAATGTATAGGATCAGAAGAAGGCTTGACATTGTGGGTAAAATGCCCTGTTTGGGTGTTAGTGGGGCTGCTGTGGGGTACAGCAGAAAGAGCAGGAGATGTGAGGAGGGCTTGTGTTCTAAAACCCATCCCTATGAAGGCTTGCTCAGAGACTTTGTGGCCAAGGGGCTTCATCTTTTCTTGAGATGTTATATTAAAATTAATCTTAATATGTATGATGAACTAATGCGAAAGAAAGCACTTTGTAGGTTGAATTCCATAAGAATATGATACAGAAATGAAAAGTGTAGAGGAAATATCATAATAATAATTTTCATAAATAAATTTCATACTCATAAATACATAAATTTCACACTCGTGAATTCTCCACATTTAGTATTTGTAATAATAACTATTCCACTTCATTCTATTCCACAGAGTTGGGTGCTAGTGGTAATAAAAGGTCTGTATGATTAGTCATCAAATATATTTACAAAGTACAAAGTTGTCCTTATTCTCTAAAATATTGCTAATTTCTAATTCTTAGATTTAGAGCTATATAGACTCATAAGTGGGACTTCCCTGGTGGCTCAGACAGTAAAGAATCCACTTGCAATGCAGGAGACCTGGGTTCGATCTTTGGGTTGGGAAGATCCCCCGGACCAGGGCTCAGCAACCCACTGCAGTATTCTTGCCTGGAGAATCCTCATGGACAGAGGAGCCTGGCAGGCTACAGTCCATGGGGTTGCAGAGTCAGACAAGACTGAGCGACTAAGCACAGCATAGCACAGACTCATAAGTAAATGGAAGACACAATTTTTAGTTTTTTAAGTGTAATAATTTAAGAACTTCCCTGGCACCTCAGAAGTTAAGACTCCCTGTTTCCACTGCAGGGGGCATGGGTTCAATCCCTGGTCTGGGAACTAAGATCCCACATGCTACATCAGTTCAGTTCAGTTCAGTCGCTCAGTCATGTCCAACTCTTTGCGACCCCATGAATCGCAGCATGCCAGGCCTCCTTGTCCATCACCAAATCCCGGAATTCACTCAGACTCACATCCATCGAGTTATGTCATCCAGCCATCTCATCCTCGGTCTTCCCCTTCTCCTCCTGCCCCCAATCCCTCCCAGCATCAAAGTTTTTTCCAATGAGTCAACTCTTCGCATGAGGTGGTCAAAGTACTGGAGTTTCAGCTTTAGCATCATTCCTTCCAAAGAAATCCCAGTGTTGATCTCCTTGCAGTCCAAGGGACTCTCAAGAGTCTTCTCCAACACCACAGTTCAAAAGCATCAATTCTTCAGCACTCAGCCTTCTTCACAGTCCAACTCTCACATCCATACATGACTACTGGAAAAACCATAGCCTTGACTAAATGGACCTTAGTCGGCAAAGTAATGTCTCTGCTTTTGAATATGCTTTCTGCTGCTGCTGCTGCTAAGTTGCTTCAGTCATGTCCGACTCTGTGCAACCCCATAGACGACAGCCCACCAGGCTCCCCTGTCTCTGGGATTCTCCAGGCAAGAACACTGGAGTGGGTTGCCATTTCCTTCTCCAATGCATGAAAGTGAAAAGTGAAAGTGAAGTCGCTCAGTCGTGTCCGACTCTTAGCGACCCCATGGACTGCAGCCTACCAGGCTCCTCCGTCCATTGGATTTTCCAGGCAAGAGTACTGGAGTGGGGTGCCATTGCCTTCTCCGAATATGCTATCTAGGTTGGTCATAACTTTTCTTCCAAGGAGCAAGTGTCTTTTAATTTCATGGCTGCAGTCACCATCTGCAGTGATTTTGGAGCCCAAAAAAATAAAGTCTGACACTGTTTCCACTGTTTCTCCATCTATTTCCCATGGAGTGATGGGACCAGATGCCATGATCTTCGTTTTCTGAATGTTGAGCTTTAAGCCAACTTTTTCACTCTCCTCTTTTACTTTCATCAAAAGGCTTTTTAGTTCCTCTTCACTTTCTGCCATAAGGGTGGTGTCATCTGCGTATCTGAGGTTATTGATATTTCTCCCAGAAATCTTGATTCCAGCTTGTGTTTCTTCCAGTCCAGCATTTCTCATGATGTACTCTGAGACAGTTCCAAAGAATAGCAAGAAGAGATAAGAAAGCCTTCTTCAGCGATCAATGCAAAGAAATAGAGGAAAACAACAGAATGGGAAAGACTAGAGATCTCTTCAAGAAAATTAGAGATACCAAGGGAACATTTCATGCAAAGATGGGCTCGATAAAGGACAGAAATGGTATGGACCTAACAGAAGCAGAAGATATTAAGAAGAGATGGCAAGAATACACAAAAGAAATGTACAAAAAGGATCTTCATGACCCAGATAATCACAATGGTGTGATCACTCATCTAGAGCCAGACATCCTGGAATGTGAAGTCAAGTGGGCCTTAGAAAGCATCACTATGAACAAAGCTAGTGGAGGTGATGGAATTCCAGTAGAGCTATTTCAAATCCTGAAAGATGATACTGTGAAAGTGCTGCACTCAATATGCAAGCAAATGTGGAAAACTCAGCAGTGGCCACAGGACTGGAAAAGGTCGGTTTTCATTCCAATTCCAAAGAAAGGCAATGCCAAAGAATGCTCAAACTACCGCACAATTGCACTCATCTCACACACTAGTAAAGTAATGCTCAAAATTCTCCAAGCCAGGCTTCAGCAATACGTGAACCATGAACTCCTTGATGTTCAAGCTGGTTTTAGAAAAGGCAGAGGAACCAGAGATCAAATTGCCAACATCTGCTGGATCATGGAAAAAGCAAGAGAGTTCCAGAAAAATATCAATTTCTGCTTTATTGATTATGCCAGTCTTTGAGTGTGTGGATCACAATCAACTGTGGAAAATTCTGAAAGAGATGGGAATACCAGACCACCTAACCTGCCTCTTGAGAAATCTGTATGCAGGCCAGGAAGCAGCAGTTAGAACTGGACATGGAACAACAGACTAGTTCCATATAGGAAAAAGAGTACGTCAAGGCTGTATATTGTCACCCTGCTTATTTAACATGCTACATAGCACAGCCAAAAAAAGTTTAAATATATATAATTTAATAATACAGATGTAATATCGTGGTCATGTATGGATGGGAGAGTTGGAATGTGAAGAAAGCTGAGCACCAAAGAATTGATGCTTTTGAGCTGTGGTGTTGGAGAAGACTCTTGAGAGTCCCTTGGACTGCAAGGAGATCCAACCAGTCCATTCTAAAGGAGATCAGCCCTGAGTGTTCTTTGGAAAGAATGATGCTAAAGCTGAAACTCCAGTACTTTGGCCACCTCATGCGAAGAGTTGACTCATTGGAAAAAACTCTGATGCTGGGAGGGATTGGGGGCAGGAGGAGAAGGGGACGACAGAGGATGAGATGGCTGGATGGCATCACCGACTCGATGGATGTGAGTCTGAGTGAACTCCGGGAGATGGTGATGGACAGGGAGGCCTGACATGCTGCAATTCATGGGGTCGCAAAGAGTCAGACACTACTGAGCGACTGAAGTGAACTGAACTGAATGCAAAATAGAAAATAAAGCAAAAGAATGAAAGATTGACCATAAAATAGAAAACATAATTGTAGAGAGAACACTATAACAATTTATTGCTTAATATTTTATAAAGAAACTACCTCATGAAGTATGAAGGATAATTAATCAGTAGGAATAAGGAAAAGAATTCATAAGGAAAATCATTAAGAACCTTTTATTTGCAGAGGAAAGTAATCTACTGAGAATCAAGTGATTTTCTAAAGGCAAAAAGTGGCAAATCAGAACCTGAAATTATTTTTCCTTACTATCATATAAAAAGAGCTTCCTCAACCAGATACAGGATCAAAACACTATAACTTCTCAAAAATGCTCTAAGTGAATGTATATTCATATCATTTACATAGGTCTCCTCTCATCTTTTATCTCTTCATGCGTAAAAATTCCTTGTTCATGTGTTGATAAGCTTCTTTCGTATTTCCATGCCCTACTGCCTGAATCAGCTTCATTTTACACAGAGAGGTTCATCTTTAGCTTACTTCTGAGAGTTGTTTTTGGCCATGATGAGGTTTTCAAGCAGATTTCAAACAATGCATACCCTCTTACCTAGTCTTGTACCATATTCAGTGTTGTACAATGTTCAATAATTATGCACAATATTCAGTATTCATCAGCCTGGCTGGACAGATGCCACTACTCCTTCCAGAGAATACCATGTGGGCTAACTGCCCTAGAAGAGGAATTCCTATGTCCTTGAGGAAGCCAGAGCTAGACTACGACCCAAGACTTTTTTTTCCTGTCCTGGAGTCTTCATCTGATAGTGGTAATATATGCCTTTTCTTATAGAACTGGATTTGTGCTTGCTTATTTCAACAATAAATATTTAAGATTTTTTTTCTAAATTTGTCTTTTACTTTTTCTTTTAAAGTAGTTGTCTTCCAAAGTAATGTAGTATTTTGTTTTATTTTATATCTTATGAAAGTGAAAGTCGCTCGGTCGTGTCGTACTCTTTGCGATCCCATGGACTATACAGTCCATGGAATCCTCCAGGCCAGAATACTAGAGTGGGCAGCTTTTCCTTTTTCCAGGGGATCTTCCTGACCCAGGTATCTGTCAAGGGTGTGTGTAATTTCCTCCGTTCTGTCTCATCACAACAAAAATTTGAAGCAACGGACGTTAAAGCCCTTTGACAGACCATGTCTCAGCTCTCAGAGAGACCGTGTTACAGCTCTCGGATAGATCAGTGTCACAGCTCCGTGTTACAGCTCAGTTTTATTTAGAAAATAAAGGAAAATACATCCTCCAGGCATGAGGGGGCATGCTGGCCCAAAAGACTGCGAAGAGGAGAGAGAGAGAGAGAGACAAGGGAGGGAGGGAAGGAGGGAGAAAGAGCAAGAGAGAAACAGAGAGAAAGGGGAGAGAGAGAAAGAGGGAGGGAGAGAAAGAGAGGGAGAAGAAGGGAAAGACAACCCCCCCCCCCCACGGCCCTTTGGCTCCTCTTATGTTTCTTCGCTCCCCTGGGCCTGACCTATGTAAATGGGGCTAGCCAGGGGTGCTGTTTGTTCTACCTGAGGTCTTCACTCCAGTCCTCAGACCATCCTTTGTTGTTTTTTATCAGGCTTTTCCCTTCCTAGTCTCTTAGCCACCACCATTCTGGATTCCTTTTTTCTATTCCAACTACCTAACAGATCAAACCCAGGTCTCCCGCATTGCAGACGGATTCTGTACTAGCTGAGCCACAAGAGAAACCCCAGTATAGTCCATGTGGTACCCACTCAAGTGGGTAGCCTATCCCTTCTCCAGTGGATCTTCCCAACCCAAGAATCAAACCAGGGGTCTCCTCCATTGCAGGCGGATTCTTTACCAACTGAGCTATGAGGGAATATCTCATATTCAGCCTCATTCTTGGCCCAATTCTTATTTTGTATTTCTTTCACTCTTTACCCCCATTAAGTTTCAGTTCAATTCAGTTCAGTCACTCAGTCGTGTCCAATTCTTTGTGACCCCATGGACTGCACCATGCCAGGCCTCCCTGTCCATCACCAACTCCTCGAGCTTGCTCAGACTCATGTCCATGGAGTCGGTGATGCCCATCCAACCATCTCATCCTTTGTTGTCCCCTTTTCCTCCCGCCTTCAATCTTTCCCAGCATCAGGGTCTTTTCCAATGACTCAGCTCTTAACTGGAGAAGGCAATGGCAACCCACTGCAGTACTCTTGCCTGGAAAATCCCATGGGCAGAGGAGCCTGGTGGGCTGCAGTCCATGGGGTCGTGAAGAGTCAAACACGACTGAGCGACTTCACTTTCACTTTTCACTTTCATGCATTGGAGAAGGAAATGGCAACTCACTCCAGTGTTCTTGCCTGGAGAATCCCAGGGACAGGGGAGCCTGGTGGGCTGCCATCTATGGGGTCGCACAGAGTCGGACACGACTGAAGCGACTTAGCAGCAGCAGCTCTTAACATCAAATGGCCAAAATATAGGAGCTTCAGCTTTAGCATCAGGCCTTCCATCCAATGAATACTCAGGGCTGATTTCCTTTAGGGTTAACTGGTTTGATCTCCTTGGTGTCCAGGAGACTCTCAAGAGTCTTCCCCAGCACCACAATTTAAAAGCATCAGTTCTTCAGTGCTCAGGCTTCTTTATGGTCCAACTCTCACATCCATACATGACTACTGGAAAAACCATGGCTTTGACTATATGAACCTTTAATGACAAAGTGATGTCTCTGTTTTTTATTATGCTGTCTGGGTTTGTCATAGGTCTCCTTCCAAGGAGCAAACATCCTTTAATTTTGTGGCTGCAGTGATTTTGGAGCCCAAGAAAATAATATCTGTCACTGATTCTCCTTTTACCCTTCTATTTGCCATGAAGTGATGGGACTGGATGCCATGATCTTAAGTTTTTTGAATGCTGACTTTTAAGCCAACTTTTTCACTCTCTCTTTCACCCTCATCAAGAGGCTCTTTAGTTCCTCTTAGCTTTGTGCCATTAGAGTGTCATCATCTGCATATCTAAGGCTGTTGATATTCCTCTTGGCAATCTTGATTCCAGCTTATGATTCATCCAACCCAGCATTTCACAGGATGTATTCTGCTTATAGGGCTTCCCAGGTAGCTCAGCTAGTGAAGAATCTGCCAGCAATGCAGGAGAAAGTGAAAGTGAAGTTGCTCAGTCATGTCCGACTTTTTGCGATGCTGTGGACTGTAGTCCAGCAGGCTCCTCTATCCATGGGATTTTCCAGGCAAGAATACTGGAGTGGGTTGCCATTCCCTTCTCCAGGGGGTCTTCCCAACCCAGGGATCGAATACGGGTCTCCCACATTGCAGGCAGACTCTTTACCGTGGCAACCCAGGAGACGCCAGTGCAATTCCTGGCTGAGGAAGTTCCCCTGGAGAAGGGATAGGTTACCTACGCCAGTATCCTTGGGCTTCCCTGGTGGCTCAGATGGTAAAGAATCCACCTGCAATGAGGGAGAGCTGGGCTCAGTCCCTGGATTGGGAAGATCTCCTGGAGGAGGACATGGCAACTCACTCCAGTATTCCTGCCTGGAAATCCCCATGGACAGAGGAGCCTGGTGGGCTTCAGTCCATGGGGTTGCAAAACGTCAGACAGGACAGAGCAACTAAGCAAAGCACAGCACATTCTGCGTATAAGTTAAATAAACAGGGTGACAATATACAGCCTTGACGTACTCCTTTCCCAATTTTGAACCAGTCAGTTGTTTCATGTCCAGTTTTAACTGTTGCTTCTTGACCCACATACCAGCACCACAGTTCAAAAACATCAGTTTTCAGGAGACAAATAAGATAGTCTGGTATTCTCATCTCTTGAAGAATTTTCCAGAGTTTGTTGTGATCCGCATAGTCAAAAAGAACTGCCTACCACTCCTCAAAAATCACACACACACACACACACTCCCTAAGAACAGACACTCCAACCCCAAAAACAAAAGACAAGGACAGTGGCTCTCTGCCTCCCAGTTCTGCGGAGTTTCTGAAAAGGAAGAAGGTTCCATTCTATCCTGTTCTGCACCTTGCTCCAGCTTTGCACTGAGGGTAAAGAAGTTCTCCGCGAAAACCCAACACTCCCACGGAGGCAACCAGTGGGCTTTAGCAACGAGGGGGTGAGGGACGGGGAGTTGGAGGGGGTCCATATTTTGCTCTCTCACAATCCAAACATCACTTCTTTTCTTCTCTCACGTCTTAAAGAGGAAATGAGAGAGGGCGAGCCGCTCGCGGTCTCCGACAGGAAGCATCCCTGAGTGCAGTGGGGGTTGGGGGGTAGAGGTTGGGGGGCGGGGGCTGGCCCACGCTCTGAACCCAGTGCTCTCGGGTTTCGGCGGGCAGCAGTTTCTCCCCGCCCGGAGGAGACAGGGGGCGCCCTCTGTCAGCCCCACTTTCCTTCTTATCCTACAATCGTGCCCTGCAGCCTTCGGCCGCGCGCTCTCGCCCACCCGCCCGCACTCAGTCCGTAGTACCGCGCCTGGTAAGGGGACCCTGGCGGGGGTCCCGGGGTTCTGGGGAGGCCGGGGGGTGGGCGGCGAGGAGCAAAGCAGGAGGGGAGCTGCGGCTGAGGAGGGCATCTAGAGCCAGCAGTTTAATCAGGGCTACTGACTTCTGGTGCGACCTCACACCGGTTCCATGCCTCTGGGAAACCCGGCGCCGATGGAGAGCGTTATGGACAACAGCGGGTTCCCAGTGCGACTGAAGCGGGTTTGGGAACCGCTCACTCCGCGTTCACAGCCCATCGCTTTCCACAGGGCTGCGATCTTTTCCGTGTTGTGGCCTACTTCTTAGCTCCTTTGATTTTCATAAGCTTCACAGGGTTTCATAGAGCTTCACTAATAGTCTTCACAAATAGTTCATAGCTTGTGAAACTTTCATAGAGCTTCACAAATAGTTCATTTGATAGATGAGAAAAACTCAAATTCACAAGGTGAATTCACAAGGTAGGTAGAGCGAACATCTTAAGTTTTACCTTCTTAACTTCTCCGATACCACCCCCGGCCCATCCCTGACAAGCACCACCTCCCAGCGATGGCAGGGTGCAGGAATCCATTCGTAGGGCTCCACAGGACGAATGCCCTCGCTGAGTCACGTGTTCCCAATGAAACCTCTCGGTGGACATTGTTCCAAGACCTTGATCTTCTGAAAGCCACCCCATTCTCCCCCAGAGACACCACACGTTTCCTGCAACATGATGTAGAACTCGATTCTATGGCAGAGAGACACCAGAGTGTACAGGAACCATCCTTGGTCTGCTGTCAACCCCCTGTAAGAGCTGTGTTATGAAATTATGATGCTAAACTGTGAAACCAGCGATGCCAGGAAACAGAGGGACCGGGGCACACCAGGAAGGAGAGCCTCATGAATGAGGAAAATGAAAAATATTTTTACCTTTCCAGAAACAGCATAATGAGAGAGCCCGCTTTCTCGTGGTTTGATAAAATAATGTATTGTCAAGATAACATCAGGTTCGTCCAATTTAAAGATCAGAAGGTATATGATGTTCATTTGCTTCAGCTTCCTCCCTAAGTTAGCTCCTCCTGCTGTTCCTGTCAGATACCCTTATAATCTCTGCTTGCACACCGTCTCTATCATGATTCCTGACCCCGTTTGGGGAGGATTAAGATTCTCTTTGTGGAGTAGAAATCTGCCTCCATTCTTCATTTCCCCACTTTTGTCCATTCTGTGATTGACACATGTCACATTGCTTCAGGTTTGCAATGCTTCCGGATGTCTTCCTAGGCTTGATTCAGTCCTTTTAATATCCTGTCATTTCAGCATCTCCATTAATATCCTTTCTGACTAGTCTCTGGACACTTTGGTATTTATTAATATCCACCCCCCCCCCCCAAAAAAAAAATCCATTCTTCAGTGGGATGTGTCTCCCCGGCAGCCTGACCCACTCAGAAGATGGTTCAAGAGGACGGTGCTGCACCTCTGCTCACCGACCGGAAATTTGATGGCATTTTGTCGCAGCCACAGAGCTCCATCTGGATCACACTGATCATCAAGCCA
Organism: Oryx dammah; assembly: GCF_014754425.2. NCBI lineage: Eukaryota > Metazoa > Chordata > Mammalia > Artiodactyla > Bovidae > Oryx > Oryx dammah. The sequence goes on from NW_024070202.1 coordinate 113,177,436, forward strand.
CAGAAAAACACCAGATCATTTAAAACTGAAATCCTTCCATCTGAGCAACTTCTGTCCCCTGCAATTTTATGTTTGAATTTTTTTTTAATGCACCCCAAATTTTGCAATACACTTCTCTTTGTTGACTTTAGGGCAAGCTTCCAGGCTGTTGGCTTCAGTTTTGTCTGGATCAGAGATGGCAACATCGTATGTGATGTTCCAAGAGGCTGGTTGACCTTATAATTGCTTTTCTGCCCTGATAAATCTAAGAGAATATCCAGGCAAATGTGTCATTTTTTGCTCTTAGCCCCGTGGCAGTTGTTTGATCATGGGCAGATCAGTTAAGGTTCAGTTTCCCAATATTTTAATAGAAAAGTTAATACCTATCTTGGTCACATCATAGAGAATTTTGAAGAACAATTAAAATAATGGACATAAAAGAAACTTTAAAATTTAAAATAAATGTACAGAGGATTATTATGATGGGAAAGTTCATCAACATTGTCACCACTATCTTCATCATTTTTACCACATTGATATACTGATTCCATTATATAGAAAATCTCATCTGAGGTAGAAACGATGTCAGAGAATTTGTTCAGTTTTAGCAAAAGCCACCTGACCTGCCTCTTGAGAAACCTATATGCAGGTCAGGAAGCAACAGTTAGAACTGGACATGAAACAACAGACTGGCTCCAAATAGGAAAAGGAGTACGTCAAGGCTGTATATTGTCACCATGCTTATTTAACTTCTATTCAGAGTACATCACGAGAAATGCTGGGCTGGAAGAAGCATAAGCTGGAATCAAGATTGCTGAGGGAAATATCAATAACCTCAGATATGCAGATGATACCACCCTTATGGCAGAAAGTGAAGAGGAACTAAAAAGCCTCTTGATGAAAGTGAAAGAGGAGAGTGAAAAAGTTGGCTTAAAGTTCAACATTCAGAAAACTATGATCATGGCATCTGGTCCCATCACTTCTTGGCAAATAGATGGGGAAAGAGTGGAAACAGTATCAGACTTTATTTTGGGGGGCTCCAAAATCACTGCAGATGGTGACTGCAGCCATGAAATTAAAAGACGCTTAAGGAAAGTTATGACCAACCTGGATGGCATATTCAAAAGCGGAGACACTATTTTGCCAACAAAGGTCCATCTAATCAAGGCTATGGTTTTTCCAGTGGTAATATATGGATGTGAGAGTTGGACTGTGAAGAAAGCTGAGTGCCGAAGAATTGATGCTTTTGAACTGTGGTGTTGGAGAAGACTCTTGAGAGTCCCTTGGACTGCAAGGAGATCCAACCAGTCCATTCTAAAGGAGATCAGTCCTGGGTGTTCTTTGGAAGGAATGATGTTGAAGCTGAAACTCCAGTACTTTGGCCACCTCATGTGAAGAGTTGACTCATTGGAAAAGACTCTGATGCTGGGAGGGATTGGGGGCAGGAGGAGAAGGGGACAACAGAGCATGAGATGGCTGGATGGCATCACCGACTCGATGGACATGAGTTTGAGTGAACTCTGGGAGTTGGTGATGGACAGGGAGGCCTGGCGTGCTGCGATTCATGGGATCACAAAGAGTGGACAAGACTGAGCGACTGAACTGAACTGAACTGAACTGAGTATAATTTATCAGAGGCAAGGACAGCATGTGGGAAAAGGTGGTGAGGAAAATGCTCTTCTGGGGCTGAAGGAAGGGAAAGGGGTGTGGGAGAAAAGGGAAAGGAAGGAAGTTATCTTAGTATATTCTGACAGTGTGACAAGGGATGGATTCCCTAATGGGGACCATCTCTATGCAACCCGACTGAGTGAATAGAAAAATGTAAAAAAGGTAGGAATACCAGAATCAAGCTAAATAAGCAGATCAGTTATGAAAACCGTTCTGAATTCAATGCTAATCAATAAAATGCAAGTTTAAACCAATTAAGACATAAGGCATTTTAATGTATGCTCCAAAGGGTAACCAAAACATTAAAAATCTAGTACTACCAAGTGTAAGTGAAGATTTGAGGGGTGCTCACATGTGGCTGCTGCCAGCACGATAGCAGAAGTGTCCTGGAGTGGGACTCGGCAGCGTCTAGTCGGGTGGAAGCTGTCCATCCCAGAGACTGTCACGCGCACAAGATGTGTGCAGGACTCTTCTGCAGCACTCTTGGTAGCAGCAAGGGTGTATTTGGAACTCCACATGTTTGTTAAGAAAGAATTGGATAAAATGTTACATAAATAATGCCACTTCCATAAAAGATTAAAATACCAAAAAGTACTATATCTTAACTATAGACCGATGTGTATGTACAAGTGTAAATACACAATTGAGAAAGAGACATAAACATCTCGGAATACTGATTACCTCTGAAAGGAAGAGAATGAGACTGGGAAGTGGAGGAGTCAAAAAATAAAGAAATGGAGCTATATGTGTAATGTTCTTTTAATGTTTTCAGTCCAACAGAATAGCAGCAATAACAATGCCAAAATACTGAGATTTGTTCATTGCAAATGGTGGGCATTCATTTCATTCCTCTGTGTATTTCTCTCCTTAAAATGTTTGTTTCATGACTGCATAATCTTTAAAATTGACTAAATAAACAGGCTCAGAGTTCATCTTAATTATAGTTGCATATTGCAGGCTTGCCTTTTCTAATGCACAATTATCTTTTCTAGCACCAAGAAGAATGACACAACAGCATGCCTCAGCTGAATGAAACCTCTCCACAGTTTTGCCAATTTCTGGTGACATCGACTGGGATTTTTTAAAGTGGCTATTGATTTAAAGACATTTGATTTAAAACTGAGTAGGCAATGACTTTATCCTGAATTTGTCCCTAATCTTGCTTCTGTCCCTCAGTTATGGCTCCAGTTTCTCTTCCCCCAGCTGCTCAGAGGAAGGGAAGATGATGACCATGTTTGGCCCTCTTCCCCTTCTCCCTCTTGTGTCCGTCCTCAAAGGAGCCCTGGACCCCAATTCCACACTCCCACTGGAAGGTACATTGTACTTTCCTCTTTGCCACTGGGATGTCCATCTGATACAAAGAGTTTCTGGGACTGGAAATGCCCAGTACTTAAAACAAACCACTACTCATTTACAGTAAGGCAACTTTGCCTACCTTGATTCTAATAATAATAATAATAAAATAATTACAGTAAGGCAACTTGCCTAGAGTAGTCAACTTGCCTACAGTAAGGCAACTTGCCTACCTTGATTATAATAATAATAATAATAATAAAATAATAAAAAGTCCAGCTTCTCATTCCTAGAAGAAGGCTTTATTTATTTCATGCCTTTTCAGCTTGAAGGGAGATAAACAACTGATGCATATTCAAACATTTCTTGCTTTCTTATAGAAGGAAGAATAGCAAGAGTTCACTATGTTAACATAACGTAGCATCACCTAGCTTGCTTAAAGTTATATATGGATATTTGAAAGCAAAATATAAGTTAGAAAGTTAGCAATGGAAATGACTCATGTAAAGATAATTATTTTTGGCTGTCTGAATTGGAGGTGTTCTCAGGCCTTCAGTTCAGTTCAGTTCAGTTGCTCAGTCATGTCTGACTCTTTGCAACCCCATGAATCACAACATGCCAGGCCTCCCTGTCTATCACCAACTCCCAGAATTCACTCAAACTCATGTCCATTGAGTCAGTGATGCCATCCAGCCATCTCATCCTCTGTCGTCCCCTTCTTCTCCTGCCCCCAATCCCTCCCAGCATCAGAGTCTTTTTCCAGTGAGTCAACTCTTCGCATGAAGTGGCCAAAGTACTGGAGTTTCAGCTTTAGCATCGTTCCTTCCAAAGAACACCCAGGGCTGATCTCCTTCAGAATGGACTGGTTGGACCAACTCCTATAAGGACACTTACTTTAATTCCTTTCTTCTTTTTATTCCAGAAGCTAATGGAAGGGCTTCAGAGGAGCAGATACGGAACCATGGCTGAAGGTAAGAAACCCTCCAAATTCTCAAGCTCTCTGGGCACCAGGGGAAAATCACTATCTTCCCTCCTCCACTCCCTGACCTCAAGTATTGAGACAGAAGAGAGACCCAATTATTTTAAACTGCAGAAGAAAAAGGTAGCTATCGTGTTCATTGGGCTTCCCTGGTGGCTCAGCTGGTAGGGAATCCACCTGCAATGAGGAAGAGCTTGGTTCAATCCCTGGGTTGGGAAGATCCCCTGGAGAATGGAATAACTAGCCACTCCATTATTCTGGCCTGGAGAATTCCATGGACTGTATAGTCCTTTCCCTTCTCCAGGGGATCTTCCCAATCCAGGGATCAAACCCAGGTCTCCTGCATTGCAGGTGGATTCTTAACCAGCTGAGCCACAAAGGCAGTGCCAGTATAGTCCATGGGCTGCAGCACACCAGGCTTCCCTGTCCTTCACCATCTCCCGGACTTTACTCAGACTCACGTCCACTGAGTCCATGATGCCATCCAACCATCTCATCCTTTGTTGTCCTCTTCTCCTCCTGCCTCCAGTCTTTCCCAACATGAGGGTCTTTTCTACTGAGTCAGCTCTTCTTTGCAGCAGGTGGCCAAAGTATTGGAGTTTCAGCTTCAGTATCAGTCCCTCCAATGAATATGCAGAGTTGATTTCTTTTAGGATTAACTGGTTTGATTGCCTTGCAGTCTAAGGGACTCTCAAGAGTCTTCTCCACAGTTCGAAAGCATCAGTTCTTCGGTGCTCAATCTTCTTTATGGTCCAACTCTCACATCTATACAGGACTACTGGAAAAATCATAAACAGATTTTGACTAAACAGACCTTTGTTGGCATAGCGATGTCTCTGGTTTTTAATACACTGTCTAGGTTTGTCATAGCTTTTCGTCCAAAGAGCAAACATCTTTTAATTTCATGGCTGAAGTCACCATCTGCAGTGATTTTGGAGCACAAGAAAATAAAGTCTCTGACTGTTTCCATTGTTTCCCCATCGATTTGCCATGAAGTGGTGGGACCAGTGCCATGATGTTAGTTTTCTGAATGTTGAGTTTTAAGCCAGCTTGTTATCTACTCCAAGAGTAAATAAAAATTTTAAATTAAAGAGGAAAAAAAAAAGAATCACTACCATGGTAAAACAAGAAAATTCTTTTTTTAACAGGTGGAATAGAACATCAGGGCTTTGAACCTTCCTCCTCGTTGAGGATCATCCTGGTAGGCAAAACAGGCAGTGGGAGAAGTGCCACTGGGAACAGCATCCTCTGCCAGCCCGTGTTTGAGTCCAAGCTGGGGGCCCAGTCGGTGACCAGGAAGTGTCAGAGGGCAACAGGCACGTGGAATGGGAGGAGCATCCTGGTGGTGGACACGCCCCCCATCTTTGAGGCCGGGGCCCAGGATCAAGAGGTGTATGAGAATATCGGAGCCTGTTACCTGCTGTCGGTGCCAGGGCCCCACGTGCTGCTGCTGGTGACCCAGCTGGGGCGCTTCACTGAGCAGGACGTGGTGGCCGTGACCAGGGTGAAGGAGGTCTTTGGGGTAGGAGCCGAGAGACACATGGTCATCCTCTTCACCCGCAAGGAGGACTTGGCGGGCGGATCCTTGGATGAGTACGTGGCAAATACAGACAACCTCAGGCTGAGGAGCCTGGTCCGGGAGTGCGGGCGGAGGTACTGCGCCTTCAACAACCGGGCCTCTGGGGATGAGCAGAGAGAGCAGCTGGCCGAGCTGATGGCCGTGATTGAGGGGCTGGAGCGGGAGCACCAGGGAGCCTTCCTCACCAACGAGCTCTTCTTTGATGCACAGATGCTCCAGCAGATGGGGGGTGGCCCCCGTGGGGAAGGTCAGAGGCGCTACCTGGACAAGGTACGGCTGCAGGTTGCAAAGCAAAAGCAAGACCTGAAAGAGGCTGAGAGAAACTGTGCCTTTAAGGCGCTCCTCCGACTCAAAGCCTGGATCGTTTCTCATGTCAAAATATTTGTTCTTCTTGTCCTGTGCCTTTTGATTGTTCTTGCCATTGTAATTATTTTGTGTAGTACCCATCAAGGCTGAGCATTTTCAGATGACATCTGCTGTCAGCTTCCATTTTTTTCAGAGTCAGTATATCACTGATTCAATGGACATGGGTTTGGGTGGACTCTGGGAGTTGGTGATGGACAGGGAGGCCTGGTGTGCTGCAGTTCATGGGGTTGCAAAGAGCCAGACACGACTGAGTGACTGAACTGAACTGATATCTATGTTGATCAGGAACTTTATTTGCTTTTTACATAATTTCACTTACAACTTTGCTTCCTTGCATCAGACATACCATCCCTTTTCTTCAGTTGCTTTTTAGGTAAATAAAATCCAAAGGGGGAAAAAATTCCCTTTCTGTTGTGTTAAAAATGGTGATGGCAAATAATAAACTAAATGCACACATCAAGAAGTATTGAGGAGTTTGCATAAAGGAAAGTGAGTGGACTGACAGGCTGTGAGCGAGCATCTTACCAGGGACTTACTTTTTACAGTTGAAATTGCTTATTTTATATGAAAGATACTCTGACTTCCTTGTAGGTTGTAAAAAAAAAAATTATACACTCCACAAGAGAGAAAGACTAGAATGTTCTGGGACATCTCTGGGGTATGAAGAGGCTAGGGGAGAAAGGAAGAAGGCCCTGGAGATGAGGTGGGGAGGAAGATCTCCGATAGTCAGCCACTGGGAAATTAAGAACTGGAAATCCTTAGAGCAGGGCTGGATGAGAGCCAGATGATAAGTGTAGGAAGTCAGGCTTAGCCAGCCATCTGGTCTCCTTCAACACTCAACCGTCCTCTTGAGCAAGAAAGCCACCCTGGACAAGAAGGAAATGACCTGTAAGGCTGTATTCCCTACAAGTTTAGAAATTTGAATTGCATGAACTTTTCATATGTGGTGATGAAACATTCTGTTTCTTTTGATTTATTCACCCTTTAAAAAAATGTAAAAGCCCTCCTCAGCTCACAGGTTATATACAGAACTGGCCTCAGCCTGGATTTGCTCTGCAGGCTGTGGTTTGCCCACTCCCGTTTTAGAGGAGGTTTTCCATCATGGGTTGAGCTGGGATGTAGTGGAACATCTTGAACCCTGGGTCAGCACAATCACGTATGATATCTGTAGAAATTTGGGGGAAAGGTGGCATTGCACATTTCAGTGGTAGAAAAGAGAAGCAGGCAGACACTGGAGTGAAGTCTGAGTGGAGGCCACCAAATCAGTGGAAAGAGGAAAGCAGATGAGGAAGGGTCTGGGTGACCGCTTCCCAACTTCTATGGGATAGCTGCCCATGCCTTCATACCCTGTCGGGGAGACCCACGGTCACATAGGCAGCCTGTGACTGGGTGGGTAAATGATGAACTCTCTGTGATGCCCAAGCTCATTGTCCATGTCCCTGCTGGTGATAAAGGTGTGGTTGATCTCGACAGTGCTATCCCATAACTGATTCCAATCTGTGCAAGGAGTGTTATGTGTGAGCTCCCCAAACCCTTGAAACACCAAGCAACTCGGAGTTCTCAGACCAAGGACCTCCTCCTCAGTGCAGTCTTCCCACACTGTCTGATTCATGTTGGCCTCTCCCTTCCTTGACTTCATCCAGTCCCGCTCCACCCACATGTAGCTGAGTGCCCAGTGTTGGGGTCTCTGCTGGGCACCAGGGATCTGAGAGAAGTAAGGCCAAAGGCACCTGTGTGGTAGAGGGAGGAAGGCATATAAAAATGAGGGTGAGCCAGAAGTGAGCATCCACACAGGGAAGCCAGAGTAGCCCTCGATGGTCATGACCAAAGAAAGCCTGGGCAGCAACAAAAACCCAGTGTGGCCAATGAATAAACTAAAAATGGGTGTGAGAGAAATTTGTCCGCGGTGGCATGTCAACCAGAAGGAGAGTACAGGCTTGGGGGGCAGAGGCGCCTTGGCCAGGGTGGGGCCGGGGCTTCTAGAAACGTGCCGGCCCCTCCTTCTAGGACTGACTTCAGGCAGAGGGAGCAGGCAAGCCATTCAGAATCACAGTAATCCAAGTCTGTGCCCCAACCGGTAATGCTGGGTCAGGCAGGAGACTGAGAATCACTGGAAGAGGCAGGGAGGGACCTGGCTGGGTGGGTTCAAGGGCTTTCTCCCCAAGGTTTTTAAGCAGGTTAGGAATTTCAGGAAGATCACACTGCAGCAATGTGGTGGTTGGACTAAATAAGTGTGAGCTTAGGTACATGGCATCACACTCAGAATAAAAGAATTCCATCTCAGCCATCCTTCGGGGCCTGAGCTGTAATGGGAGGTGTGGGGATGGAGAGGACACGACAGGAATGGGGACACCGAGGGGGTGAATTGACACAGAGTGGCACTGATATCAAGGTCGGGAGGGAGCCAGCTTTCTGTCAGCCTCCCAGGGACCATGGCTCCCCCCACTGCCCCGGCCTCAGAGGAGACTGGGCTGAGCAGAGGAAGATGGAGACTTCAGATCTGGTGGAGTCAACCATGAAGCCCTCTGGGCTGGGCAGTCTCCTCCTCCCTCCAGGGAAGGCACTGGACCAGGGAAACTCACTAAAGAAAGTATCTGGGAGCAGGGCTGCTGGAGGATGGCTTCCCTCCAGAGATGCAGATGGTCGGTTCCCAGGCCTCCCCGCAATGAAAAAGCATCTCTCACCCCAGGAGCAGCGTTTCTCAGTGAGCCAGATGGCATTCCACCTTTGTTAACTTTCTAGGGGAGTAAAGCTGGACGGTGAACCCAGGAATATTTTGCAGTAGAGGAGGAGACAGGGTCGTGCTCCACCTTGACTCACACATGGATGTTCACCAATGTAATCTCTTGGAAACTGTTCAAATATGAGCACTGATTCTCCCTCAAAAGGTGAAGGAAGCACAGAAAAACCCACCTGGGGGCCATCCCATTTCCTCTGCCCCTCCTTTTGACATTTTCAGAATAATTCATTCCAGGGGTTTTTCACATTCTTGGGATACAGTGAACTTCCATTTCTTGAAGTGGGAGCTTTAGATATAGGCAGAGGTCCTCCCTGTAACCTGATAAAAGAGAAATTCATTTATTTATTCTCGATTCACTTTTTTGGCAGGAAGCATGAAAACACGGGTGTTCTGATAAATTTCAGGATTTCTTTTAAAGAGATATGAAGAACTCTTTATCAGTTCAAATGTTTTCAAATGCAGATAAAAGAGATCCCAAACTCCAATGGCTTAAGTAATAAAGGAATTTATTGGCTGACATAATCAGAAATCAGAGATGGGGTGGGCTTCAGGGCTGGTTGATTCAGGGGCTAGGGTTGATTCCATTACTCTGCTCAGCTTTGAAGTGTTGGGTAAGGTGACCATGGAGGAAAAGAGAGTAAGCCAGGCATTCAGGCAGAAAAAGATTCATTATAGGAAGAAAGAAAGAAAGAAACTGGCTTTAGAGAAACACCAGTGCCCTCCCTTTACAGACAACCCTTCTTATACCTTATTGATGGGTCACTGTGCCCCGAAGGGAGGAGACCTTAGTTTATCTTTAGCCCGCAGCTGGGGTCTTGTGGTCACGCAGTTGAAGGGGTCTCACAGTTGGGGGTTCACGTAGTCTTGAGAAATGGGCACCAGCAGGGAGAAACAGGATACTGCCTTCAGGGAAAACAGGTCACCCACCCGGACAATGTGGCCACTGTGACTTCATCTCTTGATGGTCAGGTCACCACAATG
>NW_024070202.1:113187030-113273216 GCF_014754425.2 Oryx dammah
ACTGTGACTTCATCTCTTGATGGTCAGGTCACCACAATGGGCCATCTTTTAACTATATGCTATGAGCCCCTTGTGAGCCCTAACATTCCAGCCTTTTTGATATAGGGTAAGGGCTGAAGGTCAGGCTTCTGTATTTGCTTTGCACTGGTTTTGTTAGGGGAAACACACTGATTGAAACCGCCCACCCTGGCCAGGCACCATTTGCATGAGTTGTTTTACAACAGGAGGTCCTGGTAAGGAACACAGAACCAATAAGCCTCCACCAACTGGAAGAGTTCAGGAAAGGTCAAAAGGAGACACCACATTTCCAACCTCCTCCCAGAATCCTTCTCCCTGGCATCCATCTTGGCTGAACAAGGTGTGCACCACCAGGAAGAACTCTGAGTCTGAATGATTGGCTAAAGACAACCAAGAAACTAATCCCATCACCATAAAACCTGCAAGCCATGTGGCAGAGCTGTTCTCCTGGGTTCCCTTACCCTACTGCTCTCCGCCCGGGCACCCTTTCCCAATAAAATCTCTTGCTTTGTCAGCACGTGTGTCTCCTTGGACAATTCATTTCCAAGTGTTAGACAAGAGCCTAGTTTCAGACCCTGGAAGGGGCCCCCCTTCCTGCAAAAGTTTGGGGTGTTGTCATGGGGTAAGACAAGAATAGGCTGGAATGTGGGTTAAGGGAAGTCAGAGTGGGCTCAAAGCTTGTGATAATTGGAGCGAGTTAGAAGTAGCTCATGAACAGTCTGGCTGGTGAAGGCTCATAGGCAGTCCTGGAGAAAAAAAGACACATTAGACAGGGGCCGAAAGTCAGAATAAGGGTTAATATGAGGAGGGGGCCCAGTAAAGGTAGGACCCATGGCATCCAATCCCAATTGCTTAGCCAGTTTTCCCATAATTTACTAAGATGTTGATGTATTCTTGAGGCCCTATTTGTCAGATTCCTTGCTGCCTGTTTTGCAACACCCTACTTATTGAACTGTGGTATTGGAGAAGACTCTTGAGAGTCCCTTGGACTGCAAGCAGATCCAACCAGTCCATCCTAAAGGAAATCAGTCCTGGATGTTCATTGGAAGGACTGATGCTGAAGCTGAAACTCCAATACTTTGGCCACCTCATGCGAAGAGCTGACTCATTGAAAAAGACCCTGATGCTGGGAGGGATTGGGGGCAGGAGGAGAAGGGGACAACAGAGGATGAGATGGCTGGATGGCATCACCGACTCAATGGACATTAGTTTGGGTAAACTCTGGGAGTTGGTGATGGACAGGGAGGCCTGGCATGCTGCGATTTATGGGGTTGCAAAGAGTCAGACACGACTGAGTGACTGAACTCAGCTGAACTGACTTATTGGTGTAGAAGCAACAGGCTTCGTCTATGAAAAGACAAAGGCCTCCTTTTTCTGCTGTGAGAAGGTCTAATCCTCTTCTGGTTTGAAGGACCACAGCTGTCAGGGAATCTAGTTGGCCCTGAAGAGTGATAAGGCCAGCAGCTACTTCTAGGCTCTCAATAAGATCCTTAAAGAGGCTGTGATAGTAGTTTAAAGAGGTCGTCTGCAGTCCCTGTTCCAATTCCCACTGGTCTTCCTATGCATATCAATAAGAGAATGAATTGAATTGTTTGTTTGGTTCTGTTGTGGATTAGTCTGATAGGGAAGGTTTGGTGGTTAGGAGGAATGGAGATGTATCAAGTAAGATCAGGGTTATTGAAAGGGGCTGAAGAGATATGGGAGAAATGAGGCATTGAGTCTTCTAATGTCTCATTGCAAGTGTGACTTGGAGGTTCAGAAAAATTAGGGATGAGATTGGTGGGGTTGAGAGTAGAGCAGCATTCAAAAGAGAACTCGGGAGATTCTAGGAGGGTGACATGAATTAGTTGGATATAAGAAGGTGATAGAAGAGCCATGGTCTTGTGTGAGAGTTAAGTCCTTAAGGTCATATTGTGAGCGAATGACCGTGGGTGTCCCCAAAGTAAGTTTTTTGCTTTCTTGAGTGAGAAGTGTAGCTGCAGCCAGAGCACGCACGCAGGCTGGCCATCCCTGTATGGTGGTATCCAGTTGTTTTGACAGATAAGCAGTGGGGGCAAAGGAAAGGCCCTGCATCTGTCTTAAGACTCCTAGGGCAATTGTATGTCTCTTAGTAGTGTAGAGTATAAAAGGGCGAGAAAGACCAGGCAGTGTTAAAGCTGGGGCTGACAAAATAGCTCGTTTTAGAGCATTAAAGGCTGAACAGGTGTTTGACTTAGGCTCAAGAGGCTCCGAAAGATCCCCCTGGGTTGTGCTAGGAGGGCAAAACTGGGGATCCAGAGGTGTAGATACCCAGCCAAGCCCCCGAAGGACAGAATTTCCATTTTTGATGTAGGGAGTGATTAAGGCAGATATAAGGGGCTTTCTATCAGTAGTTATATGTCTCTTTGTTGGTGACAGGAGAACTCCAAGATAGGTGACCTCAGGAAGGGGAAGTGGAAGGGATACTTGATAGCCCCAATCAGCTAGGAAGTTGAGGAGTTGTATGTCACTGAGAGTGTATAAGTGAGGGGCTACAAAGGAGAAGATCATTTACGTATTGGAGGATAGAGCTTGGGGCAAGATTGAGGGAGGTTAAGTCTGAGGCCAAGCTTGGCCAAAGAAATGAAGACCATCACGGAATGCTTGGGGAAGGACAGTCCATGTTGATTGTTGGGAGTGATGACTGTCTGGATCAGTCCAGGTAAAAGCGAAAAGGTCTTGAGGGACTGGGTGTAAAGGGATGGTGAAAAGTGCATCCTTGAGGCCCAGGACGATGAAATAGTTGGTAGAAGGAGAAATAAGGGAAAGAATAGTATAGGGATTTGGGACTACTGGGTTAATGGGGACAACAGCAGCACTAATAAGTCTCAAGTCTTGAACCAGGCGGTAGGAGCCATTTGGCTTTTTAACAGAAGGATAGACATGTTATAAGGAGAGTGAGTAGGGCACAAGCAGCAGCTTAGAGATGATGGGCTTAATCCCTGTTGATGTATTTGGGAAATAGGGTATTGAGGTTGATTGGGAAACTTTGTTGGATCTTTTAGATGAATATAAATGGGAGTATGGTGGGAGGCGATGGAGGGGTTATCAATATCCCAGGCTGTAGGGTTTATGGAGAAGGATGGTAATGGGGAGGCAAGGAAATAGGTTTGAGGAGCAGTAGCCAGGCCAGGTCGGGGAGAAAGATTTGGAATAGTGAGGAAAGCCTTGAATTTGGAGAGTAGATCCCTTCCAAGGATTAGAGTGGGGCATTTTGGGAGTATGAGGGAAAAAATGAGAGAATGGGGTATTTTGAAGTGTGCAAGGCAGAGGTTTGGTAATCTGTGGTGTAGACACTAAACATCAACCCCCACAACAGAGATCTGAGAGGCTTTTTCTGGAATAAGCAGGCATGGCAGAATAGGTGGCCCCTGTGTTGGTAAGAAAAGAGATCTGCTTACCTGCCATTGTGAGAGTCACTCTGGGCTCCATAGAGGTGATGAGAGTTGGGGCCTGGGGCCCTGGGCTCCTTTGGTCTTCAGTGGTGAGTCCGAGGCTGGGCAGAGCTGGGTCCATGGACTCCTCCTTGGGACCGGGAGGCAATGTCTGGATCCCTAGAGGGGGATTAGGAAAGTCTACCTTCCAATGTCCCTTTATGCCATAATTAGGACTTGGACCCAGAGGGGGCCTGGGCTTTGGGCATGAGCGGGCCCAGTGCCCTTCTTTACCACACTTGTAACAGGGCCTACATGATTTCTTTTCTCTGTCAGAGGATTGAGGTTTGGAGCCATGGAAGGCAGTGGCTGAGGCCTGATCTCTTTGAGCCTTTTCTAGTTTTGCCTGTTCTTCCAAGTTATTGAAAATTTAAAAAGCCAAATTTAAAAGATCTCGTTGAGAGGTTCCAGGGCCTTCCTCTGCCTTTTTTAGCTCTCTTTGAATGTCTGGGTATGATTGGGAAATAAAATGTGTCAGTTTAGTCAGTCAGTTCAGTCTCTCAGTCATGTCCGACTCTGTGACCCCATGGACTGCAGCACGCCAGGCCTCCATGTCCATCACCAAATTCCGGAGTTTACTCAGATTCATGTCCATCGAGTTGGTGATGCCATCAATGGCTATTAAGGACAATAGTACCTTCTGTTGAAGTTGGATCTAATTTTGTATATTTTTTCAGGGCTTCTGTTAATCTAGCTAGAAATTATGCTGGATTTTCACCTGGTCTTTGAGTTATTTCTCTGAATTTATCAAAGTTAACAGCTTTATGTCCTGCTTTTTGGAGGCCTGCAATAAGGCAAGTCACCATATGATTATGGACTGTTCACCCCGGACGCCCTGCCTGGTAGTCCCAGTTAGGGTCATCCCTGGGAATGGCAGCTGAGCCTACAGGATTAGTATCATCAGTTTGATGCACTTCATGGGCATGAGCTCAAGAAGCTTGCTAGACTCGTTCTTTTTCTTCTGGGAGGAGGGTAGAGGAGAGTAAAATGTGAATATCATGCCAGGTCAAGTCATAAGACTAGGTGAGGTATTTAAATTCTTTTAAATAAGTGTCAGGGTCAGAGGAAAAAGAGCCAAGACGTTTTTTGATTTGAGATAAATCAGAGAGGGAGAATGGGACGGAAAGCGAGAATGGGACATGTACCCAAACAATGCCTTCTGTACCAGCTACCGCTTACAAGGGAAGAAAGGGAGTGAGAAGGGATTCAGAGTCCTGTTTCTTTAAGGCCATGCAGCCAGGATTGAGGAGGGGATTTAGAGAGGTCGGGATGGGGACTTGAGACTCTGGTCATAGAAAGTGGAGGTGGAGCTGAAATCCCAGAGCCCTTTTCAGAAATTGGCATGGGGGAGGTTCAGAAGGCAAGAGGAGAGGGGGAGCATGGAACTGGATCTGCTACGATAGGATTAGAGGGGATAGGAGAGGCACTGTGGTCAGAAGGGTCAAAAGAAGAGGAGGGAAAATCCCAACAAGGATCAGGAAATATAGTGTAGGGGGATGTGGCCCAGAATGGGCTAAAAGTATCTGAGAAGTAGAACAGGAAGTACAGAGAGAGGGCCAAGGGCAGAAAGTGAAGAAAGCCTGAACAGAAGGGGTCTGTGACCACTTGCATTGTGGTGGCAGAAGTTACTGAGGTCCCATAAAGTACTGTAATTGAGAGTTCCTTTTTCTGGCCACTGGGGCCTATTTTCCAGTCAATATTGTGGCCATACAGTGTGAGAGTAATAAGTGAGTCGCTTTGGCTTTGTTTTTCCTTGAAAACCCAAGGTTTTTAAAATTCGGAGAAGGCAGCTTAAAGGGGTAGATTTTGTAGATTCAGTTCAGTTCAGCTCAGTTCAGTCGCTCAGTCGTGTCTGACTCTTTGTGACCCCATGGAGGGCAGCACACCAGGCCTCCCTGTCCATCACCAACGCCCAGAGTTTACTCAAACTCATGTCCACTGAGTCGGTGATGCCATCCAACCATCTCATCCTCTGTCGTCCCCTTCTCCTCCCACCATCAATCTTTCCCAGCATCAGGGTCTTTTCCAATGAATCAGTTCTTCAAATCAGGTGGCCAAAGTATTGGGGTTTCAGCTTCAACATCAGTCCTTCCAATGAATATTCAGGACTGATTTCCTTTAGGATGGACTGGTTGGATCTCCAAGGGACTCTCAGGAGTCTTCTCCAACACCACAGTTCAAAGCATCCATTTTTCAGTGCTCAGCTTTCTTTATAGTCCAACTCTCACATCCATACATGACTACTGAAAACACCATAGCTTTGTAGGTTGGGACTGAGAATTTCCTGTTACAATCAAAAGGGAAGGAGGGCAAACCAGGGTGAGTGAAAAATGAGAAGAAAGTTCGGAAGGAAAGGCATCCCCATTCTCACAGCCTTCTCAGAGTGACAGGGTCTACCTTGAAATGGATATCCCTTATTTCAAAGTGAGACCAGAGCCCAAGGGCCATGGGGATCCTCCACCTAGTGCTAGGGCTTCAAAAACCAGACCAGAGAAAGAGGATCTGAGAGAGCCAAATTCACCCACCCCTGCAGCCAATGAAATGTGAACCAGTGTGTGGATGTCAGTCCAGCAAGGCAAGTGGAGAATCCCGTCCCGGGGGCTCATCCCAGTTTCTCAGTGAGGTCCAAGGGAGGGAACCACCAAAGGTGGGCTCAGGAGAGGAGCCCACCTAATCACGGTGGGTCTTCCCTCCTGGGTTTCGGCACAAGGAATGCAAAGCGAATGCAAAGAAAAAGAGAGTAAGACAGGCATTCAGGCAGAAAAAGATTCATTATAGGAAGAAAGAAAGTAACTGGCTTTAGAGAAAAACCAGCGCCCTCCCTTTACAGCCAACCTTTCTTATACTTATTGGTGGGTAATTGTTCCCTGAAGGGAGGGAGCCTTAGTTTATCTTTAGCCCACAGCTGGGGTCTTGTGGTCACGCAGTTGAAGGGGTCTCACAGTTGGGGGATCACATAGTCTTGAGAAACGGGCACCAGCAGGGAGAAACAGGATACTGCCTTCAGGGAAAACAGGTCGCCCACCCGGGCAATGTGGCCACTGTGACTTCACCTCTTGATCATCAGGTCATCACAATGGGCCATCTTTTAACTCTATGCTACGAGCCTCTTGTGAACACTAACATTTTGCCTTCAACCTCACATGGCTGCTGTCTTTCCACGCCTTGCACTCAGATGCCATAGTGTCCTGAGGAAGAAGAGACTGTCTCTCTATGGGGGTCTCTCCTGGGCAAGGAGATGCCTCCTGGCCCCACCTCTGCAGACTTTTACTCACTTCCCATTGACCCAACTTTTGTCTCAGGCCCATGACTGAACTGGTCACTGCAAAGAAAATGGGATGGTGCACACACCAGCCAGGCATCCCTGAAACTCTGTTGTCTTGCTCTGAAGCACGTGACTTCACCAAGGAAGCAGTGGAGGCATGAACCAAGCCAGAAATCTACAAGGAAGGAGGGTCATGGGAGCTGCAGAGATGACAAACCATGTCCTCTGCAGACCGAGAGACTTTATTTCTGAGTTAAACAATGAATCCATGAGGTGATATTTGAGAAGTGGCTCTGCCACACAGATGTCACACAGAATAAAAATGGTACAGGATGATCAGTAGAATAAGAAGAAAAAGTAAACTGCACCAAACAAGACAAACACAAAGCTCATAATTCACAACGATCCAGGCTCTGAGTCGGAACACTGTCTTGAAGGCCCAGTTTCTCTTGGCCTTTTTCAGGCCTTGCTTTTGCTTTGCAACCTGCAGCTGTACCTTTTCCAGGTAGTGCCTCTGACCTTCTCCATGGGTGCCACCCCCCATCTGCTGGAGCATCTGTGCATCAAAGAAGAGCTCGTTGGTGAGGAAGGCTCCCTGGTGCTCCCGCTCCAGCCCCTCGATCACGGCCATCAGCTCGGCCAGCTGCTCTCTCTGCTCGTCCCCGGAGGCCCGGTTGTTGAAGGCGCAGTATCTCGACCCACACTTCCGGACCAGGCTCCTCAGCCTGAGGTTGTCTGTATTTGCCACATACTCATCCAAGGATCCACCCTCTAAATCTTCCTTGTGGGTGAACAAGATGACCATGTATCTCTCGGCTCCTGCCCCAAAGACCTCCTTCACCCTGGTCACGGCCACCACGTCCTGCTCAGTGAAGCGCCCCAGCTGGGTCACCAGCAGCAGCACGTGGGGCCCTGGCACCGACAGCAGGTAACAGGCTCCGATATTCTCATACACCTCTTGATCCTGGGCCTCGGCCTCAAAGATGGGGGCCGTGTCCACCACTAGGATGCTCCTCCCATTCCACATGCCTGTTGCCCTCTGACACTTCCTGGTCACCGACTGGGCCCTCAGCTTGGACTCAAACACGGGCTGGCAGAGGATGCTGTTCCCGGTGGCACTTCTCCCACTGCCTGTTTTCCCTACCAGGATGATCCTCAATGTAGATGATCCTGGATTTAAGCTCTCTCCTCCTCCACCTGTCAGAGCACATGAAAAGTTAATGTGCAATCTCTATGGACTGAATGTGTTCCCCCCCAAAAAATTCATATGTGGAACACTGATCCTCAACGTGATGGTCACTGGTGGTCAGGTCTTTGGGAGGTGGTGAGGTCTAGCTGAGGGCATGAGGATGGAACTCCATAATGGAATTAGTCTCCTTCTAAGAAAGAAAGGACCGTATTCATTAGAAGGACTGATGCTGAAACTGAGGCTCCAATATTTCGGCCACTTGATGCAAAGAGCCAACTCTTTGGAAAAGACTCAACTCATTGGAAAAGGCCCTGATGCTGGGAAACACTGAGGGCAGGAGGAGAAGGGGGTGACAGAGGATGAGACGGTTGAATGGCATCACTGACTCAATGGATGTGAGTTTGAGCAAACTCTGGGAGATGGTGAAGAACAGGGAACCCTATCCAGGTCAGGCATGCTGCAGTCCTTGGGGTCGCAGAGTCGGACACCACTTAGCGACTGAACAACAACAAAGAAAAGAAAGAGACTACTCTCTCTCCATCAGATGTGGACACAGCAACCAGGAAGTGGCTTCTCCCCAGACACCAAATCCCCCACATCTTGATCTTGGACCTCCCAGGCTCCAGAACAGTCAGAAATAAATATTTCTTGATTACCACCCAGTCTCTGCTATTTGTTTTAGCAGTTTTAACTGACAAAAAGAGTAATACATGCCTCTTGAGGAAGAAGAGAACAAAAGAAAAAAAGGAAAAGATCTCAAAGGACTAGCACACCTGGATCAATTTGGCTGTCACACCCTCAATCTCACCTCGGGCCTGGGCTCAGAGTAAATATTCTTACATAGAGAAAAAGGGAGCTCACACAGGGCTGGTAGAATAAATCGCCCAGGATGGCCAAAGTCTTTAGGATTGATCCTTCCAGGATGCTGGACTTTTTCAACCTTTCCAGAACCTTCTCCCTATTCAGTTCCCACCCAGAAGTCTTTTTGATGCTCCGAGCTTCCTACAACCACTGAATTAAATATTTGTCCCATACTTTCAACTCCTCCTATCCCTGTCTGGTCTCTGTTTTATCACATGGCTGGGTTTTCTATGAAAAAAATGTATACTCACTAAGGAGAGTATGACAGCAAATAGCCTAGTAAGTTCCATTTCCTGGGGAAATGCATTTTCTTTGTCTTCAGGTGTCTTTCGTCTTGTACCTTGCACTCCAGGTGGGAAGTTGGCTGCCCCAGTGCTGAGCTCTTGGCCCCCCAGTGTCGTGAAGGGCTCCTCCAGACCTTACCTGTGGTGCAGCTGTCTCCTCCACCCTGCCGAAGCCCTTCCATTTTGTTCTAGGGAGAGAACAGGCAAGGATTGTTCAGACAAGTTGGATGTGACATCCAGCACAGAACACCACATTTTATAGACCAGGAGACTGAAGGGGGAAGAAAACAACTACTGAAGGTCAACATAATCTAATGGATGAGCTGAGACTAAAACTGAAGTCTGCTGACCCTCAGCCACTCTTGGCATAGACTGAGGCTCCTAGTGAAGAGTATATAGGCAGTCCCAACACGAGGGCACTGACACGTGGTTTCCCACCACCGGTATTTAGTTACTGACAAGATGCACTGAAAAACGTGCTGTCCACCCAGAAGACCATTTCCTGGCATCCTGGTCATTTCCTGGCATCCTGGCTTTCTCCCTTGAGGGTCTCAGTCCTGTCCTGAGTTCCAAACTCAAGATTGCCTGGCAAAGTTTCTCCCTTTGGTAAATTCACAAAAGAAGCTCTTGCCTAAGTTCTTCCATGGTGATGGTGGTATAGAGGGTCACCAATCATCCCAGTTTTCCCTAGACAGAGAGGATCCCCTGATCAAAGGAGTGTCAGTGTTGAAACTGGGAGAGTCCCAGGCAAACTGGGACAAGTTGGTTATGGCAGAAGTAGGAGACGGTCATGAGTCCAGGTGGGCAGGAGGGTGGACCATACATCCAGTAAGAGGGAACACCTGATTTGTTAGGTTCAGACCAGCTGTTATGGTACCAAAGATCTATGCTTCTATGTTCTCAGCTCAAACAGTCCTGACAAGTAACTACATCAGGGCCATCTCTCCCCTGCCCACTCTCCTTCTTTTGCCTTCCCCCATATGCCTTTTTCTTGATCTTTCTCCTTTTTCCCACCTCCTACTTCTTGTGCTCAACGAGGGGGGTCCATTGAGGCCCCACCTAAGGATGACTACTCAAGCTTCATTACTGGGAAAGTGCTTCACAACCCTTTCCAAAACTACATCAGGACCTTGCTGTGTGCAAACTTTTAGAGTATTTTCTAAAGCTCAAGGAGTTAATGCTAAAGAATGAATCTCTAATTGTGGAATTTCAGCATCTAGGACAGATGAACCAAAAAAATATAAATAAATAATGTTTTGGAATAATTGAATTTCCTCCACCATCCGTGGGATCACACCATATAGAATATTATCTAACCATCTGTGAAATTGGCTGCAATGATTACCTTTGAAGGAAAAATAATTTAATAAATAAATTATTTTCATTTGAAAGTCAACATTCAGCTTCTGTCAGTTTCCTGATAACATTTTGTAATTTGTTCTAATGGCATTGTATTTTTCAAACCAAAAGACAATTCTGCATCAAGACTTCATTGTCACCTCCTGCCTGAGTTTCCAGCCTGCTAGTCTGCCCTACAAATTTCAGACCTACCATGCCCCATAATCGTGTGAGCCAATTCCTTCAAATAAATTTCTTCATACATATATCATATTGGTTCTGTTTTTCTAGAGAAAACTGATACATCAGTTCAGCTAATTCTCTCTGTTGAAACTTGGAAAAGGATCAAATCTGAAAATAATTCTCATTTTGGCTGGATCTTTTACAGGATTTTTAAACATATTGCATAGGGGTGACAAATGGGAGAACTGGGTTTTTTTTTTTTTAGGTATCAGCTTGTTTTCTGTGCTGATGATCTTGAAACCAAGATGCTCTATTTTCTCACGTATTGCCCTTGGGTCATCTTGAATGGTGGTCTCCAGAGAGGACCACTGAGGAGGGGCCCCCGAGCAGCTGAGAGTACCACACAGGTACCAGGTAAGTGACTAGAGTGATGAGGGGTAGAGAAGGTGATGCTGAAAGAGCTGCAGAAAGGGGAAATGGAGGGGAGGAGGCTCGAGATGATACACCTGGACTCATAGAGATATCAAATGACACTGTCCACATCTTTTAAATATAAAGAAACTGAGGCTTCAGGGAGTAGGTAATACAGCAATGACATGAAGCTGCCTTCACCCAGGACTGGTGTTGAAGGGATATCAGAGAGAGATGGCAACTCCTTCACTGTGTTATCTGGCCAATTTAGAATGCATGCAGGACCAGAGAATGCTACCTGCCCTGCGTGCTGGAAGAGACTGGTCCCCTCGGGCTGCCCCTAAGTCCCTTGGGAACAGGTCAAGCAGAGCTACTCACATGATATATGTGACTAAGTAACTGGTAGCCAGCCATCTCTTCCAAGAATGAGAGGCTTAAATTGCTGCTCTCTTTGAGCCTAGCCAGAGCAGAAAGAGAAGTTAAAAAAAAAAAGGTGAAAGATGGGGAGAGCAGGGGGGGTGGGGGGGGTGCTTCTCAAGAACCATCTTTCTCAACTATTTTTTGAAGATTTGTTTCTTCTCTCTAGTTTAGTGCAAATGGCCACACCTCTGGTGAGAAGGGTGCCAACACGCCCCAGCTGCCCCTCTCCCCTGCTCTGTCCCCTGAAGACCCCTGTGCCCATCAGTCCCCTCCCAAC
Source organism: Oryx dammah (assembly GCF_014754425.2). Lineage (NCBI taxonomy): Eukaryota > Metazoa > Chordata > Mammalia > Artiodactyla > Bovidae > Oryx > Oryx dammah. The sequence continues at coordinate 113,198,729 of NW_024070202.1, forward strand.
ATCACCATCATCATGCTTCCTCCTGCCAACAACCCAGCTCCCTCATTTTAAAGCCATCATCTCTTCATTCACTCATTTAAGTGCTACACAACTGAGCGACTTCACTTTCACTTTCACTTTCGTGCATTGGAGAAGGAAATGGCAACCCACTCCAGTGTTCTTGCCTGGAGAATCCTAGGGACAGGGGAGCCTGGTGGGCTGCCCGTCTATGGGGTCACACATAGTCGGACACAACTGAAGTGACCTAGCAGCAGCAGCAGCAGCAGCAAACACTTCTCTTCCTACACTTGGAAGACAGCTGGACCAGTTTAGAGAACAGCTCCTTCTGGAGACTGGGAAAGAAGGTGATTCCTTCTACCATGCTTGGATGGCCCCACTTGCCACCACGTCTCCACTGAGCAGAGCTGAAAGGAGCACATGGGGAAGGCAAAGATAGAGGCACCCTTGCGAAAATTGTGAAACTGATTCAGTTTCAGGAAAATACTGAAACTGGCCTGAAATGGAACAAAACCTGGGCAGAATATCTCTCTTTGCCAAAAGCACTCAGAATCTCCCCCTACTGGCCCCATAGGAAAGTGTTGGAGAGGGTGACACGCTGATTCGGAATCACAGACGAGGTAGCATGGTGAGACACTGTTACCATCACAGGGAGTCAAGCAGGATAACCCTCCAGAATAACGCCCTCATGACCCCATTCTGGTTAATGAGGGAAATAAATCATTTTTTAAATAGCAAATTGTATTTCTTTTTCAGAAACAAAGCACATACTTTACCTGAGCAGATCATCTTGAATCCTGTCCCTAAAAATTCCTCCCCTCTTGAAAATAGAAATTTTCCTTCCAGTTAAACAGTGCATGCAACAAAAACAAGCAACAGATAGTTGGGGAGTTTGTGATGGACAGGTACCCACTGCTAGGTTTTAAATGGATAGCCGACAAGGATCTACAATAGAGTCCATGGAACTCGGTTCAATGTTGTGTGGTAGCCTGGATGGGAGGGGAGTTTGGGGGAGAATGGATACATGTGATTGTATGACTGGGTCCCTACACTGTTCACCTGAAACTGTCACAACATTGTTTGTTAATTGTCTATACCCCAATACAAAGTAAAAAAGTTAAAAAGTAAATAAATAAAAGTTAGCCACCAACATTTTAAAGATAAAGGATTTCACCTTTAAAAATCTGAATTTATGTGGTTACCAGTGGGAAAACTCTGAAGATGGATGGTGGTGTGGGGGGAGGAACAAATTGGGAGATTGGATTGACATATATACACTAATACTATATACACTAATACTATACACAAATGAGGACCTAATGTATAGAGTACAGGGAACTCAACTCAATACTCTGTAATGAACTATATGGGAAAAGAATCTAAAAAAGTGGATATATGTATATGTATAACTGATTCATTTTGCTGTACAGCAGAAACTAATACAATATTGTAAATCAACTATACTCCAATAAAAAATTTTTACATCCAAAAAAAAAGAGAGAGAGAGAAGCAACAGACATCAAGTTAGATTAAAATCGCAAGGCAATTTTTCAGCCCGTTTTTCAAAGGACATCCTATGACTTCAGGGAGCAGGTCAGACCCTCCTCCCAGCAATGTGCAGAAAATTCTATAGGTCCTGGTGGCTCAGACAGTAGAGTCTGACTCCAGTGCAGGAGACCAGGTTCCCTGGGTGGGGAAGATCCCTTGGAGAAGGGAATCACCACCCACTCCAGTATCCTTGCCTGGAGAATCCCATGGACAGAGGAGCCAGGTGGGCTACAGTCCATGGGGTCACAAAAAGCCAGACATGACTGAGCAACTAACACAGACATGCACACAGCAGCCACTAGGTGCATATGTGAAAATTCTTTTGCACAAACACAAGACATAAGCAAGCTAGTATCACCAGAGAGCTACTGTCTGAGCTCATTATGTTCCATATTTTAGGTTCTGAAAAGTATGGACTTCCCTACGGCTCACTGGGTAAATAATCTGCCTGCAACATAAGACATACAGGAGACGCAAGTTTGATCCCTGGGTTGGGAAGATCCTCTAGAGGAGGAAATGGCAAACCACTCCAGCATTCTTGCCACTATTACACTAGTCCGATGGATTGATACAATCATTTCTGAAAAGTATAGTACCAGTAATATTTTCTCTTGCAGTAAATTTGGGGATTTAGGCTATGTAATTCCTAACGCTAATAATTTTGAAATAATGAAACTGAGGCTTTGAAAGATCAAGTGTGCAGGCTGACCCAGACTGTTACTGGGAGAATCATGTTGAGAGGGAGGGAGGGGGAAAGAGAGAAAGAGAGACGAACAAACCCTGTTTTTACCTGCTAGATGCTGCAGAGTTCTGCAAGTTCTCAGACAATCTTGCTGCAGTCTTCCTTCCTCTCCAGGCAGCCTCTTTCTTTGGCTTCCAGTCTCGTCACAAAAACACAAGATCAGTGGACAATGAAAAATCCTGGCCACCAATCCTATCTGCCACAGACAAAGACCAGTCCCCCAGGGTAGGCAAAGAACAACGTGTGGGTGTCCTCACCAAGCCATCCTTGGAAAATGACTCAAATGACCTCAGAGGCAGAGACACCAGAGGAAGAGGGTTTTTTTTTTTTGCTTTGGTTTTGTTTTCTTTTTAATAACATGCCATTTCCTTCTCCCCACCACATCTCTATAAGGCTTTTGTGCAGAACAAGGTCTCCTCCTGAGTTAGTCTGGAGACTCAGGGGAGCCAATGAACATCTGGGGCACAGCTGCACCCCAAACCAAGCATTTGCCACCTTTCACTGGCCTAAAGTGGACCACCAGGCATCTCCTCACATCCAGCATTTACCTCTTCTGCACAGATAGCTTCTTATATGTAACTCCAGATGGCAGCGAAGGCCGAACTCAAGCAGGCATCTTGCTTGCGATCCTCTGGGGATCTGGTCCTCTTGTTTCTCATCAAATGCCCTGCCCTCAAGTTAGTCATGTTTTGACTTGCATGCTGCTCAGTTGTCTCAGTCATATCCGAGTCTTTGCAACTCTATGGACTGTAGCCCACCAGGCTCCTCTGTCCATGGGATTCTCCAGGCGAGACTACTGAACTGGGTTGCCATGCCCTCCTCCAGGGGATCTTCCCGACCCAGGGTCGAACCCAAGTCTCTTATGTCTCCTGCATTGTCAGACAGTCTCTTTCCCACTAGCACCACCTGGAAAGCAAGGCGCGTGCTCATGCAAATTACCAGGAAAGTTGGAGTTCGATAATTTTCTGTGTAGGTTTTTTTACTACTCACATATGAAAACTATCTGAGATCAAACCCATGTCTCCTGAAGCTCCTGCATTGGCGGGAGGATTCAGGGGGAAACAAAGTTTGGTAGATTTCTTCATCTGGGTGGACTTGCATTTCCATGGAAGCCAGGGACACATCTGTCCCCACCCACAGTATGATTTAAGCAAAGTGACAAGTATTTAAGGGGATGCCCTGGCAGCCTCCTGCTTCCTCTGCTTCCACACAAAGGCCCTCCTGGAGGCCCCAGGGCTGAAGCGCCTCTCTGGAGACATTCTTAGGGTGAAGGGGGCATTACTAGTCCATTTGGGTTCAGATTAACTCTGGGAAAGGAAGACTAAATGGGACATAGAGATACAGGTAACTCTTGGTTCTTTTGCTTAGCTTGGAAAAGTGTGCTAAGTCATTTCAGTCATGTCCCACTCTTTGTGACCCCATGGGCTCTAGCCAGTCAGGCTCCTCCAGCCATGGAATCGTCCAAGCAGGAACACTGGAATGTGTTGCCATTTCCTCCTCCAGGGGATCTTTCTGACCCAGGGATCAAACCTGCATCTCCTGTGTCTCCTGCACTGCAGGCGGATTCTTTATTTGCTCAGCCATAAGGCAGATTAACACCCACATTTCACATTTACAGTGAAAGCCACACTTAACTTACAAACTATTCATCCATATTAATACTGTAATTTTAACTTTCCAAATAATACTAACTATTACACTGAATGTGGTGGATACATGCCCTCCTACTGTAGAGGAAAGAAAAGCTTGCTTTTAACATACAGAAGACATTATTTTCTCTTTGCTAGCTAGAAAAGTCTCTGATACCTCATTTTTGCCCAGGGTGGGGGTGGCATGAGGAGAAGAGAGTTAAAGATCAACTCTTCTGAAACAAAATTATTTTGCTACACATCTAACTCTTAACTGGTTTATCATGAATATTTTTATGCCTGAAGTCAACTTGTTCAGTCATCTCAGCACATATTTTGCAAATAATTGGGACATTGCTCCAGAGAAGGCAATGGCACCCCACTCCAGTACTCTTGCCTGGAAAATCCCATGGATGGAGGAGCCTGTTAGGCTGCGGTCCATGGGGTCGCTGAGTCGGACACAACTGAGTGACTTCACTTTTACTTTTCACCTTCATGCATTGGAGAAGGAAATGGCAAAACCTACTTAAGTGTTCTTGTCTGGAGAATCCCAGGGATGGAGGAGCCTGGTGGGCTGCCGTCTCTGGGGTTGCACAGAGTTGGACACAACTGAAGCAACTTAGCAGCAGCAGCAGCAGCAGGGACATTGCTCCAAGGAATCAAATCTACATCTGCCTTGTGAGTTTTAAGGGTTAAGGTAACCCAGTCTTTTTCACCTGTCTTAGGCTACTGGTGCCCCCATACCATAGAGACTGTGGGTCCTGACCAGCTACTTTCTGTGCATTAGAGAAAAGGCAAATTAATCATTGAAAAGAAATCATCTTGGTTCTCTCTTCAGGCGTTTTCTCAACTACAGCAAAGGGTGAGATGGGATGGCCTTCCATTTGGGACAGTTGTACGCTTTTTCCTCTAGACAGCCTCTTTATACGCTTAGCTGCTATTTTCTGTTAAATTGTATGTGTTTTTCTCATTGATTCAAGAAAAGCCTTTATTTATGACTCAAGAAAGCAAAAGATTATCTATCCTATATAACAACCATTAACACTCCTTCTATGCCCCTTTCTTTTCTTTCGTTAGAGTTTTATGGCTATTCAGGACTCCTCTTTTTCCTCCTGCATTAGCACTTGGAATTCTAGTGACGGCTCTTCAAACCATGTATTAGTCTTTCAGTTGTCATGTCCAGCTCTTTGTGGCCCCATGAACTGTAACCCACCACACTCCTCTGTCCATGGAATTCTCCAGGCAAGAATACCGAAGTGGGTTGCCATTCTCTTCTCCAGGGGATCTTCCCAACCCAGGGATTGAATCTGGGTCTCCTGCACTGCAGGCCGATTCTTTACCCACTGCGCCACCAAGGAAGCCCTTTAAACCACAGGTGCTTCTAATTGCTGGTGAAAGAAATATAATCTATAAAGGAGGAAGGGAGTTGCTCCTTCCTGCCCCTACAGGTGCAGGGTAAAGCGACAAGTATTATTTCTACAAAAGAGTTTGTGAGATATTCAGTCCTTGAAAACTGTAGTTCTGCCCAGTGAAAATAACTGTTTATCTCTCTAAGTCTGTGGAATTATGGTTGTCTTATTTAATAAAGTGTTTCCCTACTGTGAGATGTAACTTGAAATCTAGTCATTCCTAACAGGTCTTAATACTCATAGGGTTTCTTGGACAGATCCACAGGAGATCACTGGCAGTCCTTTCCTCTGCCATAGGCATACAGGCAATAAAACAAAACAGAGAAGTTTGAGGTTTGTGTCTCACATTTAAATTCACAACATGCTCAGTAAAATAGAACTGTCAAGTGGTGTCAAATGTCTTGCAAATACTACCCCCTGGTGTTTATCTCTTAAGCTCCCTATGTTGAGTTTTTCACTCTGTCTGGAAATTTTAACAATTGTTTTCTTTATGGCTTCTATCATCCCTAGAAAGCCCTCCTTTCTCATCCATTTATTTAAAAATATATTATTTAGGTCCACACAAAAATCTGCACATGAATATTTAAAATAGCTTTATTCATGATCACCAAAATTTGATAGCAGCCAAGATGACCTTTAGTTCAGTTCAGTTCAGGCACTCAGTCGTGTCCAACTCTTTGCGACCCCATGAACCACAGCATGCCAGGCCTCCCTGTGCATCACCAACTCCCAGAGTCCACCAAACCCATGTCCATTGAGTTGGTGATGCCATCCAACCATCTCATCCTCTGTCATCCCCTTCTCCTCCTGCCCTCAATCTTTCCCAGCATCAGGGTCTTTTCAAATGAGTCAGCTCTTCACATCAGGTGGCCAAAGTATTGGAGTTTCAGCTTCAATATCAGTCCTTCCAGTGAATATTCAGGACTGACTTCCTTTAGGATGGACTGGTTGGATCTCCTTGCAGTTCAAGGGACTCTCAAGAGTCTTCTCCAACACCACACTTCAAAAGCATCAATTCTTTGGCACTCAGCTTTCTTTATAGTCCAACTCTCACATCCATACAATACCACTGGAAAAACCAGAGCCTTGACTAAATGGACATTTGTTCACAAAGTAAGGTCTCTGCTTTTGAATATGCTATCTAGGTTGGTCATAACTTTCCTTCCAAGGAGTAAGCGTCTTTTAATTTCATGGCTGCAATCACCATCTGCAGTGATTTTGGAGCCCAGAATAATAAAGTCAGCCACTGTTTCCACTGTTGATGAATGGATAAAAAGGCTGTGGTACATACAGTCAATGGAATGTTATTCACCAATGAAAAGAAATGTGCTATCAAGCTATGAAAAGACACGGAGGAACTTTAAACACTATGTTACTGAGAGAGTCAATTTCTAGGTAGGTTGATAAGAAGTCCGGGGTCCCTGAGGAGGAGAAAGGGGCCTGGGGCTGTCAAGGAGGAGATAGGGGTCTGGAATTCTCAAGGAGGAGGAAAGGACAAACTTTTTTTTTCCTACATTCCTTAGGAAGGATTATATAATGACAATGTATCCTGCTTGAGGACAGTTTCTCCTTCTTGAAAATCTTCTGACTAATCCTATTATCTTAAAATGTATATTATGGGAGTGGGTCTGGTAAGACCTTTACAACCTTGAGACATTCTTGGGGAGAAGGGAGCAGAGGGTAAGATGTATAGAAAGAATAACATGGAAACTTACATTACCATATGTAAAATAAATAGCCAACAGGAATTTGCCATATGGCTCAGGAAACTCAAAGAGGGGCTCTGTATCACTCTAAAAGGGTGGGATGGGGTGGGAGATGGGAGGGAGGTTCAAAGGGAGGGGATATATGTCTACCTATGACTGATTCATGTTGAGGTTTGACAGAAAACAACAAAATCCTGTAAAGCAATTATCCTTCAATTTAAAAAATTAATTAAAAAATTCTTTTGATTTATTGTAATAACCAATTGAAAAAGTATATAACTCCCTTTTCTATAACTAGTGAGGGGGCACTTTCTATCCCCCTTCCGTTACCTATTTCAGAAGCTTTCTTTGTCCTTTTTCACTTTAATAAAACTCTGCTACACAAAAGCTCTTGAGAGATCAAGCCTGGTCCCTGGTCCCAAAGCTAAATCTTTGGAGATCAGGAATCTGACACTGTTCACTGTAAGCTATTATACTGGGGACTCATCCTTGATCTTCAGGACAAGGAAAGAACACTCAGAGCTCTAGCCTCTCTGCTTTCTCAGGACACACGTTTTCTGCTTTACTAACTCTACGGTGTGCTTGCATGAATGAATGACACACCCTATGTGAAGTAAGTGACGAGCCCTGCTCTGTGGTTTTGTGGTGCCTTGTAATGACTGAAGGCTAGGCCCCAAAAGGGGGAATCTTGTCGGGGATTTACACCGACCTGCCAGTGCCAAGAGACACCCAACGTCCCTGCAAGGGGAGCAGCCAGAAATGGACGAAGCATGTGGACCGAACTTTACTCTGCTTGGTCACCTTTTCCTGGTCTCTTTGACCATTTCATAATTGCCTGGGGAATTAGAACTACTAACCTAACCAGTCGAATCACAGAGTTTCAAGGGACTTGTGATCCATGCCATTACTGTATACTTTTACTTAGACCCCCTGTATGGAAGCACTTAGCCTTGCTACTGCTGCTGCTGCTAAGCCACTTCAGTCGTGTCCGACTCTGTGTGACCCCATAGATGGCAGCCCACCAGGCTCCCCTGTCCCTAGGATTCTCCAGGCAAGAACACTGGAGTGGGTTGCCATTTCCTTCTCCAATGCATGAAAGTGAAAAGTGAAAGAGAAGTAGCTCAGTCGCGTCCAACTCTCCGCGACCCCATGGGCTGCAGCCCACCAGGCTCCTCCGTCCATTGGATTTTCCAGGCAAGAGTACTGGAGTGAAAGTTACATGAGTATGTCTGGGATCGAGGCAGAGCTCTAGCTCCCTCTAGCTCCAGGAACGTCTCTCAGGCTAGAGGTTACTCTCTTGCCTGCCTGCCTCAGGGGCCATGACCTGAAAGTGAGTCTTTATCATGGCTGTGCCTCCAATTTATGTGGATAGAAGCATCGCTGGTGACCATTGGATTTTTGAGGACACAGACGGGGAATTGCAGGATCTGGTCAGATTGGAAGTGCAACAGGCTTCTTCCTCTGGTAGTGCTAACTGTTAGTGGACCAGAGGAGGTTCTCCAGTGGCTTCTGTTTCAACTCCTTAGATATTCTTTTTGTGGAATCTGTGGAAATGAACTGAAGGATTGGCCCTAGTAGCTTGAGGACAAAAATCACTTTTTCCTCACTGGCCAACCCTCCACTACCTCTTCTGCTATCATATATACTGGCATGGTGACACTCAGAAGAGACATCTTGGGGGGTTTTTTCATCCCTTTATGACTCACCATTTCTACTGTGGTCAGGACTGCACTCAGGAATGTGCATGGGCATAAGTAAGATGAACGCTTCCCCTAGTAGTACTAGCTTGGGAAACATTCCAAAAGACTACTCCGCTCCACCCCACGTGGCATCAGAGGAAAAGGACAAATCAAACAAAGGTCTTCATGATGGTGCGGAACTAAGTCAATTTGGGATGCCATCAGGTCTACCCCTGGTGCACCTCCACCCCACCTCAGTGGCAGAAGCAGGAGGCATAAGTTAAGGTGCCTGCATCAGTAAGGGACAGACTAAGTCTGACCAGGGAAGGAAAGCTTCAGTGGAAAGTCTGTCTACACCCCCATCTAGAGCAGGGACAGCCACCTCCGATGGGAAGAAGCCAAGGCTGTGGATGCTACTTTTTCCCTGTTACAGATGGGAGCTATCAGCTCCAGAACCACTCCTTTAAAATGCATTTTTAAAAAGCTAGGACAAGCTTGATCCCCAGAATTTAAAAAGACACACCTGATCTTCTTCTGTGATACTGAATTGCCACAGTATCCTTTGGAAGATGGGGAACCCTGGCCTGTTGAAGTTTCTCAATTATAATACTGTTTTACAATTAGATTGGTTCTGTAGAAAACAAGAGAAATGGGTAAAAGTGCCATATATGTTGCTCTTTTTCTCTCTTTGAGACATGCCAGACTTGTGTCCTAAGGGTACAGATTTGGGTGTGAAACCTTCAGCCCCCTCCTGTTCTTTTACTTTGCCCCTGTATCTGGGGCTCCCAAGCGAACAGGCTGAGAATCAGGGCACCCTTTCAGGAGGGGTTGCCTCAGTCTAGGTAGAAATTCAAACAGTCCCAATTGCAGTCAAGACTATCTAGAGGATCCAAAAGGTACATAGAAGGCTTTACAGGACTAACTTTATTTATTTTTTTTTTCCTAACTTTACTTTATGACCTTACTTGGAGAGATGTAATGCATGTCTTGGGACAGACCACTCCTGACTCAAAAACTTGAGTTTGGGGAGAAGCTACTACTTTTGGAGATGAATGGCTTGAACATGAGACAAGGGTAAAGAGGGAACATAAAATAGCCCTCCTTCCTACTGGGAGCCAAGCAGTTCCCATAACAGAGCCACTTTGTCAGATGTATTCTGGAAGGACTCAAGTGAGTGCATGCTAAGACACTAAACCATGCTAAGCTGACTGTCACAGAACAGGGAGAGAAGGAAACTCCTGGTGAATTCTTAGAGAGACTATGGGAGGCTCTCCCCAAGTTTACTGACGTTGATCCTGAAAGTACAGAGGAAGAATGACCTTAAAGGATAGATTTCTCACTCAGTCAGCTCCAGATATCTGCCCTAAGTTATGAAAACAGGCCTTTGGACCAAATAAGTCTTTAAAAAAACTGTTACAGCTGGCTCATATGTATATTATGGTAGAGAATACGAGGAGGATAAAAGAACAAGGTGAAAGACTGAAGCCCCAACAATGGCTGTTAGATCTGCTCTGAAACAGCCTGAGGAAAAATGCCCAGAGGGACCCAGGTAAAAAGGGATGGACTTGTTATTACTGTGGAAAGGAAGGGCATCTAAAGCGGGAGTGCCCTCAGGCATCTAAGCCACCCCTGGATCCATGTCCAGTCTGCAAAGGATCACACTGGAGAAGAGACTGCCCTCCAAGGTGTAGGCCCCAGTAGTTGGACTCTCAGACAGTCACGACTGAAGGTGCCTGGGGGTCCCCACATAAGCTCCCTTCCTAATTACACCTGAGGAACCCCAGGTATTAATAACTGTGGGGGCCAATCAATTGGTTTTCTTTTGGACACTCAGGCAACTTTCTCTCTGCTCACTGAGGCCCCTGGTCCACTTTCCTCCCAATCCGCTACCATGATGGGGCTGTCAGGACAAGCCAAAGGCTATTATTGCAGTCATCCTTTAAGCTGCAACTGGGACTTTGTGATGTTTTCTCACAAGTTTCTGATCATGCCAGAGTCTTTCTCACCCCTTCTGGGGAGGGATATACTGAAAAAGGTCCAGGCCTCTGTTTTCACAAATATGGAACCCATTCTTTTTAATTGAACAAAATGTAAATCCTAGAGTTTGGACTGATTAAAAAAACTGTGGGTCGAATACAAAATGCTGTTCCTGTCTTTATCAACCTCAAAGACCCTCACCTATTTTCACATCAAAAGCAATATCCACTAAAGCCCAAGGTTAAGGAATGGGCAAAATCTTACTGTACTGACTTCTCATGATCTAAGTGGGATCTTAAACTCTAAAGTTCAGAGCAACAATGGCACCACCTTTAAAGCTGCTGTAACTCAAGGGGTGTTGAAAGCTCTAGGAATAGAGTATCACTTACACTGTTCCTGGAGATCCCAATCTTCAGAAAATGTTGAAAAGACTAATGATGTTATTAAAAGATATCCATGTAAGCTAACTCAAGAAACACAAGACAGTTGGTTTAAAGTTTTACCCATAGCTTTAATGAGGGCTCAAACTGCACCACCACCGCCCCCCTCCAAAGAAGGGAATGTCTCTGTGGCAGACTGTTTTTGTGCACAGATATTATCAAAAGTCCTAAAACCTTAGAATTAATTAATTATGTGACTCAGCTTTCAGCTTTTCAACAGACATTATTGAGAGGTTAACTCCTGACCCAGCCTTTGAGTCAAACAAGCTGCTGTTTGAGCCAGGAACTGAGATGGGCCTAAGAATCTATGTGGGCTTGCTTCTGCTGACTCGAAAAGTCCTGAGTCTCCTGTTTGACCCTCAAGACAACACCTTTGTGTCCTGGACTCATTTCTAGGCTGCATTCCATAATCAGTCTAATTGCTCGATCTGTGGAGTATGCCCCTCCTCATCAATTAAAGGCTTAACATGGTGGCTTTCTCCACCTCAAGGAAAGGACTTTCTTAGCTCTATGAATACCTCTTCTTGATCTGATGACATCTAACAATCTTAAGATGGACTGGTGTAACATATTGTACCTTAACTATGGACATAAAGTGACTTTCAACTTTGATCATACATTATCTTGGTTTAATGACTATTTTGATGCACATAAGAAGGTAAATTTATCGAGCCCATCTTTGCATGAAATGTTCCCTTGGTATCTCTAATTTTCTTGAAGAGATCTCTAGTCTTTCCCATTCTGTTGTTTTCCTCTATTTCTTTGCATTGATTGCTGAGGAAGGCTTTCTTATCTCTTCTTGCTATTCTTTGGAACTCTGCATTCAGATGCTTATATCTTTATTTTTCACCTTTGCTTTTCACTTCTCTTCTTTTCACGGCTATTTGTACGGCCTCCCCAGAGAGCCATTTTTCTTTTTTGCATTTCTTTTCCATGGGGATGGTCTTGATCCCTGTCTCCTGTACAATGTCATGAACCTCCATCTGTAGTTCATCAGGCACTCTATCTATCAGATCTAGTCCCTTAAATCTATTTCTCACTTCCACAGCATAATCATAAGGGATTTGATTTAGGTCATACCTGAATGGCCTAGTGGTTTCCCCTACTTTCTTCAATTTAAGTCTGAATTTGGCAATAAGAAGTTCATGATCTAAGCCACAGTCAACTTCCAGTCTTGTTTTTGCTGACTGTATAGAGCTTCTCCATCTTTGGCTGCAAAGAATATAATCAATCTGATTTTGGCGTTGACCATCTGGTGATGTCCCTGTGTAGAGTCTTCTCTTGTGTTGTTGGAAGAGGATGTTTGCTAGGACCAGTGCGTTCTCTTGGAAAAACTCTGTTAGCCTTTTCCCTGCTTCATTCCATATTCCAAGGCCAAATTTGCCTGTTACTCCAGGTGTTTCTTGACTTCCTACTACTTCCATTCTAAAGGAGATAGGTCCTGGGTGTTCTTTGGAAAGAATGATGCTAAAGCTGAAACTCCAGTACTTTGGCCACCTCATGCGAAGAGTTGACTCATTGGAAAATACTCTGATGCTGGGAGGGATTGGGGGCAGGAGAAGAAGGGGACAACAGAGGATGAGATGGCTGGATGGCATCACTGACTCGATGGACTTGAGTTTGAGTGAATTCCAGGAGTTGGTAATGGACAGGGAGGCCTGGCATGCTGCAATTCATGAGGTCACAAAGAGTCGGAGATGACTGAGTGGCTGAACTGAACTGAAGAAAGTAAATGGGTCTAGATATGGTGGTTTCCTACCTAATGTCTATCAGATATGGGGTGAGGTCATATGGTTAACTCCTGAAAAGGGAAGCCTATTATCTAATGCTCCCATATGCTGGAAACAAATAGAGCCATCCCCAGAAGTGAGCCAACAACTTAATTATAATGATTGGAAACAATTGGGAATTTTTTGCCTCAAGAAATATGCAATTCCTGTGCTTTCCAATCCCAGTTCAGGTCCTCCTTTTGGCCTGGCCAGAAATTGATTGAGACTAGATCCCTCAGTCATGCTGGTTTGCTCCAAACGGGACTTACTGGATACATGGCTCTTACCTATGGGTGTGGCTTCCCCCTGGCTGGATAGGAAGATGCACTCTAGGTCTCATTTTTACTCTTGGCTTCATATTTTCAGAGCTTCCAAAGAAGCCTGGTAATATGCCACACCTTAGAACTCAGTGGGCAGATATGCACTTCACTGGTATGATTATCTGACTACAATATTCGTTCCCTCTCTGGGACCTACAGATGTTATGCTACAAGATGATGCTCTGACTAACTTTCAGCCCTTAATGCTGAACAAATACAAATCAGAAAGGTGGTTTTACAAAACCGATTGGCCTTAGATATTCTATCAGCTGCACAAGAGGAACTTGTACCATAATTCATACCCAATGTTGTAAATATATACCAGCTATGAGTACTAATGTTACTTTATTAAACACATGAACAAGATGATTCAGGCTATGGATACTCCTAAAGCCTCAGTCACCACACTTTGAAAAACATTAACTAGCTCCCCATGGTGAAGAACTATCTTAATCATAATATTTCTAATTGTTCTGTTTTTCCTGTTTGTTCCCTGCATCTATAACTGTGTAAGTGGATTTGTTTCTAATCATCTGAAAGCTTTTAAGTTATAAATGGCGGTCCAGGCTCCTATGAGTGCCACAACCTCCTCCAACCATTACTTGGGGCCCCTGGATCAGAGACCCTTAATATGAGGGTTAGGAGAATATGCTGCCTCAGCAATTTAGGGCCTGTGCCCCTGGCCAGCAGGAAGCAGTTACAGAATGAGAGTGATGACCCTTTTCCCTTCGCAGCCATTTTCTCCTAAAAGAAAAGGGGAGAATAAAAGATTCAATTTCTAGGTAGGTTGATAAGAAGTCCAGGGTCCCCGAGGAGGAGAAAGGGGTCTGGAGTTCTCAAGGAGGAGATAGGGGTCTGGAATTCCCAAGGAGGAAAGGACAAACTTTTTTTTCTACATTCCTTAGGAAGGATTATATAATGACAATGTATCCTGCTTGAGGACAGTTTCTCCTTCTTGAAAATCTTCTGACTAATCCTATTATCTTAAAATGTATACTATGAGAGTAGGCCTGATAAGAACTTTACAGCCTTGAGACATTCTTTTGATTTATTGTAATAACCAAGTGGAAAAGTATATAACTCCCTTTTCTAAGACTAGCGAGGGAGACACTCTCTGCCCCCTTCTGATGTCTAAGTCAGAAGTTTTCTCTGTCCTTTTTCACTTTAATAAAACTCGGCTACACAAAAACTCTTGAGTGATCAAGCCTAGTCCCTGGTTCCAAAGCTAAATCTTCTTCAGAGATCATGAATCCAACACCGTTCACCACAAGCTATCATTACTAACTAAAGGACACCATCTGAAAAGGCTATGTACTGTATGACTCCAATTCTGACATTCCAGAAAAGGCAAAACCATGAGGACAGTGAAAGATCAGTGGTTCCAGGGTTTGGGGCTATGGATAAATAGGAGGAGCACAGAGTATTTTTAGGACAATGACACCATTCTGTCTGAAGTTATAATGGTGGAAACACATCACGACACATTTGTAGACATTTATAGGCCAATATGCTACTGGAGAAGAGTGGAGAAATAACTTCAGGATGAAGAGATGGACTCAAGGCAGACCAATACCTAGTTGTGGATGTGACTGGTGATGGAAGTAAAGTCCAATACTGTAAAGGACAACATTGTTTAAGAACCTGGAATGTTAGGTCCATGAGTCAAGGCAAATTGGAAGTGGTCAAACAGGAGATGGAAAGAGTGAACATTGACCTAGGAATCAGTGAACTAAAATGGACTGGAATGTGCAAATTTAATTCAGATGACCATTATATCTACTACTGTGGGCAAGAATCCCTTAGAAGAAATTGAGTAGCCCTCATAGTCAACAAAAGAGTCCCAAATGCAGTACTTGGGTGCAATCTCAAAAACAACACAGTGATCTCAGTTTGTTTCCAAAGCAAACCATTCAATATCACAGTAACTTAAGTCTATGCCCCAACCAGTGATGCTGAAGAAGCTAAAGTTGAACAGTCCTATGAAGACCTATAAGACCTTCTAGAACTAACATCCAAAAAAGATGTGCCTGTCATCATATGGGAATAGAATGAAAAAGTAGAAAGTCAAGAAACATCTGGAGTAACAGGAAATTTGGCCTTGGAGTATAAAATGAACCAGGGCAAAGGCTAACAGAGTTTTATTAAAAGAATGCAAACACCCTCTTCCAACAACACAAGAGAAGATTCTACACATGGACATCACCAGATAGCCAACACCGAAATCAGATTGATTATATTCTCTGCAGGCAAAGATGAAGAAGCTCTACTCAGTCAGCAAAAATAAGACTGGGAGATGACTGTGGCTCAGATCATGAACTCCTTATTGCAAAATTCAGACTTAAATTGAAGAAAATAGGGAAAACAACTTGACCATTCAGGTATGACATAAATTAAATCCCTTATAATTATACAGTGGAAGTAACAAATAAATCCAAAGATTAGATCGGATAGAGTGCCTGAAGAACTATGGATGGAGATTCATAACGTTGTACAGGAGGCAGTGATCCAGACCATCTCCAAGAAAAAGAAAGGCAAAATATTTGTCTAAGGAGGCCTTAAAAATAGCTGAAAAAAGAAGACAAGCTAAAGACAAACGAGAAAAGGAAAAATATACCCATGTGAATGCAGAGTTCCAAAGAATAGCAAAGAGAGATAAGAAAGCCTTCCTCAGCGATTGATGCAAAAAATAGAGGAAAACAATACAATGAGAAAGACTAGAGAAAGAGGAAAATTAGAGATACCAAGGGAACGTTTCATGCAAAGATGGGCTCAATAAAGGACAGAAATGGTAGGGATCTAACAGAAGCAGAAGATATTAAGAAGTGGCAAGAATACACAGAAGAACTGCACAAAAGAGATCTTCATAACCCAGATAACTATGATGGTGTCATCACTCACCTAGAGCCAGACATCCTGAAATGTGAAGTCAAGTGGGCCTTAGGAAGCATCACTATGAACAAAGCTAGTAGAGGTGATTGAGTTCCAGTTGAGCTCTTTCAAATCCTGAAAGATGATGCTGTGAAAGTGCTATGTTCAATATGCCAGCAAATTTGGAAAGCTCAAAAGTGGCCACGGGACTGGAAAAGGTCAGTTTTCATTCCAATACCAAAAAAAGGCAATGCCAAAGAATGTTCAAACTACCACACAATTGCACTCATCTCACATGCTAGTAAAGTAATGCTCAAAACTCTCCAAGCCAGCCTTCAACAATACGTGAACCATGAACTTCCAGATGTTCAAGCTGGATTTAATAAAATCAGAAGAACCAGAGATCAAATTACCAACATCCACTGGATCATCCAAAAAGCAAGAAAGTTCCAGAAAAACATCTACTTCTGCTTAATTGACTATGCCAAAGCCTTTGAGTGTGTGGATCACAACAAACTGTGGAAAATTCTGAGAGAGATGGGAATACCAGACTTCCTGACCTGCCTCCTGAGAAATCTGTATGCAGGCCAAGAAGCAACAGTTAGAACTGGACATGGAACAACAGACTGGTTCCAAATTGGGAAAGGTGTACGTCAAGGCTGTATATTGTCACCCTGTTTATTTAACTTCTATGCAGAGTACATCATGTGAAATGCTAGGCTGGATGAAGCATAAGCTGGAATCAAGATTGCCAGGAAAAATATCAATAACCTCAGATATGCAGATGGCACCACCCTTATGGCAGAAAGTAAAGAAGAACTAAAGAGTCTCTTGATGAAAATGAAAGAGGAGAGTGAAAAAGTTGACTTAAAACTCAACTTTCAAAAAACTAAGATCATGGCATCCGGTTCCATCAGTTCAGTTCAGTTCAGTCACTCAGTCATGTCCAACTCTTTGCAACCCCATGAATTGCAACATGCCAGGCTTCCCTGTCCATCACCGACTCCCGGAGTCCACTCAAACTCATGTCCATCGAGTTGGTGATGCCATCCAGCCATCTCATCCTCTGTCGTCCCCTTCTCCTCCTGCCCCCAATCCCTCCCAGCATCAGAGTTTTTGCCAATGAGTCAACTCTTTGCATGAGGTGGCCAAAGTACTGGAGTTTAAGCTTTAGCATCATTCCTTCCAAAGAACACCCGGGACTGATCTCCTTTAGAATGGACTGGTTGGATCTCCTTGCAGTCCAAAGGACTCTCAAGAGTCTTCTCCAACACCACACTTCAAAAGCATCAATTCTTCGGTGCTCAGCTTTCTTCACAGTCCAACTCTCACATCCATGCATGACTACTGGAAAAAAAACGTAGCTTTGACTAGACGGACCTTTGTTGGCAAAGTAATATCTCTGTTTTTGAATATGCTATCTAGGTTGATCATAACTTTCCTTCCAAGGAGTAAGCGTCTTTTAATTTCATGGCTGCAGTCACCATCTGCAGTGATTTTGGAGCCCCCCAAAATAAAGTCTGACACTGTTTCCACTGTTTCCCCATTTATTTCCCATTGAAGTGATGCCCCCAGTCCCATCTCTTCATGGCAAATGGATGGGGAAACAATGGAAACAGTGGCTGACTTTATTTTGAGGGGCTCCAAAATCACTGTAGATAGTGACTGCAGCCATGAAATTAAAAGAAACTTGCTCCTTGGAAGAAACATTATGACCAACCTAGACAGCATATTAAAAAGCAGAGGCATTATTTTGCCAACAAAGGTCCAACTAGTCAAAGCCATGGTTTTTCCAGTAGTCATGTATGGATGTGAGAGTTGAACTATAAAGAAAGGTGAGTGCCAAAGAATTAATGCTTTTGAACTGTGGTGTTGGAGAAGACTCTTGAGACTCCTTGGACTGCAAGGAGATCCAACCAGTCCATCCTAAAGGAGATCAGTCCTGAGTGTTCATTGGAAAGACTGATGTTGAAGCTGAAATTCCAATACTTTGGCCACTTGATGTGAAGACCTGACTCATTTGAAAAGACCCTCATACTGGGAAAGATTGAGGGCAGGAGGAGAAGGGGATGACAGAGGATTAGATGGCTGGATGGCATCACTGACTCAATGGACATGAGTTTGGTTAAACTCCAGGAGTTGGTGATAGACAGGGAGACCTGGTGTGCCGCAGCCCATGGGTCACAAAGAGTCGGACATGACTGAGAGACTGAACTGATCTGAATTGAACTGAATAAACCTCTAAAAAATATTTTCCTGAACTTCCTTAGCCCCATGGCTAAGACTCATTGCTTCTAGTGCAGGGTGTGTGGATTCGATCCCTAGTCAGGGAACTAAGATCCCATATGCTGCACAGTGCAGCCAAAAAAAATTTTTTTAATTAAATTTTTTTTCAGTTTATTTTCCAAAGAAGAAAGGGAGAAGACACAAACTACTAACATCACCATTAAAAGAAGGAGCATTAGTACTGATCCTACAGAAATTAGATAGCCATTAAGAAAATTTCTGTGAACAACTTTATGTTCATTGATCTGACACTTTCCGTGCAATAGCTTTTCAATTCTTTGCAAGACACAAACTACCAAAACTCACTCAAAAAGAAACAGATAGCCTAAACAGAATAGAGAGCCCCCAAATGAACACACAGTTTTAATCTACAACAAAGGAGGTCAGAATATCCAGTAGGAAAAGGCCAATCTCTTCAATAAATTGTGTTGGGGAAACTGGACAGCTACTTGTGAAAGATCAAACTGGACTAGTTTCCCACACCACTTACAAAAATAAACTCAAAGTGGATTAAAGACTTCCATCTAAGACCTGAAATCATAAAACTTCTAGAAGAAACCATAGGCAGTAAGCTCTTTGACATCAGTTTTAGTGTTTTGTGGTTTTTTTCTTGGATATGGCTCCTTGGACAAGGGGAAAAAAGCAAAAATAAACAAAAGGGATTGCATCAAACTAAAAAACTTTGCACAGCAAAGGAAATTATCAGCAAAATGAAAAGAGTGCCCACTGAATGGAGAATATATTTGCAAATAAGACATCTAAAAGGGAGTTAATATGCAAAATATAACAGGAACTCAAACAACTAACATCAAAAAAAATTTAAAAATGAGCAGATGACTGAATAGACATTTTCCAAAGAAGACATACATATGAGCAACAGACACATGAAAAGATGCTCAGCATCACTAATCATCAGGGAAATACAATCAAAATCATAATGAGATATCACCTCCCACCTGTTAGAATGGCTATTATCAAAAAGGCAATAAATAACAAGTGTTGGCCAAGGAGTGGAGAAAAGGAAATCCTCATGACTGTTGGTGGGAATATAAACTGCTATGGAAAACAGTAAGATAGTAAGTAAGACAGTAGGTGCTGAGAGAGGGCATCAGAGGGGAAACAGACTGAAACCACAATCACAGAAAACTAACCAATCTAATCACATGGACCACAGCCTTGTCTAACTCAATGAAACTAAGCCGTGCCAAGTAGAGCCACCCAAGATAGATAGGTTATGGGGGAGAGTTCTGAGAAAATGTGGTCCACTGGAGAAGGGAACAACAAACCACTTCAATATTCTTGCCTTGAGAACCCCATGAACAGTATGAAAAGGCAAAAAGATAGGACACTGAAAGATGAACTCCCCAGGTCTGCAGGTTCCCAATATACTATTGGAGATCAGTGGAGAAATAACTCCAGAAAGAATGACGAGATGGAGCCAAAACAAAAACAACACCCAGTTGTGGATGTGACTGGTGATAGAAACAAGGTCTGATGCTGTTAAGAGCAAAATTGCGTAGGAACCTGGAATGTCAGATCCATGAATCAGGGCAAATTGGAAGTGGTCAAACAAGAGATGGCAAGAGTGAACATCAACAGTTTAGGAATCAGCAAACTAAAATGGACTGGAATGAATGACTTTAACTCAGAAAGCCATTATATCTACTACTATGGGCAAGAATCCTTTAGAAGAAATCGAGTAGCCATCATAGTCAACAAGAGAGTCCCAAATGCAGTACTTGGGTGCAATCTCAAAAACGACAGAATGATCTCTGTTCATTTCCAAGGCAAACCATTCAATATCAGAGTAATCCAAGTCTATGCCCCAACCAGTAATGCTGAAGAAGCTGAAACTGAACAGTTTTATGAAGACCTACAAAGCCTTCTAGAACTAACACCCCAAAAAGATGTCCTTTTCATTATAGGGGACTGGAATGAAAAGTAGGAAGTCAAGAAACACCTGGAGTAACAGGCAAATTTGGCCTTGGACTACAGAATGAAGCAGGGCAAAGGCTAACAGAGTTTTTCCAAGAGAACGCACTGGTCATAGCACACACCCTCTTCCAACAACACAAGAGAAGACTCTACACATGGATATCACCAGATGGTCAACACCGAAATCAGATTGATTATATTCTTTGCAGCCAAAGATGGAGAAGCTCTATACAGTCAGCAAAAACAAGACCGGGAGCTGACTGTGGCTCAGATCATGAACTCCTTACTGTGAAATTCAGGCTTAAATTGAAGAAAGTAGGGGAAACCACTAGACCATTCAGGTATGACCTAAATCATATTCCTTACGATTATACACTGGAAGTGAGAAATAGATTTAAGGGCCTAGATCTGATAGACAGAGAGCCTGATGAACCATGGACATAGGTCTGTGATATTGTACATGAGACAGGGATCAAGACAATCCCCAAGAAAAAGAAATTCAGAAAAGCAAAATGTCAGTCTGAGGAGGCCTTACAAACAGCTATAAAAATAAGAGAAGTGAAAAACAAAGGAGAAAAGAAAAAATATACCCATTTGAATGCAAATTTCCAAAGAATAGCAAGGAGAGATAAGAAAGCCTTCCTCAGTGGTCAGTGCAAAGAAATAGAGGAAAACAATGGAATGGGAAAGACTAGAGATCTCTTCAAGAAAATGAGAGATACCAAGAGAACATTTCATGCAAAGATGGGCTCAATAAAGGACAGAAATGGTATGGACCTAACAGAAGCAGAAGATATTAAGAAGAGGTGGCAAGAATACACGGAAGAACTGTACAAAAAAGATCTTCACGACCCAGATAATCATGGTGATGTGATCACTCACCTAGAGCCAGACATCCTGGGATGTGAAGTCAAGTGTACCTTAGGAAGCATCACTATGAACAAAGCTAGCCGAAGTGATGGAATTCCAACTGAGCTATTTCAAATCCTGAAAGATGATGCTGTGAAAGTGCTGCACTCAATATGCAAGCAAATTTGGAAAACTCAGCAGTGGCCACAGGACTGGAAAAGGTCAGTTTTCATTCCAATCCCAAGGAAAGGCAATGCCAAAAATGCTCAAACTACTGCACAATTGCACTCATTTCACATGCTAGTAAAATAATGCTCAAAATTCTCCAAGCCAGGCTGCAGCAATTCATGAACTGTGAACTTCCAGATGTTCAAGCTGGTTTTAGAAAAGGCAGAGGAACTAGAGATCAAATTGCCAACATCCGCTGGATCATAGAAGAATCAAGAGAGTTCCGGAGAAATATCTATTTCTGCTTTATTGACTATGCCAAAGCCTTTGACTGTGTGGATCACAATAAACTGTGGAAAATTCTGAGAGAGATGGGAATACCAGACCACCTGACCTGCCTCTTGAGAAACCTGCATGCAGGTCAGGAAGCAACAGTTAGAACTGGACATGGAACAACAGACTGATTCCAAATAGGAAAAGGAGTACGTTAAGGCTGCATATTGTCACCCTGCTTATTTAACTTCAATGCAGAGTACATCATGAGAAACGCTGGGCTGGAGGAAGCACAAGCTGGCATCAAGATTGCCAGGAGAAATATCAATAACCTCAGATATGCAGAGGATACCACACTTATGGCAGAAAGTGAAGAATAAAGAGCCTGTTGATGAAAGTGAAAGAGGAGAGTGAAAAAGTTGGCTTAAAGCTCAACATTCAGAAAACGAAGATCATGGCATCTGGTCCCATCACCTCATGGCAAATAGATGGGGAAACAATGGAAACAGTGGCTGACTTTATTTTGGGGGGCTCCAAAATCACTGCAGATGGTGACTGCAGCCATGAAATTAAAAGACACTTACTCCTTGGAAGGAAAGTTATGATCAACCTAGACAGCATATCAAAAAGCAGAGGCATTATTTTGCCAAGAAAGGTCCATCTAGTCAAGGCTATGGTTTTTCCAGTAGTCATGTATGGGTATGAGAGTTGGACTATAAAGAAAGCTGAGTGCCGAAGAATCGAAGCTTTTGAAGTGTGGTGTTGGAGAAGACTCTTGAGAGTCCCTTGGACTGCAAGGATATCCAACCAGTCCATCCTAAAGGAGATCAGTCCTGAGTGTTCATTGGAAGGACTGATGCTGAAGCTGAAACTGCAATACTTTAGCCACCTGATGCAAAGAGCTGACTCATTTGAGAAGACCCTGATGCTCAGAAAAATTGAGGGCAGGAGGAGGAGACAACAGAGGATGAGATGGTTGGATGGCATCACCGACTCGATGGACATGAGTTTGGGTGAACTCCAGGAGTTGGTGATGGACAGGGAGGCCTAGCATGCTGCAGTCCATGGAGCCGCAAAAAGTCAGACATGACTGAGCAACTGAAGTGAACTGAACTGAACGGAAAACAGTATGAAGATGCCTCAAAAAATTAAAAATAGAACTACCACTTGATCCAACAATTCCACTCCTAAGTATATATCTGAAGAAAACAAAAACACTAATTAGAAAAGATATGTACACCCCTATGTACACTACAGCCTTATTTACAATAGCCAAGATATAGAAGCAATCTTTATCTGTTCATCCATTGATAGTCACTTAGAGGTAGGTAGATAGATAGATAGATAGATAGATAGATAGATAGATATAAAACGAATATTACTCAGCCATAAAAAGAATAAAATCTTGCCATTTGCAACAACACAAATGGACCAGGAGGATATTTTCATAGTGAAATAAGTTAAACAGAGAAAGACAAATACTGCATGAATTCACTTTTATTTGAAATCTTTAAAAACAAAACAAATGAACAAACATAACAAAGTAGAAACAAAGTTATAGATACAGAAAACAGGTAGTTGCTGGAGGGGAAAAGGATGAGAGGAGGAAAAAAAATAGGTGAGAGGAATTACAAGTTACAAATTTCCAGGTGCAAAATAAATGAGTCACGGGTAGAAAATGTACAATGTGGGGGAAATACTCAATAATTATATAATATATTTGTATGGTGATAAGTAATAATTAGACTTATCATGGTGATCATTTTGGAATGTATCAAAATATTAAATCACTATGTTGTACAACAGGAACTTATAAAGTTTAGTAGGTCAATTATACTTCAAAAACAAACCAAAAAACTCATGGAAAAAGAGATCAGATTTGTGGTTACCAGATACAGCGGGTGGAGAAGGCAAAATTGGATGATGGCCGTTAAAAGGCACAAACTTCCAGTTATAAGATAAATTAGTACCGGGGATTTCTGGTATAACATGGTAAATATAATTAACACAGCTGTATATTATACATGAAAGTTGTTTAGAGAGTAAATCCTAAGAGGAAAAAACATTTTCCCTATTTCTTTAATTTTGTATTTATGAGAGATAATGGATATTTACTAAGCTTACTGTAATAATCATTTCATGATGTATATAAGTCAATTCATTATGCTCTACACCTAAAACTTACATAGTGCTGTATGTTAATGATATCTCAGTGAAACTGGAAGATAAAAAATATGCACATTGATAAAGATTTATCAAAGCATATAATATTTCAATTCTTTCAAAATGTGTAAGATATATCCAGTTAAATGGATACCTTTCAACCTCAAGAATAAGAGATATAATATAGTCATTTGATAGGTCTTGGTAAAGCTTTTTTAATTCACTTCCTCGATGTTGCAAAATCTAATGTATCAAATGACTGACTAATAACTCTTTTTGCAAGTCAAGCAGTTTACACTATTTTATTTTCAACAAAAACCAAAGGCAGATATATCCATTAATACACAATTAAAAATTAATGGTAGATCTCTATGTGGGTTTGGGGGGAATTTTTCTTAAAAGCAGTTCAGAGAATTGAATGGTATTGCCATTAAAAATTGCTTTTATTCCTTATTATTTATTTATGTGAACAAGATTTCTCAGTGCCTGCACTGATTAAAACAAAAAATAGGAGTTGGATTGATCTGAACATTGTCTCATTCTACCAGAGAATAATAGTCACGCATGCGTTTATGAAATAAGTGGGGGAAAGTCTCACTGATTCTGAGAGATGAGATGCATCTTTAAAATTAAAAAGTACTTTTTCAGTTATTATTTTACAAATGTTGTGACACATTTCTGTTGTTTTGATCAACTGTGTACTAATAATACTTACAGAAGAGATGTTTTACAGTCACACAATTTTTTAAATTTTCACATATATTTTGTGGCAGAAATATACACAAGGTTGATGGAGATCTTCCAGCAGAAAAATCCATTATAACAAGACACAAGTCTGCGGAGGATGCAAATGGACAGTCAAGGAGAAAAAGGAACAAGTATAAATTTTCTATTAGAAAAGAGTTGTTCATGTGTTTTTTAAACAGTTTACTGTTGGTAGCTAACTTTTATATTATTTATATTATTTTTAAAGAAAAGTAGCAATTTATTTTTAAATGTTAATATCTATAATGTGTTAGAATTGCATTCTTTACAAACATTCACGTGAAAAAAAATTTTAAGTTCAGTTTAAAAGGGAACCTTCAGTTCTCAAGGGAACACAGAGATTCAAAAAATTCTTTTATTGAATACACAAACAAAAAAGCTTAAAGGCAGTAGCTCTAGAGAAACTCATACATGAATAAATACTTGAGCATATTTTTATAAGGAAGCTCAGGACAGTAAAAAGCTAGAAACAACCCAAATATTCATAAATAGTAGATTAAAAGACAAACTATAGAATACTTATATAATGGAATAATACACGGCAGTAAAAGGAACAGTAAAATACAGCTACTGGCACCAACATGAGTCAACAAAAGTAGAAATTCCTAACAGAATAGACAGGCTGAATCCATTTTTGTCAAGCTTGTATGTGTGCATGCTAAGTTCCTGTCTGACTGTGCCTTGCTAAGGCCTGTAGCCCACCAGACTCCTTTGTCCATGGAATTCTCCAGGCAAGAATACTGGAGTGGGTGGCCATACCCTCCTCCAGGGGATCTTCCAGACCCAGGGATCAAACCTGCATCTCTTATGTCTTATGAATTGGCAGGCGGGTTCTTTACCTCTAGCTAGCGCCACGTGGGAAGTACCTTGTCAAGCTTAATATGAAATAAAAACAAATATGAAATTATATGAAATTAAAACAAATATATATATTACTTAGAGCAACAGACGTAAGTGTTAAAACTATGAGGAAAAGCAAGAAAATGTTTGTCATAAGGACAGGCTAGTGAAGATACTTTGCTAAGAGGGAGGCCACGTGATCAAAAAGGAACTCACTGGAGGGGAGTGGAGAGCTTTGAAGAGCAATAAAACAAGATCTGAACTAGTAGAAAAACTCACTATTGTAACCTTGCAGGACGCGATAAGACCTTCCCGGAGTAAATCATCATTCACCACTTATGTCCTTCACCTGCTTTTTGTCTATAGAAAAAAAACTTTAGTCAAAGGCTAAACTTAAAGAGATGGGAAAATGCAGAAAGGGAAACAGTCAAGCAAGACAAAATATTAATACTTTAGCCATTAAACAAAGTCAAGGATGGAGAAGGAAATGGCAACCCACTCCAGTACTCTTGCCTGGGAAATTCCAGGGACAGAGGGGCCTGGTAGGCTACAGTCCAGGGGGTTGCAAAGGATCAGATACGACTAAGTGACTTCACAAAGTCAAGGATCTTTAGTTCTTCCTCAGGGACTATACATAGGATTCTGAGCCATATCCTTTGAGCAGTTTCATAGATACTGAAACTTCCCCCCAGGTGGAAGAAGTGAACTGTATGTGGCCCACAGGCATGAAGACCCCAGACAGGTTGGAACCAGAAGGTTGATGATGCTGACTCCCAATGACCTCACCACCAACCAATCAGAAGAACACCCATGGCCTGATCACACACCCCACAAACCTCCTTCCTCGCCTTGTCTTTTCTTTGTTTATGTTTTTATTTTTATTTTTTATTATATAAATTTATTTATTTTAATTGTAGGCTAGTTACTTTACAATATTATGGTGGTTTTGCCATACATTGACATGAATCCACCACGGGTGTACATGTGTTCCCCATCCTGAATCCCCCTCCCACCTCCCTCCCCATACCATCCCTCTGGGTCATCCCAGTGCACTAGCCCTGAGCACCCTGTCTCATGCCTCAAACCTGGACTGGCGATCCATTTCACATATGATAATATACATGTTTCAATGCCATTCTCCCAAATCACCCACCCTTGTCCTCTCCCACAGAGTCCAAAAGACTGTTCTATACATCTGTGTCTCTTTTGCTGTCTCACATATAGGGTATTGTTACCATCTTTCTAAATTCCATATATATGCTTTAGTATACTGTATTGGTGTTTTTCTTTTTGGCTTACTTCACTCTGTATAATAGGCTCCAGTTTCATCCACCTCATTAAAACTGATTCAAAAGTATTCTTTTTAATGGTGGAGTAATGTTCCATTGTGTATATGTACCACAGCTTTCTTATCCATTCATCTGCTGATGGACATCTAGGTCGCTTCCATGTCCTGGCTATTGTAAACAGTGCTGTGATGAACATTGGGGTATACGTGTCTCTTTCAATTCTGGTTTCCTCAGTATGTATGCCCAGCAGTGGGATTTCTGGGTCATATGGCAGTTCTATTTCCAGTTTCTTAAGGAATCTCCACACTGTTCTCCATAGTGGCTGTACTAGGTTGCATTCCACCAACAGTGTCAGAGGGTTGCCTTTTCTCCACACCCTCTTCAGCATTTATTGCTTGTAGACTTTTGGATAGCAGCCATTCTGACTGGCGTGAAATGGTACCTCACTGTGGTTTTGATTTGCATTTCTCTGATGAGTGATGTTGAGCATCTTTTCATGTGTTTGTTAGTCATCTGTACGTCTTCTTTGGAGAAATGTCTGTTTAGTTCTTTGGCCCATTTTTTGATTGGGTCGTTTATTTTTCTGGAATTGAGCTGCAGGAGTTGCTTGTATATTTTTGAGATTAGTTCTTTGTCAGTTGCTTCATTTGCTATTATTTTCTCCCATTCTGAAGGCTGTCTTTTCGCCTTGCTTATAGTTTCCTTTATTGTGCAAAACCTTTTAAGTTTAATTAGGTCCCATTGGTTTATTTTTGCTTTTATTTCCAATACCCTGGGAAGTGGGTCATAGAGGATCCTGCTGTGATTTATGTTGGAGAGTGTTTTGCCTGTTTTCCTCTAGGAGTTTTATAGTTTCTGGTCTTATATTTAGATCTTTAATCCATTTTGAGTTTATTTTTGTGTTTGGCATTAGAAAGTGTTCTAGTTTCATTCTTTTACAAGTGGTTGACCAGTTTTCCCAGCACCACTTATTAAAGAGATTGTCTTTTCTCCATTGTATATTCTTGCCTCTTTTGTCAAAGATAAGGTGTCCATAGGTGTGTGGATTTATCTCTGGGCTTTCTATATTGTTCCATTTATCTGTATTTCCGTCTTTGTGCCAGTACCATACTGTCTTGATGACTGTAGCTTTGTAGTAGAGCCTGAAGTCAGGCAGGTTGATTCCTCCAGTTCCATTCTTCTTTCTCAAGATTGTTTCGGCTATTCAAGGTTTTTTGTATTTCCATACAAATTGTGAAATTATTTGTTCTAGTTCTGTGAAAAATACCATTGGTAGCTTAATAGGGATTGCATTGAATCTATAGATTGCTTTGGGTAGTATACTCATTTTCACTATATTGATTCTTCTGATCCATGAACATGGTATATTTCTCCATCTATTACTGTCCTCTTTGATTTCTTTCATCAGTATTTTATAGTTTTCTGTATATAGGTCTTTTGTTTCTTTAGGTAGATATATTCCTAAGTATTTTTTTCTTTTCATTGCAATGGTGAATGGGATTGTTTCCTTAATTTCTCTTTCTGTTTTCTCATTGTTAGTGTATAGGAATGCAAGGGATATCTGTCTGTTAATTTTATATCCTGCAACTTTACTATATTCATTGATTAGCTCTAGTCATTTTCTGGTGGTGTCTTAGGGTTTTCTATGTAAAGGATCATGTCATCTGCAAACAGTGAGAGTTTTACTTCTTCTTTTCCAATCTGGATTTCTTTTATTTCTTTTTCTGCTTTGATTGCTGTGGCCAAAACTTCCAAAACTGTGTTGAATAGGAGTGGTGAGAGTGGGCACCCTTGTCATATTCCTGACTTTAGGGGAAATGCTTTCAATTTTTCACCATTAAGGATAATGTTTGCTGTGAGTTTGTCATATATGGGCTTTTATTATGTTGAGGTATGTCCCTTCTATTCATGCTTTCTGGAGAATTTTTATCATAAATGGATGTTGAAATTTGTCAAAGGCTTTTTCTGCATCTATTTAGATAATCATATGGTTTTTATCTTTCAATTTGTTAGTGTGGTGTATTATGTTGATTGATTTGTAGATATTAAAGAATCCTTGCATCCTGGGATAAAGCCCACTTGGTCATGATGTATGATCTTTTTAATGTGTTGTTGGATTCTGATTGCTAGAATTTTGTTAAGGATTTTTGCATCTGTGTTCATCAGTGATATTGGCCTGTAGTTTTCTTTTTTTGTGGCATCTTTGTCTGGTTTTGGTATTAGGGTGATGGTGGCCTCATAGAATGAGTTTGGAAGTTTACCTTCCTCTAAAATTTTCTGAAAGAGTTTGAGTAGGATAGGTGTTAACTCTTCTCTAAGTTTTTGGTAGAATTCGGCTGTGAAGCTGTCTGGTCCCGGGCTTTTGTTTGCTGGACGATTTCTGATTACAGTTTCAATTTCCGTGCTTGTGATGGGTCTGTTAAGATTTTCTATTTCTTCCTGGTTCAGTTTTGGAAAGTTGTACTTTTCTAAGAATTTGTCGATTTCTTCCAAGTTGTCCATTTTATCAGCACATAGTTGCTGATAGTAGTCTCTTATGATCCTTTGTATTTCTGTGCTGTCTGTTGTGATCTCTCCATTTTAATTTCTAATTTTGTTGATTTGATTCTCCTCTCTTTGTTTCTTGATGAGTCTGGCTAATGGTTTGTCAACTTTATTGACATGGTTTATCTTCTCAAACATATCTTCTCAAAGAACCAGCTTTTGGCTTTGTTGATTTTTGCTATGGTCTCTTTTGTTTCTTTTGCATTTATTTCTGCCCTAATTTTTAAGATTTCTATCCTTCTACTAACCCTGGGGTTCTCCATTTATTCCTTTTCTAGTTGCTTTAGGTGTAGAGTTAGGTTATTCATTTGACTTTTTTCTTGTTTCTTGAGGTAAGCCTGTATTGCTATGAATCTTCCCCTTAGCACTGCTTTTACAGTGTCCCATAGGTTTGGGGTTGTTGTGTTTTCATTTCATTCATTTCTATGCATATTTTTATTACTTTTTTATTTCTTCTGTGATTTGTTGGTTATTCAGCAGCGTGTTGTTCAGCCTCCATATGTTGGAACTTTTAATAGTTTTTCTCCTGCAATTGACATCTAATCTTACTGCACTGTGATCAGGAAAGATGCTTGGAATGATTTCAGTTTTTTTGAATTTACCAAGGCTAGATTTATGGCCCAGGATGTGATCTATCCTGGAGAAGATCCATGTGCACTTGAGAAAAAGGTGAAATTCATTCTTTTGGGGTGAAATGTCCTGTAGATATCAATTAGGTCTAACTGGTCTATTGTATCATTTAATGTTTGTGTTTCCTTGTTAATTTTCTATTTAGTTCATCTATCCATAGGTGTGAGTGAAGTATTAAAGTCTCCCACTATTATTGTGTTATTGTTCATTTCCCCTTTCATACTTGTTAGTATTTGTCTTACATATTGTGGTGCTCCTATGTTGGGTGCACATATATTTATAATTGTTATATCTTCTTCTTGGATTGATACTTTGATCGTTATGTAGTGTCCTTCTTTGTCTCTTTTCACAGCCTTTATTTTAAAGTCTATTTTATCTGATATAAGTATTGCTATTTCTGCTTTCTTTTGGTCTCTATTTGCATGGAATATCTATTTCCAGCACTTCACTTTCAGTCTGTATGTGTCCCTTGTTTTGAGGTGGGTCTCTTGTAGACAACATATATAGGGGTCTTGTTTTTGTATCCATTCAGCCAGTCTTTGTCTTTTGGTTGGGGCATTCAACCCATTTACATTTAAGGTAATTATTGAAAAGTATGATCCCATTGCCATTTACTTTGTTGTTTGGGGTTCGAGTTTATATACCCTTTCTGTGTTTCCTGTCTAGAGAAGATCCTTTAGCATTTGTTGGAGAGCTGGTTTAGTGGTGCTGAATTCTCTCAGCTTTTGCTTGGCTGTAAAGCTTTTGATTTCTCCTTCATATTTGAATGAGATCCTTGCTGGGTACAGTAATCTTGGCTGTAGGTTATTTTCTTTTATCACTTTAAGTATGTCCTGCCATTCCCTTCTGGTCTGAAGAGTATCTATTGAAAGATCGGCTGTTATCCTTATGGGAATCCCCTTGTGTATTATTTGTTGTTTTTCCCTTGCTGCTTTTAGTATTTGTTCTTTGTGTTTGATATTTGTTAATTTGACTAATATGTGTTTTGGGTTGTTTTGCCTTGGGTTTATCCTGTTTGGGACCCTCTGGCTTTCATGGGTTTGGGTGACTATTTCCTTCCCCATTTTAGGGAAGTTTTCAATTATTATCTCCTCAAGTATTTTCTCATGGTCTTTCTTTTTGTCTTCTTCTTCTAGGACTCCTCTGATTTGAATTTGGGGGCGTTTAACATTGTCCCAGAGGTCTCTGAGATTGTCCTCATTTCTCTTAATTCTTTTTTCTTTTTTCCTCTCTGCTTCATTTATTTCTACCATTCTATCTTCTACCTCACTTATCCTATCTTCTGCCTCTATTATTCTACTGTTGATTCCCTCCAGAGTGTTTTTTATCTCATTTATTGGATTATTCATTATATATTGACTCTTTTTTATTTCTTCTAGGCCCCTGTTAAACATTTCTTGCATCTTCTCAATCCTTGTCTCCAGGCTATTTATCTGTAACTCCATTTTGTTTTCAAGATTTTGGATCATTTTCACTATCATTATTCAGAATTCTTTATCAGGTGGATTCCCTATCTCTTCCTCTTTTGTTTGGTTTGGTGGGCATTTATCCTGTTCCTTTACCTGCTAAGTATTTCTCTGCCTTTTCATCTTGTTTATATTGCTATGTTTGGGGTAGCCTTTCTGTATTCTGCTAGTTTGTGGTTCCTCTTTATTGTGGATGTTCCTTGCTGTGGGCAGGGCTGGACACGTGGCTTGCCAAGGTTTCCTGGTTAAGGAAGCTTGTGTAGGTGTTCTGGTGGGTGGAGCTGGATTTCTTCTCTCTGGAGTGCAGTGAAGTGTCCAGTAGTGAGTTTTGATATGTCAGTGGGTTTTGGTGTGACTTTGGGCAGCCTGTATATTGAAGCTCAGAGCTATGTTCCTGTGTTGCTGGAGAATTTGTATGGTATGTCTTGCTCTGGAACTTGTTGGCTCTTGGGTGGTGCTTGGTTTCAGTGTAGGTGTGGAGGCTTTTGAGTAGCTCTTATTGATTAACGTTCCCTGGAGTCAGGAGTTCTCTGGTGTTCTCAGGTTTGGGACTTAAGCCTCCTGCCTCTGGATTTCAGTCTTATTCTCACAGTAGCCTCAAGACTTCTCCATCTATACAGCACTGATGATAAAACATCTAGGTTAATGATGAAGTTTCTCCACAGTGAGGGACACCCAGAGAGGTACACAGAGTTACATGGAGAAGAGGGAGGAGGGAGATACAGGTGACCAAGAGGAACAGAGTGGGGATCAAAGGGGGAGCAAGCAAGCTAACCAGTAATCACTTCCCTATGTGCTTTCCACAGTCTGGACCCCTCAGAGATGTTCATGGAGTTATACAGAGAAGAGAAGAGGGAGAAAGGAGACAGAGGTGGCCAGGAGGATAAAAGGGGGAATCAAAAAGAGAGAGACAGATCCATCCAGTAATCAGTTCCCTAAGTGTTCTCCACAGCACGGAACACACCAAGAGATTCACCGAGTTGGGTAGAGAAGAGAAGGGGGAGGGAGGAGTTAGAGGCAACCTGGTGGAGAAAAAGGAGAGTCAAAAGAGAGAGAGAGCAATCAAGCCAGTAATCTCACTCCCAAGTAAAAATGGGTACTGAAGATTGGGTTCTTAAAGGTACAAAATTGATAACAAATACCAAAAAGCAAAGATTAAAAATCTAGAGTAGAGGTTAGATTCTCAAAAATACAATATTTAAAAAAAAAAGTCACAAAAATTATAATATATTCATATGAAGTTTCCTTTAAAAATAGGGTCTTTTTTTTTTACAAGGTAATAGTAGGTTATAAAAATGAAAACTAAAAGAGTAATAGAATGCTCAAACTACATCACAATGGCACCCATCTCACATGCTAGTGAAGTAATGCTCAAAATTCTCCAAGCCAGGCTTCAGCAATACATGAACCATGAACTTCCAGATGTTCAAGCTGGTTTTAGAAAAGGCAGAGGAACCAGAGATCAAATTGCCAACATCTGCTGGATCATGGAAAAAGCAAGAGAGTTCCAGAAAAACATCTATTTCTGCTTTATTGACTATGCCAAAGCCTTTGACTGTGTGGATCACAATCAACTGTGGAAACTTCTGAGAGAGATGGGAATACCAGACCTCCTGACCTGCCTTTTGAGAAACCTGTATGCAGATCAGGAAGCAACAGTTAGAACTGGACATGGAACAATAGACTGGTTCCAAATAGGAAAAGGAATACGTCAAGGCTGTATATTGTCACCCTGCTTATTTAACTTCTATGCAGAGTACATCATGAGAAACGCTGGGCTGGAGGAAGCACAAGCTGGCATCAAGATTGCCAGGAGAAATATCAATAACCTCAGATATGCAGATGACACCACCCTTATGGCAGAAAATGAAGAGGAACTAAAAAGCCTCTTGATGAAAGTGAAGGAGGAGAGTGAAAAAGTTGGCATAAAGCTCAACATTCAGAAAACGAAGATCATGGCATCCGGTCCCATCACCTCATGGGAAATAGATGGGGAAACAGTGGAAACAGTGTCAGACTTTAATTTTGGGGGCTCCATAATCACTGCAGGTGTTGACTGCAGCCATGAAATTAAAAGACACCTACTCCTTGGAAGGAAAGTTATGACCAACATAAAGAGCATATTAAAAAGCAGAGACATTACTTTGCCAACAAAGGTCCGTCTACTCAAGGCTATGGTTTTTCCAGTAGTCATGTATGGATGTGAGAGTTGGACTGTGAAGAAAGCTGAGTGCTGAAGCATTGATGCTTTTGAACTGTGGTGTTGGAGAAGACTCCCGAGAGTCCCTTGGACTGCAAGGAAATCCAACCAGTCCATTCTAAAGGAGATCAGTCCTGGGTGTTCTTTGGAAGGACTGATGCTAAAGCTGAAACCCCAATACTTTGGCCACCTCATGCGAAGAATTGACTCACTGGAAAAGACTCTGGTGCTGGGAGGGATTGGGGGCAGGAGGAGAAGGGGACGACAGAGGATGAGATGGCTGGATGGCATCACCAACTCGATGGACATGAATTTGAGTGGACTCTGGGATTCGGTGATGGACAGGGAGGCCTGGCATGTTGCAATTCATGGGGTCGCAAAGAGTAGGACACAACTGAGCAACTGAACTGAACTGACCTTAATTGAGAGGACTTAGAAATAAAAATTTAAAAAAAATTTTTACTTTAAAAAATGATAATAGTAAAAATATATCTAGGACTTTCTCTGGAGCTGTTGCAGACAGTGTGGGGTCAGTTCATTTTCCGATAGTTCCTTGATCCAGCTTATACTTCTCAAGATCTATAGGCCCCTTCCTATGTAGTCAGTGCTAACTACAGGGTTTTAATCTATTGCACCTGTCACTTCCAAAGCAGTTCCCTCTGTTTATTTTAGCTTCTTCTGTTTGCTGGTCTCTTCAGTGCCTAATTTCCACCCTGACACAAGGGGGCAGTGGTGGTCACTTTTTTAGGCTCACTTGTTCAGTCATGCTGTGAGGAGGGAGGAACACTGCAAACAAATATCACTGGCTGTGTGGGGAGTGCTCGCAGTGTTTCAGCCCCACCGGGTTTGCCCCAGCTCACGGCATGGGTGCTTTCATGGTCTACACTGCTCAGGCTCTAGGTTGCTCTGCCGGGAACTGTTTGAGGCGGGCCCTGGGTTGCGTGCACTTCCCAGGTCTAAGCCGCTCAGGTTCAGGTTCTTGGGTACTCCACAAAGGCGCAGACTCTATTGGGCCTGCGTTTTGTGCCCTTCCCAGGTCGGAGCAGCTCAGGTGACCATGTGCTTGTTGAGCACAGTCACCCCCAGTTGGGGGAAGCATCTTATCGCCTCCCCTGTCCCACCCACTCATTTTTCTGGGTGTACAAGGGGCGCACCTTCTCAGGTGTGCCCTGTGTCTCTTCTGGGGAGCTGATCTCTGGCTGCAACCCTCCCGGCGGATGTAAACCGTCCAGAATCCCAAGAAGTCTTGGTTAGCAATGAAGCCTCCTTGCAGTTTGGTAGAGGATGCCTCTCTGGGGCCACAGTTGCCCCCTTCCAGCTCTGGCTGCCCTTGCCTGCCTGTCTCCAGCAGGGGATGGGCCGGTCCATAGCCAGCTAGCTCTGCTCAGTCCTTTGTTCTGTGAGCAGGCCTGGCAGTGTCTTAGGTTAGGAGTTTTCGCGGGATGCTATCCCACAGTCTGGGTTGCTATTTCAAGTTAGTTCCCTCAGATTGCCCTCAGGACATTCACGCCCAGTCTTTACCCTAAGCAATGCAGCCCGCACCTCCCTGTCCAGCCCCCGCTTGCTAGTGGCATATGCGAGCGTCTGGGCTGCTTCTCCTCTGGGAGTTGCCATTAGGCACGTTATCTGTGGGATTTAATTATTTATTTATTTATTTTCCTCCCGGTTATGTTGCCCTCTGAGATTCCAAGACTCGCCACAGACCCGCTGGTGAGTGTTTCCTGGTGTTTGGAAACTTCTCTCTTTTTTTAAGACTCCCTTCCCGGGACGGATCTCCATCCCTACCTCTTTTGTCTCTCTTCTTATCTTTTATATTTTGTCCTACCTCCTTTTGAAGACAATGGGCTGCCTTTCTGGGCGCCTGATGTCCTCTGCCAGCATTCAGAACTTGTTTTGTGGAATTTGCTCAGCATTCAAATGTTCTTTCAATGAATTTGTGGGGGAAAAAGTGGTCTCCCCGTCCTATTCCTCCACCATCTTAGGACCGCCTCATCTTGTCTTTATAAACCTTTCCTTGAAAGCCTGCAAGGAGTTTGGGTCTTTTAATCACAAGATGCCCCGGTTTCCTTGCTTGGCATCTTGCAGTAAAACTATTCTTTCCTACTTCACCCAAACCCCTGTCTCGAGATTCAGCTCAGTACCCATGTACAGAGACCCAGTTTCAACAACACTATGTTCTTGTATAAAAATATTACACTAGCATAAAAACACACATTCTTCCAAAATTGCTATGCATATAATTTAATTCAATTGAAATCCCAACATTTTGTATGTAGAATTAACTAATACTTTCTCAACATTAATATTTATTAACTATTTTCTTTGGATGAAAAATGCCTGCATAATCAAATCAGTCTGGTATTAACATAAAAGACAAATCAGGGGCTTCCCTGGTGGTCCAGTGGCTAAGATACACACTTCCAATACAGGGGGTCTGGATTCAATCTCTGGCCAGGGAACTAGATCCCACAGGCCAAAACAAAGAGTTCATATGCCACACTAAAAGATCTTACATGCTGCAGCTAAAACCCGGAGGAACCATATAAATAAATATTTTCCTTAAAAAAAGAAAAGACAAACCAGTAAGCAGAATCCCAGTTAATAATGGGATTATTAAGACAAAGGCAGAGAAACAATGATTTATGTAGTAAGTGGTGCTTACCCAAAAGGGTTTCTAACTTGAAGCTGATAAAACTGAGCTCCTACCCCACACTACATAAAAGCCCAAGGAAGATTAAATTCTTATCTGTAAAAAATAAAATGACAAGAATTGGGTATACTTTCTTAACCAACACATGAAGCCAGAAGTTATCCAAAATAAGATACCTTTAATATATTATTATGATATCAAAGTTAAAGACAAAAAAACAAGATGTGAAAAAAAATGAAATCTTAAAATCCATATTATTAAAAAAGCTCACAGAAATCAAGGAAAATGTGCAATAAATGTGTAGATTGTTCAAGAAGAACAACAAATAGCCAATACTTATATGAAAAGATACTCAACTTCACAAATAGTTAAGGAGATAAACATCAAAACAATTTGCACAAATTAAAATGTGTTCTGTATCTACTACTGTGAAGAGTTAATAGCAAGATTAAGAAGGACAAAGGCCATTTTAATGCACTGTGGATAAAATGTAAGCAATTCCAGCCTTTTTTGGAAAGCACTCTGATAATATTTATTGCATTTTTAAATATTTATACTGTTCAGTGAGAAATCCTATTCCAAAGACTCCATCTCACAGAAATAAGAGCTCCAGTTACACAACCCAGGATCACAGCTTTGTTTCTAGAAACAAAAACACAGGAAGAGAGGTAAAAGTTCATCAGTAGGAGCTTCCCTGGTGGCTCAGAGGTTAAGAATCCACCTGCCAATGCAGGAGACTCGGGTTTGATACTTGGGTCAGGAAGATCCCCTGAAGGAGGAAATGGCAACCTACTCCAGTATTCTTGCCTGGAGAATTCCCCAGACAGAGGAGCCCACAGTCCATGGGGTCGCAGAGTTGGACAGAACTGAGTGACTGAGCATATAGCACAGCGATTTCGTGGAAACACTATGCAGGACTAAAGAGGACTCCTGGAATGCTTAGGACTAAATACACTGACCGCACCAAGTGCTGGAGAGCACGTGGAGGACATGGTTGGGATATAAAATGGTGCCATGGCTTTGGAAAGCACTTGGTTGCTTCCTTAAAAAGTAACCATAGACCATGATCTTTCAGCCATCTCATTCCTAGGTATTTCCCAAGAGAAAAGAAAGAATGTGTCCATAGAGACCTGTACCTCCTGACTGTTTACAGATGCTTTACCTGTGGTGGTCCAAAACCAGGAACAACCCAAATATCCATCAACAGGTGATCAGATGAAGAAACTGCGGCATATCCACACAATGGAATGTAACCTCTAAATAAAAAGAAATGAGCTACTGATACACAACAACATGGATGAAGCTAAAAATCATTAGACTTAGAAAATCAACTAAACTCCAATATAAAATTTAAAATTTAAATAAAATAAAATTAATTTTTTTGTAAATCAAGTTTACTGAAAATACACCAAAAAACCCTGAATCTAATACATTATAGATCAACTATAAAGGGATAAAGGGAAGTCACTCAGTCATGTCCGACTCTTTGTGACCCCATGGACTGTAGCCTACCAGGTTCCACCATCCATGGGATTTTCCAGGCAAGAATACTGGAGTGGGTTGCCATTTCCTTCTCCAGGAGATCTTCCCAACCCAGGGACTGAACCCGGGTCTCCCACATGGTAGGCATTGTAGGCAGATGCTTTACCGTCTGAGCCACCAGGGAAGATCCTATAGTGTAAAATAAAAAGTAAAAAAAAATTTTTAAATCAAGTTTATTGAAAACAAAACATAAAACAGCACCTGAAGCTAACACAGCATTGTAAATCAAGTATACTCCAATATAAGATAAAACTTAAATTTAAAAAGTGCTGGGAGCCAGCGTGAGGAACTCAGCCCATGGCAAAGGTCATGAGGAAGAAGGCACGGAATACACAAAGGCAGGATCGAGCCTCAGGAAACACCCTTTTCCCGAGCATCTACCCCCAAAACCAGAGTCTGCCTACTTTACTGCTTTATGCTCTCACCTATACCTCTGACTTTACGGGGGGCTGTCCCCCACCACCTCTCTCAGAGAAGGAGTTAATCTACAGCTCCAGTCAATAAAAATTCCTGGGCGTGACAAGAGTGTTTCAACTTACAAACTCCTCTGAAGGTTCTCTAGCCTGCCTGAACAGGCTTGTCCGGCCACATGTGATTGTTTACAGCCTCCCAACCATGAGAGGCATGAGATGCTTTAAACTTTCTAAATACAGATTCTTTTGAGAAGTTAGAAATTATTAGTATAGTGGGTTGGTTAGAAATTATACTCATGAAGGGTCTTCATTTGTTGGGCCAATATTTGCTGCTAAATCTCCATATTCCTTGCCCTTATACACATTATTGAATATAACTAGCATATAAGAGGAATAAGTATTAACCTTTGATATTAATCATGATAAACCTTAGGCTAAGTAAATTCCTGTCTTAATTGTAACTCATTACACCCTCATCCTATAGGAATGCAACTTTATCTGGTACCTTCGGAGGGTGGTGCCTGGTTTAAGAAAAAAATCACCCCTGGAAAAAATAAGTTTTCTGGTTGACTGACCGTTATCAGAAAGAAGGGGTCATAAAATGTTAGCAGGCCCCCTGGCCAGAAGATGATGTAAAACCCCTAAGACCTTTTTGTATACATTTATATGAAGCACCTGATTTTGATAAAGGTCAGGACTGCTGACCCCCACGTGTCTTTAAAATTTCCATTTGTCTCTATGTGTAACAAAATGTATAAACCTGAAAATAAAGAAATCGGATCAGTTTCTGGAAAGACTGATTCCCTCGTGTCATTCTTTCTTGTTCTCCGTTTTTCTGGCTGAATTCCCATCTGGAGCGTGGATGCTCGCCAAGCCTGCTAACTTTGCCCTGGCTTCTAAGACCCACGTGAGAGGGAGCCCAAGAAAGGGCACCCTCTGCTATTCAAGCGGGCGCTGGTGGCCTACGCAGGTGGTACAAACCTCTTGTCTTGAGGTTTTATTGTATTCCACGTAAACCAAGTTATTCAGCATCTTTTTCTCCACTAGTATTTTCCTACTACACTATTTCTTTCTAATCTCCCTCCATATATTTAATTAAGCAATTAATTCCTAGGACGCTGACTCTGTCCCCGCTTCGAATTACCCTGGATCCACCGGGGCTGGACCCTGGCAAAAAAGCAAAATCAGATTTATTGAAAAAAAAATCATTAGTCTGAGTGAAAGAAGTCAACAGACAAGATGAATATGGATTGCATGATTCCACTTATACAAAACTCTAAAAATGTATACTAATCTACATTGACAAAAAGCAAGTCAGGGGTTGCCTGGTGATGCAGGGAGAGAAGGCCCAGGAGGGAGAGATTGCCAAGGAGCACAGGGACCCTTCGGGGAGGTAATGGATATTTTCACTACTTTAATCATGGTGTGGGGCTTCCCTGGTGGCTCAGCGGTACAGAATCAGCCCGCAGTGCAGGAGACCTGGGTTCAATCCCTTGGTTGGGAAGCTCCCCTGGAGCAGGAAATGGCAACCCGCTCCAATGTTCTTGCCTGGAGAATCCCATGGACAGACAAGAATGGCAGGCTACAGTCTCTAGAGTCCATGGGGTCGCAAAAAGAGTCAGACATGATTTAGCAACTAAATAACAACCGTGGTGTATATATGCCAAAACTCATTGCATCCTTTAAATATGTACAGTTCATTATACATCAAGTATACCTCAATAAAGATAAACAAGTACCAAGAAAAATACAAGTGAGCTTCAGTTGTTGAGACACCCGGGAATGGGGAGTAAGTGAAGATCGATGCTGGCCAAAGGAATAACCAAGAGCTTTAGAAAGAAAAAGAAGAACAATTCTGCACTAAAAATAAAAACAAGTATGAATGTTTCACAACTGAAAATCCCCCAAACTCCCCTCACAAGAAACTTTTTAAAAGCCCCCAACATACCCCAAGATGTTCAGGTTTAATATAGTATCATACTAAGGTGATATCTGTTCATTTCTCTGTTGCTAAAGCCTCGATCTGAACCTGGTTAATTACACCATCCAATAATCCTTCTAGTTGGGTACCAGTCATTTCCTCTGACTCTTGGCATCTTCCATAACCAACCACTAGTCCATGAATGATGAAAAATTCAATACCAGAAATAATCACTAAAAGTTTGCAGATTCTACTTGAACATCCTTCCTGCATTATTTTCTGAAACCAGGTCCTCTGACTGATCAGAAGCTGAGACAAAGTGAGTCTCGTCTGGTATTAAACACAGCTCTTCACTACAAAAAACAGCAAACACCTTCAGAATAAAATAAATTCTCCAAAGGGAGGAACTATAAGGGGGATATAGATGAAACTAGATCTGATCAAGGTAAATGCTTGCTGAAAGTAGAAAAAGTATTGAGGGATATGGATGAGGTATGTTACTCTTGACTATAGCTTTGTGTGCTTGAAAATGTCCTTTGTTGTTGTTGTTCAGTTGCTAAATCATGTCTGACTCTTTGCGACCCCATGGACTGCAGCTTGCCAGGCTTCCCTGTCCTCCACTATCTTCCAGAGTTTGCACAAATTCATGTCCATTGAGTTGGTGATGCCATCCAACCATCTCACCCTGTGTTGCCCTCTTCTCCTCTTGCCTTCAACCTTTCCCAGCATCAGGGTCTTTTCCAATGAGTCAGTTCTTCCCATCAGGTGGCCAAAGTATTGGAGCTTCAGCTTCAGCATCAGTCCTTCCAATGAATACTTAGGGTTGATTTCTTTTAGAATTGACTGGTTGGATCTCCTTGCAGTCCAAGGGACTCTCAAGAGTCTTATCCAGCACCACAATTCGAAAGCATCAGTTCTTCAGTACTCAGCCTTCTTTCCAGTCCAATTCTCGTATCCATACATGACTACTGAAAAAAGACCATAGTTTTGACTGTACAGACCTTTGTCAGCAAAGTGATGTGCTTGCTTTTTAATATGATGTCTAGGTTTGGCATAGCTTTCCTTCCAAGGAGCAAGTGTCTTTTAACTTCATGGCTGTGGTCACTGTCTGCAGTTTGAGAGCCCAAGAAAATAAAATCTGTCACTCCTTCTACTTTTTTGCATTCAATTTGCCATGAAGTGATGGGACCAGATACCATGATCTTAGGTTTTTAATGTATTTTTAGAGTGCGATCCTTAAGTAATGCTCTTTGAAATTATAAATATTTAAAATAAAACAAAATATGTAGATAATAAAGATTAGTCAAAATTGAATGCTTCATTGATGTATTGATGATGTTAGTGCACACTAGAGAGATGTGTTTTGAGGACTTATTTTTGCATAATTTAAGTACATTCCCTCCAAAGCGTGAATATAAACCAATTCACTCTTAAGGGTGTGATAAATGAGGGGAAGGGTGGCAGTAGAATGTAAAAATCACATTGGTGCACATGTGACTTCCCCCCTCCTCCCACTACAATATTTATCCCCCCTCCCAAATAACAGCAATGGAGTAAGTACACCTGGGTTCACCCCCTAAAACAACACCCATCCAGGAGGCTTCAAGTTCAGCCCTCTAGGGTCTGGAATTTGGAGACTCCTGGACACCCATTTAAATGTCAGTTACCTTATCCCAGACTCTCAGCCTATTAATTAGAATTCTCTCAAACTGCAAGAGGCTTAAGCAAAAGCTTACTTACTGGGCACATACTCAAATGGTCAAGGAGCAATCTGGCTTCAGACACTGCTGAACTCAGACCTTAAGCAACACCATCAGCAGTGGATTTTTTCCCTCCTCTCAGCTCTGCCTTCCACAGGTTGTCATCAATCTCAAGTCCATGGAGGAGGTGGGGGGTCTTTGGCAGTTCCAGGAAAACCTCCCATGGGTGCAAGGTGGCTGCTACAGTTCCAACTCTACATCCTTGCAGGTTCAAGTTCAGCAACAAGTTCAAGAGCCTTCTCTGGTAGCCCCCAAGATTTATTCTGATGGGATGGACTTTGGCCATGTGCCCACTCCTGAAACAATCCCCATGGTCTGGGGGAAATGACCTGCTTCTTAATCTAAGTTTGGGTCACAGGTCATATGCCTAGAACTGAGGATAAAGCCCCACCACAAACACACAGCCAATGAGAAAAAAAGTGGATCCCCGAATGGAAATTTAGGGCTGCTCCTAGAAAAGGGGGACTGATGGATGCAGGGACCATCTACTCTTGGGACTGTATGCTAACAGTAGCCCATTGGTTCCAAAAATGGAACAAATGTATTTCAACCAAGAATAGTAGGATAACTCAGAAAGCCTCCAGATGGTTCTCGTGTATATCCTAGTGGAAATGTTCTTCTAATCCCACATTGAGAAACGTTGCCTTACTCAGTTCCCCACAGATATGTCCTGTTGGTCCCAATGCACACAAAACTCTACTCACAGCTGGAAAAAAATAATGCATGCCACTTACTGATTCATCCAACAAATATTTAGAAGTTATCCCCTTATCTCTCTCCAATATCACTCTTGTATACAACAACAAGAGGGTTTGTTTACCATTGCAATTCATTGTTGCTGTTATCATTGCTCAGTTGTTAAGTCACTTTAGACTCTTTGTGACCCCATGGACTGCAACATGCCAAACTTCCCAGTCCTTCACTATCTCCTGGAATTTGCTCAAACTCATGTCCATTGAGTTGACGATGCCATCCAACCATCCCTGCAATTCATTGTAATACAGACCAAATCACCCATCAGCAAAAGAATGGATGAACAAAATGTGCTGTATATAGTGGAACACTGTTCATCCTCAAAAAAGGAAGGACATTCTGATACAGGCTACAATATAGGTGAACCTTGAAGACATCATACTAAGTGAAATATGCTGCTGCTGCTGCTGCTGCTGCTGCTGCTGAGTCGCTTCAGTCATGTCCGACTCCATGTGACCCCATAGATGGCAGCCCACCAGGCTCTCCTGTCCCTGGGATTCTCCAGGCAAGAACACTGGAGTGGGTTGTCGTTTCCTTCTCCAATGCATGAAAGTGCAAAGTGAAAGTGAAGTTGCTCAGTCATGTCTGGCTCTTCGCAACCCCATGGACTGCAGCCTACCAGGCCCCTCCATCCATGGGATTTTCCAGGCAAGAGTACTGGAGTGGGGTGACATTGCCTTCTGCAAGTGAAATATTCTAGACACGAAAGAATAAATATTACATAATTCCACTTATATAAGGTGCCTCAGTTCAGATCAATTCAGTTCAGTCGCTCAGTCATGTCCGACTCTTTGTGACCCCATGAACTGCAGCATGCCAGGCCTCCCTGTCCATCACCAACTCCTGGAGTCCACCCATGTCCATTGAGTTGGACAATCTTTCCCTCAATCTTTCCCCGCATCAGGGTCTTTTCAAATGAGTCAGCTCTTCGCATCAGGTGCCTAAAGTATTGGAGTTTCAGCTTCAGCATTAGTCCTTCCAATGAACACCCAAGACTGATCTCCTTTAGAATGGACTGGTTGGAACTCCTTGCAGTTCAAGGGACTCTCAAGAGTCTTCTCCAACACCACAGTTCAAAAGCATCAATTCTTCAGCACTCAGCTTTCTTTATAGTCCAACTCTCACATCCATACATGACCAATGGAAAAAACATCATTTTGACTAGACAGACCTTTGTTGGCAAAGTAATGTCTCTGCTTTTAATATGCTCTCTAGGTTGATCATAACTTTCCTTCCAAGGAGTAAGTGTCTTTTAATTTCATGGCTGCAGTCACCATCTCCAGTGATTTTTGAGCCCAGAAAAATAAAGTCTGACACTGTTTCCACTGTTTCCCCATCTATTTCCCATGAAGTGATGGGACCGGATGCCATGATCTTAGTTTTCTGAACATTGAGCTTTAAGCCAACTTTTTCACTCTCCTCCTTCACTTTCATCAACAGGCTCTTTAGTTCTTCTTC
Organism: Oryx dammah; assembly: GCF_014754425.2. Classification (NCBI taxonomy): domain Eukaryota; kingdom Metazoa; phylum Chordata; class Mammalia; order Artiodactyla; family Bovidae; genus Oryx; species Oryx dammah. The sequence continues at coordinate 113,242,717 of NW_024070202.1, forward strand.
ACTTTCTGCCATAAAAGTGGTGTCATCTGCATATCTGAGGTTACTGATATTTCTCCCAGCAATCTTGATTCCAGCTTGTGCTTCCAGCCCAGCGTTTCTCATGATGTACTCTGCATAGAAGTTAAATAAGCAGGGTGACAATATACAGCCTTAATGTACTCCTTTTCCTATTTGGAACTGTTGCTTCCTGATCTGCATACAGGTTTCTCAAGAGGCAGGTCAGGTGGTCTGCTATTCCCATCTCTTTCAGAATTTTCCACAGTTTATTGTGATCCACACAGTCAAAGGCTTTGGCATAGTCAATAAAGCATAAATAGATGTTTTTCTGGAATTCTCTTGCTTTTTCCATGATCAGCCCTGGTGGATCCAGGGTAATTCAAAGCAGGGACAGAGTTAGCATCCTAGGAATTAATTGCTTAATTAAAGATATAGAGGGAGATTAGAAAGAAATAGTGTAGTAGGAAAATTAGTAGAGAAAAAGAGGCTGAATAACTTGGTTTACGTGGGATACAAATAAAGCTTCAAGACAAGAAGCTTGCACCACCTATGTAGGCCACCAGCGCCCACTTGAGTATTGGAGGGTGCCCTGCCTTGTGCTCCCTCTCACGTGGAACTTAAAAGCCAGGGCAAAATTAGCAGGCTTGGTGAGCACCCACACTCCAGATGGGAATTCAGCCAGAAAAACGGAGAACAAGAAAGAATGACACGGGGGAATCAGTCTTTCCAGAAACTGATCTGATTTCTTTATTTTCAGGTTTGCTTTTATACCTTTTATTACACATAGAGACAAATGGAAATTTTAAAGTCACACGGGGTCAGCAGTCCTGACCTTTATCAAAATCAGGTGCTTCATATAAATGTATACAAAAAGGTCTTAGGGGTTTTACATCATCTTCTGGCCATGAGGCCTGCTGACATTTTATGATCCTTTCTTTCTGATAACGGTCAGTCAACCAAAAACTTATTTTCCAGGGGTGATTTTTCTTAAACCAGGCACCACCCTCCGAAGGTACCAGATAAAGTTGCATTCCTATAGGGTGAGGGTATAGTGGGTTACAATTAAGAAAGGAATTTACTTAGCCTAAGGTTAATTTGATTAATCTTAAAGGTTAATACTTATTTCTTCTATATGCTAGTCATATTCATTATAAGGGCAGGGAATATGGAGATTTAGCAGCAAATATTGGCCCAACAAATGAAAAACCCTTCACCAATATAATTCCTAATCAGCCCACTATACTAATAATTTCCAACTTCCTAAAAGAATCTGCCTTTAGTAAGTCTAAAACATCTCATGCCTCTCATGGTTGGGAGGCTGTAAACAATCACATGTGGCCGGACAAACCTGTACAGGCAGGCTAGATAACCTTCAGAGGAGTTTGTAAGTTGAAACACTCTTGTCACGCCCAGGAAATTCTATTAACTGGAGCTGTAGATTAACTCCTTCTCTGAGAGAGGTGATGGGGGAGAGCCCCCCGTAAAGTCAGAGGTGTAGGTGAGAGCATAAAACAGTAAAGTGGGCAGACTCTAGTTTTGGGGGTAGATGCTCGGGAACGGGGGGTTTCCTGAGGCTCGAACGGGGGGTTTCCTGAGGCTCGAATGGGGGGTTTCCTTTGCTTATGCTGAAGCCTCCTTTCTCATGACCTTTGCCTTGGGCAGAGTTCCTCATGCTGGCTCCTGGCATCTCTGCCTTTTCTAAAACCAGCTTGAACAAGTCCATGGTTCACATATTGCTGAAGCCTGGCATGGAGAATTTTAAGCATTACTTTACTAGCATGTGAGATGAGTGCAATTGTGTGATACTTTGAACATTTTTTGGCATTACCTTTCTTTGGGATTTCAGTCCTGTGGCCACTGCTGAGTTTTCCAAATTTGCTGGCATATTGAGTGCAGCACTTTCACAGCGTCATCTTTCAGGATTTGATATAAGGTGCCTGCTGCTGCTGCTGCTGCTAAGTCCCTTCAGTCATGTCCGACTCCATGCAGTTCCATAGACGGCAGCCCACCAGGCTCCGCCATCCTTGGGATTCTCCAGGCAAGAACACTGGAGTGGGTTGCCATTTCCTTCTCCAATGCATGAAAGTGAAAAGTGAAAGTGAAGTCACTCTGTTGTGTCCGACTCTTCACGACCCCATGGACTGCAGCCTACCAGGCTCCTCCATCCATGGATTTTCCAAGCAAGAGTACTAAGATGCCTAGAGTAGTCAAATTCATAGAGACTAAAAACAGAATGGTGGTTACTAAGGGCTAGAGAGAGGGGGACAAGGGGAGTTAGCATTTAATGGGTACAGAGCTTCCGTTTAGGATAATGAAAATCTCTGGAGATGGATGGTGGTGACGGATGCACAACAAAGTGAATGTACTGATGTCACTGAACTTTACACTTTAAAATAGCCAAAATGGTAAATAATAATAATAATTAATTAATTAATAGATGTTATTAAAACAAGACATTATTAGTGAGAGCTGGAAGAGTGGGGAGAAAAAAACAGCAAAGGGTTCAAATTTGGTGTTTTTCTAACAGAAATAAAGTAAATAATGTAGCTAGCTTAAAGAAATAATATGGAGAAGGAAATGACAACCCACTTCAGTGTTCTTGCCTGGAGAATCCTAGGGATGGGGGAGCCTGGTGGGCTGCTGTCTATGGGGTCGCACAGAGTCGGACACGACTGAAGCGACTTAGCAGAAGCAGCAGCTTAAAGAAATAATATAGATCATCAGTGTCATGACTTAGAAACAAAAGAGCATCAAAAAGGAATAGGAAGATTTGAAAAAGAAGAAAACACCATACCTAGAAAATTTTTAATGAAACTTAAAATTTAATAGAATAGGGAAAGCGGATTATACACAACTGAGACAGAAACTGAGTAACTTGTTGGATAATTATGAAGAATTTAACCAGCGTGCAAAGGGGAGAAAATAAAGAGATGAAAACTGAAAGATACAAACCAGGTTAGGAGATAAGGAAGTTACAGTGAGAGGGTTGAACATGCGGTTAATCAAATTTCAGAAGGAAATATTAGGGAAAATTTCAGAAAGTAGATGTTCAAAGGCATAATTTAGAGAGTTTCCCAGGTTTTACAAACAAGAGTGTGACAACATTATATGGCAGCCTAGATGGGAGGGGAGTTTGGGGGAGAATGGACACATGTGTATGTATGGCTGAGTCCCTTTGCTGTGCAGCTGAAACTATCACAACATTGTTAACTGGCTAGGGTGGTGGTTTCGTCGCTAAGTCGTGTCTGACTGCTGTGATCCCGTGGACTGTAGCCTGTCAGGCTCCTCTGTCCGTGGGATTCTCCAGGCAAGAATACTGGAGTGGGTTGCCATTTCCTTCTCCAGCGGATCTTCCTGAGCCAGGAATCGAACCCAGGTCTCCTGCATTGCAGACAGATGATTTACCAACTGAGCTATGAGGGAAGCCCGAAACGTGTGTATTACCATATGTAAAATAGATGACCAATGAAAGTTCCATGCATGAAGCAGGGCACTCAGAGCCGGTGCTCTGGGACAACCCAGAGGGATGGGTGGGGAGGGAGGTAGGGGGGGTACCGTTCAGGACACATGTACACTCATGGCTGATTCATGTAGATGTATGACAAAAAACACCACAATATTGTAAAATAATTAGCCTCCAGTTAAAATAAATAATTTTTTTAAAAAAGAAACAGTTAAAGAATGTACCTCAAAAAAGAAGAAAAAGGATATCAGAAAGAAAGCCTGAACTAGAAGAAGAAAATGAGGGTTCTTTTTTTGCCTAATAAAAAATCAAGTAAATTTAAACAAACACTGAGTATATTTTTTTTTCTTTTTTCATCTAACTTGGGGGGGGGGGGGTTAAAGTAAATCAAGATAAAACTAGAATTCAAGATAAGAATATCACCTAACAAAGAGCATTCTAAAGGCACAGTATTCTTCAGGTAGAAAATAGGGATATTGGTTACCTTTAGAATTTGCTTAGTTAAGTGCTGCTGCTACTGCTGCTCAGTCACTTCAGTCGTGTCCGACTCTGCGCAACCCCATAGACGACAGCCCACCAGGCTCCCCCGTCCCAGGGATTCTCCAGGCAAGAACACTGGAGTGGGTTGCCATTTCCTTCTCCATAGTTAAGTGCACATGCTTTAAAAAAAGAAAGAAAGATTTCAAAGGAAACCACTAGCAAAGCAGAAATCCTCTTGAATGAGGAGTTGGTGGGGAGCTGAAGATGGAAGCAAACTAACCAGTAAATGCTGAAGGAGTTCAGAGTAGCATCTACTGGAGGAAAGGAACACTGGTTCCTAATGTCTGCTTCTTACTTCAGAAAGGAATCTTTTTTTTTTTTTTTCGGAGTTGGTAGTTTGCCATAAAACTTAATTGCAACCATTTTTGTTAGCTTTTCTTCGAATCTGAGGCTCCAGGACCTTCTTTGTGGAGTTTGAGGCAATGCAGCTTTATCCCACCCACTGAAATAGCTCTGAAGGGGCAAGAAATAGTAAATTAACTCTCCTACTGCAGGAAAGCCCTCCTCTCCCTGGCACCTCACAACTGTTCGCTTGGACGTACTTTTCCAGGAAGTCTTTCTCATTGAGCCGGGCAGCTAGGGGAGCAGAGGGTGGGGAAACTCCCAGGTGCTTCCCAGGTCGAGCAAGAATGGACATCACCCACATCACACTGGCAAACAGCCACTGGTCCTCCTCCGAGAAAACCCCCATCCCCTCCCCTGCCTCCTGCTGGAATCACTTGAAGAAATCGCAGTGAGCGGGAGGAGCCACACGCGAGGACAGACGTTCCTAACCCTAACCTTCCTGGTGCAAACGCTTGTCTCCTCTGGGAGGGGACCCTAGCTCTGATGATTGCAGTTTTAAACATGGGGGAAAAATGGGTCTTTTATTTAAGTGCCTTCAGTGGCTTAGTTGGGTCCAACTCTCTGTGACCACATGGACTGTAGCCCACCAGGCTCCTCTGTCCATGGAATTCTCTAGGCAAAAATACTGGAAAGGGTTGCCATTTCCTATTCCAGGGGATCTTCCTGACTCAGGGATCGAACCAGTGTCTCCTGCGTTGGCAGGTGGATTCTTTACCACTGAGCTGCCTGGAAGCAAGCCCCTCATATATGTATGTGTGGGTGTGAGCACATGCACACGTGCTAAGTTGTTTCAGTCTTGTCCGACTCTGCAACCCTGTGGACTGCAGCCTGCCAGACTCCTCTGTGCATGAGATTCTCCAGACAAGAATGCTGGAGTGGGTTGCCATGCCCTCCTCCAGGCGATCTTCCCGACCTATGGATTGAACCCACGTCACTTACATCTCCTGCATTGGCAGGCAGGTTTTTTACCATTAACAACACCAGGGAAGCATATATACTTATGTGTGTGTGTGTGTATGTATATATATTTTTTTACATATATACATATATTTTTACATATATACATACACACACATATATACAGTTGATTATTAAAGAGCTTTTAAAATACAGAACTCTTTCCACAAGTAAGGGAACGCTTTGTATTCTAACAAGTGATGTTCAGCTCCAGCTGAAGGGGGTTGGAGGCATCAGAGCCCTCCAGCCCGCACACCAACACTTATATCCCGACAGCCCTGAAACAAGCTTTTGGGGTGGATCTAACACCCCATGAAGCAGCTTGGAAACTACTGCCCCTAAACCATCATGAAATGCAGAACTGGGTCTCAGACACCAGGTTGTGGAATCTGGATGCTGGTGCCAAGGTTAAAGGACCAATAGCCAGTGGGGAATTGGGGAGTTGACAAAACACAGTGAAAAGTAGTGATCAGAAAAGAAAAATAGAACTATTTTCTTCCTGTTTACACTCGGAATACTTTAAACCCTTCAGTAAGTACACATAGGCTTGGAACTAATTGCCAGATCGTGGGTCAGGGTTGTAAAGTCAGTTGCGAATATACAGTTTGGTCCGAAAGACTGAGTTGTGCAGACAGACAGATGGCTGCTGGGTTTTCCAAGTAAACAAAACCAAGGAGAGGGAGGAATGGAACTTGATTTCCTACCGGAAAGAAAAACAAAGATGTTGAGACTTCCAAGGCTATTCACAGGGTGAGGAGAGGGAGGGCGGGAAGAGGGGGGAGGGGGGCCCGCTCTGCCCCCCCCCACCGGGGGGCGGGGCGGGGGGGTCAGATGGAGGAGCAAGCTCCTCCCTCAGAAACTTGGAAACATCAGGGGAAGAAAAAGGAAGCTGCCAGACTCTGACAGTAAGAGATCGATTTGTGCTAGAAAAACAGCAACAAAAGAGACAAACTATGAAGTTGAGGTCTTTACCAGAATGAAATATGAAAACAATTTCTATCTGATCTAGCCATAAAAGGGCTGGTTTAGAAATAATACAGCATAGTGGAAACAGTGTCAGACTTTATTTGGGGAGGCTCCAAAATCACTGCAGATAGTGACTGCAGCCATGAAATTAAAAGACGCTTACTCCTTGGAAGAAAAGTTATGACCAACCTAGACAGCATATTCAAAAGCAGAAACATTACTTTGCCGACTAAGGTCCGTCTAGTCAAGGCTATGGTTTTTCCAGTGGTCATATATGGATGTGAGAGTTGGACTATAAAGAAAGCTGAGTGCCGAAGAATTGATGCTTTTGAACTGTGGTGTTGGAGAAGACTCTCGAGAGTCCCTTGGACTGCAAGGAGATCCAACCAGTCCATTCTGAAGGAGATCAGCCCTGGGATTTCTTTGGAAAGAATGTTGCTAAAGCTGAAACTCCAGTACTTTGGCCACCTCATGCGAAGAGTTGACTCACCGGAAAAGACTCTGATGCTGGGAGGGATTGGGGGCAGGAGGAGAAGGGGACGACAGAGGATGAGATGGCTGGATGGCATCACTAACTCGGACGTGAGTCTGAGTGAACTCTAGGAGTTGGTGATGGACAGGGAGGCCTGGTGTGCTGCGATTCATGGGGTCGCAAAGAGTTGGACACGACTGAGTGACTGAACTGAACTGAACTGAACTAAGCACCTTAACAGCATCTTCAACCAAGAGAAGAAAGATGCCTTCTCTCATGGGCATCCTTGGTTCTGTCCTGAAGCTCCCACAGTGAGGCCATGCCTCGCTCATCCCAGCAGCTCTGCCCCTGTCAGCACCACATCGTGAGGCAGGATTGTGCAGTGGGTAGAGGTGGGGGTGCCCAGCCAGTTCTTCTGCTATGAGTCTGCTAAGAGGTATGAATAAAACCTACCTGTCAGATATGTCATCAAGTCACAACAAAAATGCAAGCCCCCTCACTACGTTGGAATCAGAAAAATGTGAGAATCCCTATGCTGTCTTAATTCTCAGACCATGGCGTGCCTTTTTACCCCTCAGAAATGAAACCATGCCCCATAAGGCTGACAGAACTGTTACTCACTCAGTCGTGTCTGACTCTTTGTGACCCCATGGACTGTAACCTGCCAGGCCCCTGTGTCCATGGAATTCTCCAGGCAAGAATACTGGAGTGGCTTGCCATTTCCTTCTCCAGGGGATCTTCCTGACCCAGGGATCAAACCCATATTGCCTGCATTGGCAGGTGGCTTCTTTCGCCACTGAGCCCCAGGAAAGCCCAGGCTGACAGAAACCAGTGATCCACAGAAATCTGGGGCTCATCCTACAGGACAGCAGGTAAGGAAACAACTTATTAAAACCCCCTTCCCTTGAAAGCTGCCTTCACTGACCAAGTTCATCCTAACTGTTTTTGGACTCCTTAATGGTCCCCCACAGACACCGCCTCTGATGAATGGGTCATTGTAGTAACAATGCTGGTCGCTCAGTTGTGTCCGACCCTTTGTGACCCCACAGACTGTAGTGCACCAGGCTCTTTTGTCCATGGAATTCTTCAGGCAAGAATACTCGAGTGGGTGGCCATTTCCTTCTCCAGGGGATCTTCCCGACCCAGGGATCGAACCCAGATCCCCTACACGGCAGGCAGATTCTTTACCGTCTGAGCCACAAGGGAAGCTTGTAGTAAAAATGGCATAAGTTGTTTTCCAGGACTTGGAGTCAGCCCCTGTCCAGTTCAAGCTGGCTAAGACAGATTGGGGCCACCAACCCTAAAACTCAGCCTGCACAGGGGTCCAGTGAATGACCTTTTGACATCAGAAAACTCCACCCTCTGGTTATGCTAGTGCCTCCATTTTTGGACATGCATCCTGTGACGAAGCCCATAAATCAGACACGCTGGTACAGAGCGCCAGCTACCTCACCTTTCCCCACTTTGAGTCACCTTTCTCCACACCTAAGACCACCCTGCTTCTCTACCCCACAAAGACTTCAAGCTCCTCGCCTTCGGGAGGCACATTTGAGATTCATTCTCCCATCTCCTCACTTGGCTGTGTTATAAATAAACGCCTTCTCTGATGCAAACCTCAGCATCTTGGCATTTGGTGATGCTTGCTGCACATTGGACAAATGAATCCGGTTCCATAACAGAAATGCTTACATCTATATATTTATATTGTACATAGAAAGTTTTAAAAGTAAAAAGCTTATCTGCCGGGAGCCAGTGTGAGGAACTCCGCCCATGGTAAAGGTCATGAGGAAGGGGGCTTGGCATATGCAAAGGCGTGATCAAGCCTCAGGAAACCCCCTGTTCCCGAGCATCTACCCACAAAACCAGAGTCTATTTTATTGTCTCACCTACACCTCTGAGTTTACGGGGGGCTCTCCCCCATAACCATTTCTCTCGGAGAAGGAATTAACCTGCAGCTCCAGTTAATAAAAATTCCTGGGTGTGACAGGAGTGTTTCAACTTACAAACTCCTCTGAAGGTTCTCTAGCCTGCCTGAGCGGGTTTGTCCAGCCACATGTGATTGTTTACAGCCTCCCAACCATGAGAGGCACGAGATGCTTTAAAACTTTCTAAATACAGACTCTTTTGAGAAGTTACAAAATTATTAGTATAGTATAGTGGGTTGATTAGAAATTATATTGGTGAAGGGTTTTTTCATTTGTCGTGCCAATAATTACTGCTAATTCCCTGCCCTGGGTGTGACAAGGGTGTCTCAGGTCAAACCTCTCTGCTGACAGACTAGCTTGTGTGACAACCTCTCAACCATAAACAGCACAGAGAGTTTGGAGTATTTGGAAAGTCTTAATTAGCATAGGGCTTTTCTCATTGTTGAGTCAATGATTGCCACCAGGCCTCCATATCCTTAGGCACCTGGGAATATATTAATCAATGTATTTGGAATATAGAAAAGGAAATATAGTAGTTTTGATGTTAGCAATACTAGACTTTTTGAGTTAATGAATTTTCTCTTTTGTTATAGATCACTGTACTTTGTTATAAATCACTGTGTCCTTGCTATGTGAAAATGTAACCTTATCACTATCTTAAGACTAAGTAGATCTTAAGGGGAACATTGGTGAAGGGTTTTCATTTGTTGAGCCAATATTTGCTGCTAAATCTCCATATTCCCTGCCCTTATAATGAATATAACTAGCATATAGGAAAAATAAGTGTTAACCTTTAAGATTAATCATGTTAAACCTTAGACTAAGTAAATTCCTTTCTTGATTGTAACTCACAACACCCTCACCCTATAGGAATGCAACTTTATTTGGAGGGTGGTGCCTGGTTTAAGAAAAAACACCCTTGGAAAATATAAGTTTTTTGGTTATCAGAAAGAAAGGATCACAAAATGTCAGCAGGCCTCATGGCCAGAAGATGATGTAAAACCCATAAGATCTTTGTATAATTTTATATGAAGCACCTGATTGTGACAAGGGTCAGGTCTGCTGACCCCCGCATGACTCTGTATTCATCCCTATGTATAACAAAAAGTATATAAGCAAAACTGAAAAATAAAGAAATGGGATCAGTTTCTGGAAAGACTGATTCCCCCATGTCGTTTTCTTCCCTTCTGGCTGAATTCCCATCTGGTACGTGGGTACTCACCAAGCCTGCTAATTTTGCCTGGGCTTCTAAGATCAGACCGGGGAGGCCTCAGTGCCTCCTCTCCTTCGGGAGAACAGAAAGACGCCTGTGGCCTACGTAGGTGGTGATTGGTATTCCACATAAACCAAGTTACTCAGCCTCCTTTGCTCCACTAATTTTCCTACTACACTATCCGTTTCTAATCTCTCTATATATCTGTAATTAAATGTTTTTTCCTAGGACGCCTACTCCGTCTCCCTTTAGAATTACCCTGGATCCACTGGAGCTGGAACCCGGCAATTATCGTCATATCATTTACCATGAGAGGTGAATAACAGGTGTATGTGTGTGGTGTGTGTGTGTGTGTGTAGTGAGAGAACCAACAGTAATTACTGCAAAAAAGAAGACAGTAAGAAAGAGATGGAGGAGACAGAAGAAAAGAAAAGAAGGGAGGGAGGGAGGGAGGAAGGAAAGAAAGTAAAAAGATGGAGGAGGAGGAAGAGGAAGGGCAGGAGGAAAGGGAGGGAGGGAGGCAATGATCTCGGTCCATGTCTCACATGGCTCCGTAGAGCCCACAGATGCGTTATAAATGCTTAAAGACACTAGGTAAAAAGATCCTAAGCTTATGATAGCTATTTTCACTTTACATTGAACAGAAGGAAATTGTCAAAAGGAGTTTTTGCACTTGGGATATAGAGCAAAACGAAAATTTAGTCTTATTCGGACCCGGTTTCCATATGATACGTCAGTCAGTCAGTTCAGTCACTCAGTCTTGTCTGACTCTTTGCGACCCTATGGACTGCATCACACCAGGCCTCCCTGTCCATCATCAACTCTTGGAGCTCACTCAAACTCATGTCCATTGAGTTGGTGATGCCATCCAGCCATCTCATCCTCTGTCATCCCCTTCTCCTCCTGCCTTCAGTCTTTCCCAGCATCAGGGTCTTTTCAAATGAGTCACTTCTATTCATCAAGTGGCCAAAGTATTGGAGTTTTAGCTTCAGCATCAGTCCTTCCAATGAATATTCAGGACTGATTTCCTTTAAGATGGATTGGTTGGATCTCATGCGTAATTCTCATTCAATTGAGTATCGATGCACTGGGTATATTAACAAACAAAGACTACATCTTTTCCACACAAAATCATTCTCTGGGGTTACTTCTGTTTAATCAGCACTAGGGGAAACGTGACAATACCTGTTCACTGAATGGAAGACCCTGGAGTGGCCACAGTGGGTGAGGGTGGGGAGAAGAAAAGTGAGCACAGGAAGCAAGTCTGTGGGACAGGGTGGTGAGGGGCCCCGGGTGACTTGGGAGGGGCATGCAGGGTCCAGGCAAGGGTCTCTGGCCATTCACAGTACAATGACAGCCGTGGTCTTCTCCTTGGAGGGGGAGGGGGGCACTGAATTCTCCCCCAGCAGATTCCTCTCTGACCCTTCTTCATCCTGCTGGAAAAAGAAAAACAGGAAGAAAATCAATCCTTGGGAGGCAAAGGATGGGACAGAGTCAGCTCCATTTGGCAATCAGGCAAAGGAAAGAAGGAGGGAAGGAAAAGCTGATGGAAGAAGGGGAGCTAGACAAGATCTAGGCCAGAAAAGAGAGAAAGTGCGGAACTGACAGCAAAGAAGCAGGGGAGGCAGATGTTAACCCAGGACAGAGTGATGGGGTCACCTTCCCCAGACAGCGAAGGGCAGAGCCCAGCACAGGGAAAGGCTGAGTGAGGGGAGCATGACCATGCTCAGCCGTGTTCCTGTCCCGCTGTCATTCCCTACAGCTGAGCCGGCCAGACCCGCCCTTTCCCTGTGTGATGTGTGTGCTCAGTCGCTTCAGTTGTGTCCGACTCTTTGTGACTTAGTGGACCGGAGCCCGCCAGGCTCCTCTGTCTCTGGGATTCTCCAGACAAGAATACTGGAGTGGGCTGCCACTTCCTCCTCCAGGGGATCTTTCTCCCTAACAGCTCACCAGGGCCCGGGAGCTCTGGCCACAGAAGCTTCGAAGACCCACGCCCAGGGAAGCCAAGGACACAATGACCTGCAGAGCACAGATAGCCAGGAGCAGAGCCCGGATTCCTAGGAACAAATCCTGAAGATAAAGGAGAAAAAACAGTTACAGTTAGGAGTCAGCTCCTGTGATTCCTCTGTTACTCTCATCTTGCTAGGAGGTATCAGAGTCTGTTCAACTAACTCTTTCTCACCCAGAAGCAGATTGCATTTTCCAACCACAGGGGCAGCCAGTCTCCATCCTATTTGCTTGTCTGCAGGGTGACTTTACCACACCATGTGAAGAGGTGGAGACTATTGCTCAACCGCCTGGAATTTGGAATCAAAGCCTGGGAATGCTTTGATCAACAAAATACAGTGAAAGTGACACTAGGGCCTGGCAGCTTCCATTGCCTACATCTTAAAATGCTAATAGTGGGATGCTGCCTATTGTAACCCGGTTGCCCAAGCCACACGGAGAAGCCATTGTAGCCTCCCTGGCTGGTACTCCCCAACTGAGCCCCCTGACATGTGACCCTGACCCTGACCCTGCTTAATGCCATCTTGGCAGTCCAGCCAATCAAACTCCTGGATGACTTCACACCCAACTGACCCATGACTGCAACTGCCTGAGAAAACCCAAGTGAGGACTGCCCGTGTGAGCCTAGTCAACCCACAGAATGTGAGACATACTAACCAACTGCAGTGTTAAGTCACTGCATTGGGGGGCCGTGTGTTACCCAGCAGGGGATGTGTGATAGCAGTCACACACCAGGAAAGACAGAAGGGTGGCTCATGATATCCTGTCCCCTCTTTGCTCCTCATCCCCTTTGATTCAGGGAATGATCATGCCCAGAGATCTGAATGGTGTCTTCAATTTAAGTTAAAATCTCCTGAACCAACAACGTCAGATGAGGTCCACGCTCAGAGGGCCTCCGTGTCTGCTCTCTGGTGCCCCAGTCCCCCAATTTACAGCTGTGATGTGTTCTTGGAAGACTGACTCTCCTTTCTCACCATCAGCATTTGCATGTATCTTCTGCAGTCCTCCTCCTCCCACGATGAATAGGAACTTCTTTGCTGGTACCAAGAGGTGGGGGTGACAGGGACTAAGGAATCACACACGGAGCTGATGTCATAGAAGCCATCATCTTCCCAGAGGAAGCTATTCACACAGAAGACGACAGCGGCCACAGCTGTGGCAATGCCAGCCAGGGTGAGCAGACCTGATGCGCAGCCCTAGAAGAGAGAGGTTCAAGAGGCGGTCCCCCTCCATGGATGGCAGAGCCGTGGGGTCCCGGCCTCAAGCCAACCTCCTCTTCCCCAGCCTCCTGGCCTGGGATAAACCCTCCCTACCCCTCTAGGAAAGATCTTAGGATATTTGAAACCAAAGGAGCGAAGACAGAAAAATAGAGCAGGAAAACAGACGTCGTAGGGGGACAGAGGACAAGGTGGGGCAGAGGATGCCTGACTCACCGAGAGTTTGCCCCGGCGTTTCTCGTGGACAATGGCCCCAACGCCTGCTGCAATGGCCTAGGAAGAGAAGACACCAGAAAAGCCCGCCAGTTGACCGTCTCCCATCACACTTCTCCCAACAGGCCTCCGAACAGCCAGTTTGAAGCAGGATCCAAGAGCCATGCAAAAAAACTTAGCAGACTGACAGGACTCCATTTACAACCACCTGACTCTTCCCAGCCATGCCTTTAAGAGGAAAACGGAGGATGGAAGGGTTTTGCCCACCCGCTAAGGCAGCCTCCTCATCACTGTTGTTCAGTCACTAAGAGGTGTCTGACTCTTTGTGACCACATGGACTGCAGCACACCAGACTTCCCTGTCCTTCACCATCTCCTGAGCTTGCCCAAACTCTTATCCCATTGAGTCGGTGATGTCATCCAAGCATCTCATCCCACCGGCGTCCTCATAACATAAGGCATTTGGTCCCTGGGCCTGTGGTCTCTTCCCCTGATCCCTGACCCAGATCCAAAGGAACTTTCTTTCTCCTTGTCCATGACCACTTGCCCCCCAAGGAGATCACAGCCCTTCCCTCCCATCCAAGTACTAGCCAGGCCTGACCCTGCTTAACGTCCAAGGTCAGATGAGATCAGGCGTCCTCAGGATGGTATGGCCACAGACTCATAACCCCTTTCTTACTCACCACAAACCCTGCCCACAAGGCACAGCCCGAGGCACGCAGCCGAATCCAGGGTCCCAAGTAGAGAAGCCCACCGAGCGCACAGCTGATAGCCCCGAGCAACAGCTGGGTCACCTGCAAGAGATAGGGAAAGCCACGCCCCTTCCCATGAGCCCACACGCTCCCGGCACAGCCACCCAGATCCCAGCTCCTGGAGAGCACAGCTGATAGCCCCAAGCAACAGCTGGGTCACCTGCAAGAGATGGGGAAAGCCACGCCCCTTCCCATGAGCCCACGCGCTCCGGGCGCAGCCCCCTAGCTCTCAGCTCCTGGAGATGGCTCCCCTCTCTTGCCCTGCCTTGACTTCTCTGCTTGAATTCTGGAAGTTCTATCCATGAAGCAGTGCATCCTGCTTCTCCCTCACCCCTCTGACTTGACAGCATTTTATCCATCATTCTTTCCTAAATCCCAGTTTTCCTAAATACCACACCTTGTCATCCACTTGATGCTTCCTGCTTCTTTTCTCCTCTTTTTCTCATGGGAAGCCCACCATCCTGTCCAGGATGGGCCACAAAGACCTCCTTCCAGAAAGGAGTGTGGTTGGCTGACAGCCTGGGCTTCCCTGGTGGCTTAGACAGTAAGGAATCTGCTGGCAATGCAGGAGACCCAGGTTTAATCCCTGGGTCGGGAAAATCCCCTGGAGAAGGGAATGGCCACCCACTCCAGTATTCTGGCCTGGAGAATCCCATGGACAGAGGAGCCTGGTGGGCTCCAGTCCATGGGGTCACAAACAGTCAGACACGACTGAGCGACTTGCACGCTTCACTAGCTGACAGCCTGCAGTGGTCAGAGTCTTCAGGGTTCCCTCATCTTTCAAGCCGAAGGCACATTCTTTAGGGATAGCTGCCCAGCAAGGACTAAGCAAGGTGGTGGTTCAAGGGCCATTTCCACCTAGAACGGGACTCCTGTAGTGGGCAGTCTTTGCTCCCAAGCTCCCTACTGGGCTACTACAGACCTCATCAGGGCTCCTTCAAGACCTCCTCTCTCCCCCTGCCCACTCCTGCCCTTTTCGCTGCATGATATTACACCCCAGTAAACCTTTTGCACACCTAGCTCCCCACTGGGTGTCTGTTTCCTGGAGGATCTGACTATCATGGCTTCTTGGACGTCACCACCTACATGGACATCATCAGCTACATGTCCTGCCAGCCTCTCAGATTCATCACATCCAAATGCCAGACCCCACCCCCCACACTGCCAGGGTCTGCCTCACTGACTTCCAGCGCTCCAGTCTTCTGGTCACTCTCACTCCAAACCTCAGCATCCTCTCAGACTCCTCTCCTCTCTGGTGCCCCAAGTCCACCCACTCCCAAGTGATCCCACCCACCGAAGACTTGGACTCCTCTCTCTCCTCCTCATTTTTGCTGTAACCTCGCAGATGCTGACCCTCCATACTTCTTACCTGGACAGCACCTGGCTGGAAGGCTTCCTGAAGCTCGGGTGCCTACCCCGGAATCCCTCCATGTCCAATCCTTCCCACCATTGAAGCTGATCCAGGACGAACTCTTCAGCCAGTCACTCAAGGCTCTCAGCAATACTGGTTTATATTTCCAGTCTAATCAGCCAGGAGTCCCATTCTCTTTACTCTGACAGAACCTGCCCTATGCTTTCTAGCTTCTTTGCCTTTGTTCTAGGCATTCTCAAAACCTGAAATTCCTTTCCTCCCATCCTCCACCTCTATCTGTTAAACACATTGCTTCTCCATTCAAGGTCTGGCTCATATGCCATTCC
This sequence comes from Oryx dammah, assembly GCF_014754425.2. Taxonomy (NCBI): domain Eukaryota; kingdom Metazoa; phylum Chordata; class Mammalia; order Artiodactyla; family Bovidae; genus Oryx; species Oryx dammah. The sequence goes on from NW_024070202.1 coordinate 113,258,481, forward strand.
TTGCAGGAGGCCCTCTGGAGGAGGCCGTCCTGTCTTCCAAGCACATCACCTGTTGTTGTTCAACCACTCAGTCGTGTCCAACTCTTTGCAGCCCCATGGACTGCAGCACACCAGGCTTCCCTGTCCATCACCAACTCCCAGAGCTTGCTTACAAGCTCATGTCTGTTGAATCAGTGATACCAAACAACCATCTCATCTTCTGCCACCCTCTTCTCCTTTTGCCTTTGATCTTTCCCAGCATCAGGGTCTTTACCAATGAGTTGGCTCTTCGCATCAGGTGGCCACCTGATCTACCTTTACCTCTAGGCATTTGTGTAGCCTGACCCTTCTGAGGAGTGCTGAGCACCTTGAGGTGATCATCGAGGGATTCTGGCTTAAGCCTTCCCCGCAACATGCCTATCATATTGCCTGGCATCTGTAGGCCCTCCGTCCACATGGGTTCAAAAGCCTCCAGTGATCCTCCCACCTGCCCACCCCTACCTCTGGCTGGAACTGCTCATACTGCACCAGAGAAGCAATCCCTTACTTCTTTCCATCTCAATCTCTGTGTCAAAACTTCCAAACAAGTGGGGATACAAGTTGTGAGTTTTCATGGGGATTTTACCCACTTTCTTTTCTCACATCATATTGGAGAAAGAGTGTTACCTGCCTCTGTGTCACTTTGCTAACCCACCTCTCCAGCCAGCCCACTCTTACCCCTAGTGCCAGCTGTCCATAGCCTATCCTGGCCTTGGCAGGACGGTGAGACAGGCGCTCCACCAGGGAACTCCCAGCTTTTAGCAGTTGTGCCAAAGCGGATTCCTGGTAGATGTGGATGTCAATGTGGGTGGGCTGGGAGAGCGTAGAGCCCACATCAACTCCATTCACAGTCAGCGTGTTCTGGGCCATCCTTCCTGCTGGGGAGATGTACAGGAGTGAGGTCTGAGAGCTGAGGAAGAAGAAAAGGAATACACAGCATGAGTGCAGGGTAAGAAAATAGTCTCCATGTTAAGTCCCAGCATGTGAGATCTCAGTTCTCTGACCAGGGATCAAACCCATGCCCCAGCCTAGAAAGTTCAGAGTCTTAACCACTGAACCACCAGGGAAGTCCCTGATCTTAATTTGGAATACAAATCTGAATCATTTGTAGAGTTTTCACCACATGTATCCTGGGATCTCTTCCCCAAATGGTCAGATACAGTTTGTCTGGGGTTTGGGATTAACAAAGAAAGGAATCTGAATTATTTTAGCAGCATGGTGTGTATATTTACACATAATGCTTTTATATGGTAAAAAAAAAAAAATCAAAAGATAAGTAAGTGTATACTGCTAAAATCCTCTCTCCTATTATAATTATACCAATTATATATCTTTCTCTCATAGCCAGATAGTTACCTTCCAGGCAGAAAACTATTACCATTTTCTAATATGCTTCCTGTGACTGTTCCAATCCACTTCTATGACTATTGCAATATTGTTAATTCTCCCATTATGACTGTGGTTGACTTTCTTTTCATCTTTAAGCGCCTTTTTCTTCTTCTTTTGTGAGCTTCCCTTTCATATCCTATGACTGCCTTGTTTTATTGTTTTGTTTTGGTCTTTACAGGAGTTCTTTGTGTGTTTGAAAAATTACTATCTGTGACATGACTTGCAGATAGGGCTTTAATATTTGTAATTTATTTTTGACTTAGCTTGTATTTTTATATAATCAAAATTTTCAGTCATTTTTTCATGATTTCTGAGTTATATAGCATACTTAAAAAGGACTTTGCCATGTCAAGATCATAAAATAATAATTCTTCCCTGTTTTCTTCTAAGTGCTTTTATGTTTTCAGTTTTCACATTTAAATGTTGATCTATCTGGAACTTACCTTGTAACCTGGGGAAAAATGGATCCATTTTTTTTTTAAGATGTTAAACTTCTGAAAATATATCCTGTTTATGGAATGCATCATCTTTCTCCCACTGATTTAAAATGCTCCCTGGAGCAAAAGTGAAATTCCCATAGGAAACCAAGTCTGTTTTACTATTTAACTGGCCCATTGGTGGATCTGATGAGTCATGCACCATGACCATAAGTTTTAATTATAAATACAGAGTTTAATATTTAGCTGAGCTATTTCATTGACCCCCTCACCATGTTACTTTTCTCTTTGATGGCCACTTTTGCTAGATTACTTCTCCTTGCGTATTTTGGAATCAACTTGCCTTGTTCCAAAAGAAATCCCCTACAAGCAATTCTCATGGTCATCCTAATGATCACTGTTTAAATCATAGCATTATTAATAACGATTCTAATAACATCAGTGAGGACGATAAATTTAAAGTCTTCCCATCTGTATTGTATAAGCTTCTCAGAGCAGCTTCATGCTTCACCTACCTGGCCTCCTGTGAAGGATACAAGTCGGGTGTCTGATGATTCTGCAGATGCACAAGGAGGTTCAGACCTGTTCACAGACCCATCCCAGGAAGCCCAGTCAGAATTCCAGCCAGATCATCCTTGGACTCCAGGAATAAGCATCATATTAAGGCCCAGAAAGTGGCTTAGGCTCCAGCTGCCTCCAAGTCTTCTGGGTACCACCTCTTTCCCCCAACCCCCCAAGTCCTCTGGGTACTGCTACCTCCCCCCTCCACCCTCCTCCAAGCCTCTGGGTACCAGTACTTCCCCCCTACCCCCTCCAAGTCCTCTGGGTACCACCACTTCCCCCCTCCACACCCCCCTCCCAACTCCAGTCCCCAGATCAGCCTGGATTCCTGCTCTTCCTCTGAGCCAGGCCAGCCCCATGAAGGTTCCCTTTCACGCCACCCTGACTTCAGGCTATGGAGCTCTTCCTCACAGCCCTGGACCCTCCTCTCTGCCCAGCTCCTCCCTATTCCCCCTCAAGCTGGAGAGAACCAGCCAGAGCCCATGCTATACCCTGGGCCCTCCACCTTCCACCTTTCCTACCAAAAGACCTCTCACCAAAAACCCTCCTTAGCCTCAGCCACCTCACCCCTGGAATAGAGGCATGAGGCACTAGGGAAGGACAGCCGCCCAGTTGATGTGGCCAGACATGGGCTCCCGGCCCTCCCCAGGCATTTTTCTAGGGTCCCTTCCTCTCGCTAATGTATCCCTCCCTTCCAAGCAGGTCCTAGGGGAACCAGGAACCGGGAAGAATGGCATCCTGTGAGACAGGATGGGGGCTTTGGGGACTGGTCTTGGAGCCTCCTAGAGAGAGTTGGAGGGTGGGGTTTGGTGGTGAGTGTCTCCTGGAAGGGGGGATCATCTAGGCTGTAAAGGCTCTTCTCACCTGCTGTCCTCTGGAAGCCAGCGGCCGAGCCGGGCAGAGCTGGGAGGAGCTGCCCAGAGCTGAGACCCACTGGGGGGTGGGAGAGAGCAGAAGGAAGGGATGGAGTGATGAGGACATGACCTTCAGCATCTTGACTTCCCAGAAAGAAGCTGGGCCAAAGGGGCCCCTCTAGGGGGGTTTGGTCTTGAGTAGACAGTCAGGCTGGCCAGAGAAGGCAGAGAACACACACACACACTCTGGCAGGTCCATACCTACTCAGACAGCACACACACTGGGGGAATCCTTGATCAGAAAGCCCCTGCCCTGGTGGGGACAGGAGACAGAATGGCCTCTTAGGGTTTCCTAGGGCTGGTCAGCTCTTCCATCTCCCAGGCCACCCACCTGGCCCTTGCGCTCTCCCAGACACCAGAGCCCAGCTTTTCCCAGAAGCTGGAAAACCTTGGAGGGGCCCTATGCTCCAGCTGGGAAGTTGCCTCATCCTTCCCTGCTGGCACTCCACCAAGTACCTCCCGCTTCTGCCTGCTCGGGTCTCCCCAGCCCTGCCCACCACTCTCCACTGCCGGTCCCTGAGGAGAGCAGGTAAGGCAGGTCCATAGCCTGGGAGGACCCTTTCCCCCAAGACCCTTCTCAGAGGAGGCCCCACCCTGCCGCCACAGGCCCTCCAGAACTTGCTGGGCAGGGAGAGAGGGAGGGACCAACCTCCCCTGCAGAGGAGGGGCCTCCAGGAAGGTACAGGAGTGGGGGGCCAGGTGCACTGATGCCAAGTCGTTCCCACCTTTGGTCTCCATCTCCATCCATGGCTTCATCCTTCATGCTGGGTTGGTGGGGTGGGGAGGGCAGTTAGAACAGGACTGAGGAGCCATTGGTGAGGAGAGAAGTATTTAGGGGTTGCTGGAGGGTCCCCAGACTCAGCTAGGGAACAGCTGCTTCAGGAGAAGTTCAGCAGGCAGCCAAGACTCGGTTCTGCCCAGCAGCCAGGGGGCTCCAAAGGGGAAGAGGCAGAGAGAGGAGCCAGGGGCGGGGGTACTGGGGTGGCACAAGCCTGCTGGGGGCAGAGGGGAGAAGTGAGAACTCTGGGCCACGGCCTGGTCCAGCCCCCAAGGTGGTGGGAGGAAGATGAAGGGAAAGTCTGGGGTGAAGGGGAGGCCCCATGAACCGAGCAGTGGTCCCAGCCTCTGGAGACTCAAGCATCCTTCATGAGATGCCCCCTCAAGACAGGTCCTGGGAGCTGCTCTGTGACCCGGGGTGGTGTGGGGGGTCTCCGCCAGCTCCTGTGGAATCCGTGCCAACCTCCTCCTGCCCACTCTTCACCCCCGACACTCCCTTCCTCCCTGCCAGGCAGGTGTCCAGAGGCATGGAGACGGTGGACCACAGGGAGGCGGCCCCCAGGGCTCCCCAGCCTGTCTGCATCCAGCTGCACTTCCACCACGAGTCGGGTCTGGCCAAGCTCCTGCTGGGCGGGTGCTCCGTGCTTCAGCCCTTCCTCCTGCCTGGGCCCCACGCCACCTCCAGGGCCCTGGGCCACCACAGGCTGCTGGTGACCTGCTGGGTGAGTAAGGCTGCCAGCCGTGAGGGGTGCGGACAGGTGCCCAGGCTCCCCAGACCTGGAAGGGGAAGCCCCTCTTCTCTCGCTATGCAAGCTCCCTGCCAGCCTCACTCCGAACAGGATGCTAAGCCAGTCTTATCTTCTAACCGGAGATCAAGTTCCTGCTTTTCCCCCCACTTACCTCTCAGTGAGAGCTGTAGGTAAGGTAGGTTATGGGCTGAAGGGTGCAAAGGAGCCCCTGACCATTTAAAGTCCCAGCTGGGAGAGCCCTGAGTTCATCCTCTCCCTCCCCTCCCCTCTTCTCCTCTGCCTTCCCTTCCCCCCTCTTTTTCTCTCTCTTTCATGAGGTTCTAACTGTTAATACCTGGAGTGGCAGGTCTCCCAAAAGCTACCCTGAGACTTAGGCACAGAGGGTTGCTCCCGGGATCCATGTGCTTAGGTTTCTCATCTTTCAGGTGATGCAGATCATGCTGGGGGTGCTGAGCGGGGTCCTGGGAGGATTCCTCTACATCTTCTCCCCCACCACCCTAAGGAATTCAGGAGCTCCCATCTGGACGGGGGCTGTGGTGAGTGAGGCAGGAGGACAGTGGGAAGAATGGACCCGAGGAGGGAGAGGCCGCTACCATCGACCCAGCAAAATGTGGACTGTTAGCACCCGAACACAACTCCAGCTCCTCCAGGCCTATGCCCTGCTTCCACTGACAGCAACCAGCTGAGCCAAGGGCTGGGAGGGCCACGGCCACTGGTCAGCTCTCCCAGGCTGCTGCCCAGGGCCTCTCCCACCACTTCTCCCACCTTCAGTAGGAGATCAGCTGAGGATCTTGGGCGGGCTCATCTCTAAACTCCGGCACTGCTTTGAGATGGGGGAGGCAGGATGAGCCGGAGGATGTGCAAGCCAGGGGCACCTCCTGGTGGCTTTGCATGGTCCTCTGCGGGTCCTGCACACCGGGCTCTCGGGGGAGGGGGGAACCCTGGACCACAGTGGTGATGTCAGCAGAAGGAGGTATGCCACCTGCAGCAAGAGATGGGCGGGGCGGGTCATGGTAGGACCGAGGCACCCTGTATCCTGCCCACACTCACAGAACAACAGCAAAGCGCACGTATGAAGAGAGGAGCCAAAAGTAACCATCCTCATCCACCCCATGGCAAAAACACACTGAGATGAGCTACAGCGTTGCCAGACAGGACCCTGATCCATCTTTCCTCCAGGATTGACCAGGCTTCCTGTCCTGGAAGGCCCGCTGGGCGGGAGGCTGAGCTGTTGGAATGGGCGCCCATGCCCACTCAGAGATGGCTGACCCTCATCCTGTACCGAGAGCTCCTCCAACAACCTGGACCTTCCACCCCACCACCCTGGAGCTTTTGTAAAGCCCCTGGTGCTGCCTCGAAAGAGAGAGTTTGGAGAGGGGAAGGAGGGCTCACTCCTGACTTGACCATGAGCATTTGTCTGATGTCTCCTAAGTAGAGGGTCCTACAGCCTCAGGAGTTTTAATTCAGGCCTCAGTACTCTCCCCGTAATCTTACAGACCACAGACCTCGGGCCTGTGTGGAGTGCTGTGGGGAAGGGCCAGCTAGATGACTATGGGAGTCATGGAGGAAAAAGGAAGCAGGCAGCTGGGGAGGAGGCAGGGGATGGGGGAGTTGGGGGTTCTGCACAAACCCTGCAGCTTCAACCTCTCCCCAGGCTGTGCTGGCTGGAGCTGTCGCCTTCATTTATGAGAAACGAGCTGGCATCTACTGGGTGAGTTGGGGAAGGGCAAGGGTGAACACCAGGGCCAGAAGCTGGAGGCCTTCCCAAGCCTCCGGCTCCATCACACGCCCCTCCCCCATTCCCACCCCTGGCCCCAGGGTGGGTGCCAGAGAAACTGAGTCTCCAAGGTCTCTCTGTGTCTGCTCCTCACCAGGCCCTGCTGAGGACCCTGCTCGCCCTGGCAGCCTTCTCCACGGCCACTGCCGCCATCATAATCGGGGCTAGAAGATTCTATGTGTACCGCTTTATTTTCTATAAGGGCATCTGTGATGTCTCCCCCTCCTGGAGGCCCACAGGGGCCCCCAGCCCCCTGAGTCCCGACCTCGGGAGGCTGCAACAGTGCACCGCCTACGTGAACATGCTGAAGGTAGCCGGGCGGGGACACACAGAAGCAGGTGGGGGACAAGGTGGGGGCAGTCCGACCCTGGACGGGAGGGAGGCGGTTCATCAAAGAGGGTGTGACCTGTTCTGCCCTGACAAACAGACACGGCAGTGAACAAAACACAAGCAGTCCCTGCAGTTTGTGGGCAGTTACAGATCCGTGGGAAATACAAATGTCGAACTCAGAATAAATGAGCCAATAGAGCTAGTATTGCACATATGGGACAGGGTGTGAAGGGGTTCAAGGCCCGTTTAGGTCTCGGAGTTGTCAGGGAAAACAGATCACTGCCCAAGCCTGTCCCTTTCTGATGAGGAAACCGACGTGCTCTCTCCATGCTACAGCCACAGACCCCCCAACACAGGGCTCCTTCTTCATCCCACCTCCCCAACCCTGGAAGCTACAAATGTGGGGAATGGGACAAATGGGGTGGAGAGTGGCCCTGTGCCATGCAGAAGGGGGACACAGACTCCACGTGGCAACAGCCACTCTGGGGGCTCACGGCTTTGGGCCTCTGTCCCCAGGCCCTGTTCATAAGCATCAATGCCATGCTGTTAGGGGTCTGGATTCTACTGATTCTGGCATCTCTGCTGCCCCTGTGTCTGTGCTGCTGGAGAAGATACAGACATAAGGAGGTGAGTCCCAAAGCTTGTGTGGTGGGGGCAGCAAGGGAACAGGACTGGAGAGTGGGTGGTTTGGGGAGGAGAAAAGGGTCCTTACAGAGAGTCTCAATGGGAATGATTCCTGTCTTTCTACCCCCATGGTGGCCCAACCCGCAGAGCTCCTATCCCTGACTAAGTGGTACCCAGTCCAAAGACCCTATGGAGCCAGGGATGTGCGGGTCCATGGTGGGACCTGGGGCTCTTTGCATGAGGCTGATGTCAGATCCGATTGACTCCAGAACTGAGCTGCCCTGGAGGAGAGCGTTTACACTTTCTCTCCCCCATGGGCTGTCTCACCCTCTCCTTTTCCTTTAGAAAAGAGACCTTCCCTTGGAAGAAACTGCCAGAAGTGAGTGAGATCCAGCCCTGCCTCTCTGGAGGACTCATGCCTGGAGCTCCCGCCTGGACTGGGTGTCCAAGCATCTGCCTCATGGGAGAAGAGCCAGGCCAGGAAGAGAGGCTCTGTCTGCCCCAGTGATCCTCCCGCATGGCCACAGCCACCACCTGCTCCACCGTCTCAGCTGTTCTTGCCTATTTCCAACTCGCCTTCACCACCTGCCTGCCTCATGCCCCTCTTGAGTACTGATGATAATAAACTCCTGTACTGTTGCTCCCAGCTTCTTGCCTAGGGTATTTCTCTTGGTTGGAGGAAGACAGAGGAGAATGAGCCAACAGCAAAGCTAGGAAGATCCTCCCACTCCCAACCCCTCTCTGGGGCTAGAGTAGCCATCCCTGAAAACAGAGTCTCTTTAAGGCTGGTACTGGGAACTCTAGGTTCAAATACCCAGGGATGGATGAAAGGAATGGAAACTCTGAGCCAGGCTACTCACAATTCAGAGTTAAGAGGGTAAATCCTTGACCATTTGAGAGTTGGACATTTTTTAATTTTGACTGGAAATATTAAGAATTAGATAAGATAACACTGAGATGCAATCATTTCAGAAATCTTTTTTTATAAAGCTAGAACATCCAACATTGTGATGAAATACAAACCTTGGATACTTGTCCCACAAAAAAGAAAGGGGAGGGGAGGCTTCCCTCACAGCTCAGTCAGTAAAGAATCTGCCTGCAATGCAGGAGACCAGGGTTCTATTCCAGGATCAGGGAGATCCTCTGGAGAAGGAAATGGCAATCCACTCTAGTTTTCTTACCTGGAGAATCCCATGGATAGAGGAGCCTGGTGGGCTACAGTCCATGGGGTTGCAAGAGTTGGACATGACTTAGCCACTAAATCACTACCACCCATGAAAAAAGATACCTATAACTTCTGGATAAAATAGGAGTCATGTGTTTTTAAATTCATGGCCAACCTGAATAAGCCACAATAGAAGCAGGAACATGAATTCAGAGAACTAAGTCTTGAAACCAGCATCTACCCATTCGGAGTCCCACAGCCACCCACACGCTCAGTGCTCCGCTTGAAGGAACAAACTCCACATCAAGTTGTACTCACCGCTGAGTTTTATTAGAGCAAAAGGATACACAGCAGTGTCAACAAGGGGAAAGAATTCTCAGAGAAAGGAAACACAACAAATACAAAACAAAGTAAATAGAAAGAAATTATCATCTAAACACATCAAAGTAAATTTTTAAAAAAACAAAGAGAATGTCATCTGTCAAATGGCATTAACTAAAAAGAAATTGCAACATTACATGACTCCCTCTTGTCTGCTGCTGCTGCTGCTAAGTCGCTTCAGTCATGTCCGACTCTGTGCAACCCCATAGACGGCAGCCCACCAGGCTCCTCCGTCCCTAGGATTCTCCAGGTGAGGATACTAGAGCAGGTTGCCATTTCCTTCTCCAATGCAAGCGTGCATGCTAAGTCGCTTCAGTCATGTCCAACTCTGTTCGATCCTATGGACAGCAGCCCACGAAGCTCCTCTGTCCACAGGATTCTCTAAGCAAGAATCCTGGAGTCTAGTTGAGAAAAGAACTAAAGATATTGATTATCTTTAACCTTTGTCATACATGATGTTCAACATTGCAAATTTTTAGAGAAATGTAAATCAAAACTACAATGAGATATCACCTCACAGTAGTCAGAACAGATATCATCAAAAAGTCTACAAATAATAAGGTTTGGAGAGGGGAGGAGAAAAGGGAACCCTCTGACACTGTTGGTGGTTATGTAAGTTGGTCCAGCCACTATGGAAAATAGTATGGAGTTTTCTTAAAAAACTAAAAATAGAGCTGCCATATGACCCAGCAATCCCACTGCTGGATATATATCTGGAAAAAATTCTAATTCAAAATGATACATGTCAATAAAAAAGAAAAGCTACAGACATGCAAAATGATAAATGCACCCCCAATATTCACAGCACTGTTTATAATAGCCAACACATGGAAGCAACCTAAATGTTCATTGACAGATGAACAGGTAAAGAAGATGTTGTATTTATACATATATATAATATTTTATTTATGTTTGTATATATATATATATATATATATATGCTACTGCTGCTGCTAAGTCGCTTCAGTCATGTCAGACTCTGCACGACCCCATAGATGGCAGCCCACCAGGCTCCCCCATCCCTGGGATTCTCCAGGCAAGAACACTGGAGTGGGTTGCCATTTCCTTCTCCAATGCATGAAAGTGAAAATTGAAAGTGAAGTCGCTCAGTTGTGTCTGACTCTTAGCGACCCCATGGACTGCAGCCCACCAGGCTCCTCCATCCATGGGATTTTCCAGGCAAGAGTACTAGAGTGGGGTGCCATTGCCTTCTTCATATATATGTCTGTGAATCTGTTTCTGTTTCATAAATAAGTTCATTTGGGTGTTTTAGATTTCACATATAAGTGATATCATATGATATTATATTTCTTGGTCTGACTGACTTCACTTAATATGATAATCTCTAGGTCCATCCATGTTGCTGCAAATGGCATTATTTCATTTAGTTCATTATTTCATTAGTTCATGGATGGACCTAGAGATTATCATATTAAGTGAAGTCAGTCAGACTAAGAAATATGATATCATATGATATCACTTATATGTGAAATCTAAAACACCCAAATGAACTTATTTACAAAACAGAAACAGATTCACAGACATAGAAAATAAACTTACAGTTATCAAAGGGGAAAGAGGGTGGAGAGGGATAAATTATGAGTTTGGGATTAGCAGATACAAACTACTATATATAATATGGATAAACAGCCAGGTCCTGCTATAAAGCACCTGGAATTATATTCAATATCTTGTAATAAACTATATATGTGTATATATGAGTCTGCTTGCTGTACACCAGAAACTAACACAATATTGTAAATCAACTAGAGTTTGATAAAAATAAAATAGACCAAAAAAAAAAAGAATAGAAATAATCTTACAATTTTAACTTTCAGTTTGGAGAAAAAAATCAATCAGTGAAGCAAAAAATAGAAAATGACTATAAATTAAATTATATGAGGAACTGTGATAAATATGAATGGGCAAAATAGTCCATTTGAAGCACATAGATAGATTGTGGTTTCTTTTTTAATTCACGCATATACTATTTACAAGGAGCATATCAAAAACAAGGGTATGGAAAGATTGCAAGTAAGAGGATAGGGAAAAAGATCTAACAATTGAATTGACACAGTGCCATTAAAATCAGACTTTCAAGCAAAGAGCATTCCTAGAGATAAAGAGGTCACTTGTGGCCATTGTACAGTCAGGCTCTCCTTCCTTCTCACATTGCACTCGTTCCCTCCTGGAATCAGGACCCCATACCTTGCACTGGAGGAGCTGTCTTGTGGCTAAAAACTAAAGGCAAACAAAAATCTTGAAAAAAGCCAGACAAAAATGACCTATTACCTATAGAGAATCCAAAGGGCCCTTCTCATCAGAAACCATGATGGCAAGCCAGTTCAGTTCAGTTCAGTTCAGTCACTCAGTCGTGTCCGACTCTTTGCGACCCCATGAATGGCAGCATGCCAGGCCTCCCTGTCCATCACCAACTCCCGGAGTTCACTCAGACACACACCCATCGAGTCCGTGATGCCATCCAGCCATCTCATCCTCTGTCGTCCCCTTCTCCTCCTGCCCCCAATCCCTCCCAGCATCAGAGTCTTTTCCAATGAGTCAACTCTACTCATGAGGTGGCCAAAGTACTGGAGTTTCAGCTTTAGCATCATTCCTTCCAAAGAAATCCCAGGGCTGATCTCCTTCAGAATGGACTGGTTGGATCTCCTTGCAGTCCAAGGGACTCTCAAGAGTCTTCTCCAACACCACGGTTCAAAAGCATCAATTCTTCGGTGCTCAGCCTTCTTCACAGTCCAACTCTCACATCCATACATGACTACTGGAAAAACCATAGCCTTGACTAGACGGACCTTAGTCAGCAAAGTAATGTCTCTGCTTTTGAATATGCTATCTAGGTTGGTCATAACTTTTCTTCCAAGGAGTAAGTGTCTTTTAATTTCATGTCTGCAATCACCATCTGCAGTGATTTTGGAAAGTGGCACAATATTTTTAAATTTTATATTTGTATTTACATTTGGGTTTCCCTCGTGGCTTAGATGGTAAAGAATCTTCCTGCAATGCAGGAGACCCAGATTCGATCCCTCAGTTGGGAAGACTCCCTGGAGAAGGGAATGGCAACCCACTCCAGTATTCTTGCCTGGAGAATTCCATGGACAGAGAAGCCTGGTGGGCTACAGTCCATGGGGTCACAAAGAGTTGGACACGACTGAGCAACTAACACACAATTATATTTAACATATGAACAATGTTGTGCATCAACATTTCGGTGTGAGTGAAAAAGAAGCCAGAACACAGGAGTTTGGCAGGGGGTGAGGGGGTGGTGATGATGGTCTGGTCTTTGTCCTGGTCTTTGTCCTGATCGTGGTACTGGTTACATGAAAGTATTAAAATACAAAGACCCACACACAGAAAAGCAAAGATCAGTTTTATTCTCATGATAATTCATAATGATAAGGAGACAAATTTGTGGTTATTTGTCCATCCCTATCTCAGCATCTCCAACTCATTTCCAGATGTGTATACATTCACTCACCAAGAGCCAGACATCCTCAAGTGTAAAGTCAGGTGGGACTTAGGAAGCATCACTTTGAACATATCTAGTGGAGGTGATGGAATTCCAGCTGAGCTTTTTCAAATCCTAAAAGGTGATGCTGCACTCATATGACAGCAAATATGGAAAACTCAGCAGTGGCCACAGGACTGGAAAAGGTCAGTTTTCATTCCAATCCCACAGAAAGGCAATGCCAAAGAATGTTCAAAACTACCGCACAATTGCACTCATCTCACACACTAGCAAAGTAATGCTCAAAATTCTCCAAGCCAGGCTTCAGCAATACATGAACCGTGAACTTCCAGATGTTCAAGCTGGTTTTAGAAAAGGCAGAGGAACCAGAGATCAAATTGTCAACATCCACTGGATCATAAAAAAAGCGAGAGAGCTCCAGAAAAACATCTACTTCTGCCTCGTTGACTATGCCAAAGCCTTTGAGTGTGTGGATCACAATAAACTGTGGAAAATTCTTCAAGAAATGGAAATACCAGACCACCTTACCTGCTTCATGAGAAACCTGTATGCAGGTCAAGAAGAAACAATTAGAACTGGACATGGAACAATGGACCAGTTCAAAATTGGGAAAATAGTACTTCAAAGTTGCATGTTGTCACCCTGCTTATTTAACTAATACACGGGTACATCATGAGAAACACTGGGTTGGGATGGAGCACAAGGTGGAAACAAGAGGGCCGAAAGAAATGTCAATAACCTCAGACATGCAGATGACACCACCCTTATGGCAGAAAGTGAAGAACTAAAGAACCTCTTGTTGAAAGTGAAAGAGGAGAGTGAAAAAGTTGGCTTAAAGCTCAACATTCAGAAAATGAAGATCATGGCATCTGCTCCCATCACTTCATGTGAAATAGATGGAGAAACAGTGAAAACAGTGTCAGACTTTTGGGGGGGGGGCTCCAAAATCACTGCAGATGGTGACTGCAGCCATGAAAATAAAAGACATTCCTCCTTGGAAGAAAAACTATGACCAACCTAGACAGCATATTAAAAAGCAGAAACATCACTCTGCCAACAAAGGTCCATCTAGTCAAAGCTATGGTTTTTCCTGTGGTCATGTATGGATGTGAGGGTTGGGCTATAAAGAAAGCTGAGCGCCAAAGAATGGATGCTTTTGAGCTGTGGTGTTGGAGAAGACTTTTGAGAGTCCCTTGGACTGCAAGGAGCTCCAACCAGTCCATTCTAAAGTTCAGTCCTGAATACTCATTGGAAGGACTCATGCTGTACCTGAAGCTCCAATACTTTGACCACCTGATGTAAAGAACTGATTCATTTGTTTTTGTTTTTGTTTTTGTTTTTTTGAAAAGAGACTTTTTATTTTTATTTTATTATTTTTTAGAAGAACTTTTTTTTTTTTTACTTTACAATATTGTATTAGTTTTGCCATACATTGACATTAATCTGCCACAGGTGTACATGTGTTCCCCATCCTGAAACCCCCTCCCACCTCCCTCCCCATACCATCCCTCTGGATCATCCCAGTGCACCAGCCCCGAGCACCCTGTATCATGCGTCAAACCTGGACTGGCAATTCGTTTCACATATGATAATATACATGTTTTAATGCCATTCTCCCAAACCACCCCACCCTCGGCCTCTCCCATAAAGTCCAAAAGACTGTTCTATACATCTGTGTCTCTTTTGCTGTCTCGCATATAGGGTTATCATTACCATCTTTCTAAATTCCATATATATGCATTAGTATACTGTATCAAGAGCCGGCTCACTAAGCGCGGGCGGCTGCGAGAGCCGGCTCACTAAATGCGGCCAAGAGGACCTACCCACGTCTGAGGACAGGGACAGCGGCCTAGAGTGACAGGCTGCGACGGCACAGGAACGGCCGAGAGGAGCTACCCTGTGTCCAAGGTCAGGGGCAGTGGCCGAGAGGAGCTACCCCACGTCCGAGGTCAGGGGCAGCAGCCGAGAAGAGCTACCCCACGTCCAAGGTCAGGGGCAGCCGAGAGGAGACACCCTGCATCCGAGGTCAGGGCAGTGGCCGGGAGGAGCTACCCCGTGGCCGAGGCCAGTGGCAGTGACCCTTAGGAGCCACCCCCAGCCCGAGGCCAGGGGCAGCAGCTGGAAGGAGCC